>NC_080796.1:16027215-16364715 GCF_028018385.1 Neofelis nebulosa | reverse complement strand
CCAGAAGGAATAACAAGGGCTCTTATTAGCTACATTCTTTTCCAGGCCAACTCAATAATTCAACCTTCTCTTTGTAATTTAAATGTCTTTTAAGGGTCTAGTTATAAAAACTTAAATCTAAGAAGTATATTTAGTAACACATGAAGTGGTTATTAACCAAGAGACCAGATTTTTGTATAAAACAAAACCTCTCCAGTGTTATTTCAACAAACGGAAATTAGCTCATCTTTTACAACTTTAGCACCACTATAATTTGAACACTTGTAGTCAGTTATTTTGAAATGCAGGATCAAAATGAACAGAACATATATTTACTGATCATTTGATCAATTTGAGCACCCACATTTATCTAAGCAAAACATTTTAGGATTATTATACCTTGATCACTTTTTAGAGACAAACTTGACATATCCGGGGGTGAAACATTCTGCTTTGGTACAAGCATGCCTGGCCTCCTCAGTGGGGTGGAAAAAGGTTTCTAAAGAGGAAGAGAATTCATCACATTCTTAAACTCTTACTGGTCACTTTATACATATACTTAAAGTTAGCAAAATAACAAAAACAGCTCATAGATTACTTCAGTAACCTCTCTAGGCCAATGAACCCCAATGAGTGAATAAACACATATCTGTCAGTGACACCAACAACCCAAAGGGAGACAAGGACAAAATCTGTAAATATTCTGAACCAAAAGATGAGTAAACAACCAATTCAACTATTCCTGAAAACCATGTGCCCACTACTGATAATCCAAAAAAAATTTTTTAATGCCCACTACCGATAACATAAATCAATCCCACTGAATCACATAATATATGCCAGCCCAGTGGCCAAAAGAACATTGTTCGACAAAGTACTTTAACACGATTTTTGCTAAAAATAAAAACCCAATCATGCTGACTCCAAGTCTCAATGAGGTATGTACACAACATGGCTTACATTATGAGAGGAAATTTCTTATAAGAAATTATAGTAAAAAAAAATCAAAGCCCACAAGTATAACTAAGTACCAATGCAACTGATTAGAGCTTCTACTCAAATATACATCTACAAAATAAAAAAATCTCTCAAACCTAAAGCAAGCAAAGCTCTCTTGAACTTCAATCCGATGTTGACAGTTTAAAAAAAGAATGGAATTTTACTATGTAAGAATGGAAAGAACACAGAGGGAGGAGAAAAGTCCACAACTACCCTGAATTTTTTTTTTCATGTTTATTTATTTTTGGGAGGGCATGCACACGGTGGAGGGACAGAGGATCCTAGCTGACAGTAGAGAGCTAATGAGGAGCTTGAACTCACAAACCCTGAGATCATGACCTGAGCCAAAGTCAGCCACTTAACCAACTGAGCTACCCAAACACCCCAACCCTGCATTTTCTTGATACAAATCAACAAGAAAATTTTTTAGTACTTTATCATTTTACTAGTCATAACTTTACCTAAATAAACTTTATTCAATTCTTACTATAAGGCACATTAACCTTCATCAGCATGTGCAAGTTTTGTTATTTCCAAATTTCAAACACAACAACTGGTCTGGTTCCAAGTGTCATTTAAAAAGACAGAATGGTCCAAGCTACTTTTAAACATTCAAAAAGGGAGTCTTTAATCATAAAGGGGTTGAAAGGAACCCTTAAAGATCATCTAGTACAAATCCTAAAACCCCACTCCCCCATTGCTGATCATGCTTTATTGGTTGCAGGTTTCCGAATAGGGATTTCCCTGTTTGGTGATTTCACACCACCAAATAACAACGTGTGGTTTGCCCTAGCTAGGGAACCTGTTGGCTTTTTAAATTTTTTCCAGTAGGCTCCCTGCCCAATGTGGGGCTGACCTCACAACCCTGAGATCAAAAGTCGCATGTTCCACCAACCAAGCCAGCCAGGTGCCCAGGGAGCCCGTTGGCTTTTTAACAGGCATTCTGACACCAGGAAAAAGAAAAAAAAATGCTTCTTTGCATTAACCCAAATCACCCACCAGCCTACCCTTTTAGTCTAGCCTTCACCCATTCACTCCTCCAGCATTTACTGAACACGCCTATGTGCCAAGCAGGTAACTGCTCTTCTCTAACTTTACCTGCTTCTCCGAAGGCCCAGAGTCCTTTCCCTGGGCTGCTCTCCACTCCCGAGCCATTTCTGCATACTTCTCCTTTTCTTCCTCCCTCAGGAGCTTGGGGACAGAAAGGAGAGAAGCGGCAATGAGGACCGAGTGCCCTAGGCCCCAGATGCGGAAGCCTAGACTTTCCAGGAAGTTTCCGCGTCGGTTTGCCTTAGGGCCGGACTTCCTTCCCCTCCAGCAGGGGCCAAGGGGTCACTGGTCTCTTCGAGGCCTCTATCCTTCCCGCCTCGCCCTCTCACCTGCCCAACTGCCTGCTCTACCCCCTCTGCCCCCCATTGCCCCCCCTCCCCCCGCCGCCAGCCTTACTTACCGCCCAGTCAGCAGAGCAGTAGGGGATGGCATCAGCTACGCGAGCCACGGGCAGGCCTCGCCGCCGTAGTTCGGGGATCTTCTCCTGCACAAAGAAATAGTAAGCATTACGGCTGGTCCTGCGGTTTGGCATGGCGAGCGAGGCCAAGATTCGACGACCCGGGCCTGAGACAGCACAAGCCACCGGCGCCCTCGCCGGGCTCCCGCCCTTAGTAACCGAGGCAGGCGCCTGCGCGCGAAGGCCTGCGGCGCTCAACCAATCAGGGCGCGGTGCGCAGCCGCATTGGCCTTGCCGGGAGAAAAGCAGTCCGAGGCTGCCTCGTGGAGCAGTGGGGGTGGGGTGGAGGGGGTGGGGCGGAGCTCGGTCACAGGTGCAAAGCATTCTGATTGGCTGGGATGAGGCGTGGGTGCGTGTGCTGTCACGTGGAAGGCTCGGCGCAATTCCTGTACATTGTTGCATAGTATGTGTTAAAGTAGGTCGAGAAAAACAGGCCTGGAGAGTTGTTCAGGTTCTTTCATGTTTTACGACTGTAAAAGGCCAGCTCTGTGTCAAGCACTGTGAAAGGTGTTGGGTGGGGGAAAGAGACAGGAGCGCGACCAACAAGATCTTTTCCCCCAAGAAGTTTACAATCTAATGGGGGGAGTTTGAGAAGGAAGGTGACGGAACAAGTGCATCAACCAATATGGGGCGCGCGGGGCGGGGGATGTTGTTGCCTTTTCGTCCCCCCGCCCCGTTCTTAAATTACACTCGTTATGGTTGCAAAGAACATGGGGTTTTACAAAGCAGTTTGCAATATGTGAGGAAGAAAACCGACAATAAAAAGCCGAGATTTAAAATAATGTCCCTGAAAAAAAAAAACAAAACATAAATAACGTCCTTGAATAAAATTTTATAGGTTTCCTCAGAAAGGTCAGGAATATATTTGTAGCTGCTATGGAAACTTGCATCTTTTAATTGGTTACTGCTGGTAACTGCTGTATACTGCTGGTATACAGAAGGCTTTGGTTTCAGTGTTATATATGCTTCACAAAGAAATCCCCTTATGAGTTCAGTTTATTAAGCATGTATATACATGTTGATGTATATATATTTTAAATGTTTTTTATTTTATTTTTGAAAGAGAGTGACAAAGGATCCGAAGCGGGCTCGGCACCGACAGTAGAGAGCGTGATTCGGGGCTGGAACTCAGGAAGCCGCAAGATCACAACCCGAGCAGAAGTCCGGTGGTTCAACCGACTGAGCCACCCAGGCGACCCATCGTATATGTTTTTAAGTCAAGAATAGGAGTTGAAAATGTATTAAATGCTTTTTGTGGATCATTTCAGATGATCTTATGGTTTTATTCTTTAATTTGTTAATATAATACATGATACTGCTGGGGGGTGCCTGGGTAGTTCAGTGGATTAAACCCCCAACTTCAACTCCGCTCATGATCTAGGTTGGTGGATTCTAGCCCTTCATCGGGGTCTGTGCTGATGACTCAGAGCCTGGAGCCTGCTTCAGATTCTGTGTCTCCTTCTCTCTCTCTCTGCCCTTCCCCTGCTCGTGCTGTCTCTGTCTCTCTCTCAAAAATACATAAATATTAAAATTTTTTTAAATAAATGATCCTGCTGGATTTCTCTAATTTTGAAGCATCCTACTTTTCTGAGTATAACCTCTTCTTGATCATGAAACATTGCTTTCTTAGCTTCTGCACAGCAAAGGAAACAACCAACAAAACTAAAAGGCAACCAACGGAATGGGAAAAGATCTTTGCAAATGACATATCGGACAAAGGGCTAGTATCCAAAATCTATAAAGAGCTCACCAAACTCCACACCCGAAAAACAAATAACCCAGTGAAGAAATGGGCAGAAAACATGAATGGACACTTCTCTAAAGAAGACATCCGGATGGCCAACAGGCACATGAAAAGAGGCTCAACGTCGCTCCTCATCAGGGAAATACAAATCAAAACCACACTCAGATATCACCTCACGCCAGTCGGAGTGGCCAAAATGAACAAATCAGGAGACTATAGATGCTGGAGAGGATGTGGAGAAACGGGAAGCCTCTTGCACTGTTGGTGGGAATGCAAACTGGTACAGCCACTCTGGAAAACAGGGTGGAGGTTCCTCAGAAAATTAAAAATAGACCTACCCTAGGACCCAGCAATAGCACTGCTAAGAATTTACCCAAGGGATACAGGAGCACTGATGCATAGGGGCACTCGTACCCCAATGTTTATAGCAGCACTCTCAACAACAGCCAAATTGTGGAAAGAGCCTAAATGTCCATCAACTGATGAATGGATAAAGAAATTGTGGTTTATACACACAATGGAGTACTACAGGGCAATGAGAAAGAAGGAAATATGGCCTTTTGTAGCAACGTGGATGGAACTGGAGAGCGTGATGCTAAGTGAAATAAGCCATACAGAGAAAGACAGATACCATATGTTTTCACTCTTAGGTGGATCCTGAGAAACTTAACAGAAACCCATGGGGGAGGGGAAGGAAAAAAAAAAAAAAAGAGGTTAGAGTGGGAGAGAGCCAAAGCATAAGAGACTCTTAAAAACTGAGAATAAACGGAGGGTTGATGGGGGGTGGGAGGGAGGGGAGGGTGGGTGATGCGTATTGAGGAGGGCACCTTTTGGGATGAGCACTGGGTGTTGTATGGAAACCAATTTGACAATAAATTTCATATATTGAAAAAAAAAAAAGAAACATTGCTTTTTTTTTAACTTAAGATTTTTTGCTTCCTTGTTTGAAGTGATACTGAATCATATTTTTGTGCTAGCCTTACAAAATGTTGGTATCAGCATTGTGATAGAATGAACTGCCATCTTTTTCTCTGTTCACATTAAACAGTATATGGGAATTATTTATTCCTTCACAGTTTGGTAGAACTTACTGGTAAAAGTCTTTGACCCTAGTATAGCGTTGGCGGATAGGGTTGCCCTTGTTTACCATTTCAGTAGTTTGTATGGTTATTATTTTTTTTCAAGTTTTCTAATTTTCCTTCTGTCAAATTTGGTAATTTACATTTTTTAGAAAATTGTCTAATTCATTTAGGTTTTCCAATATATTGGTTTAAAATGTTGGCAAGGATGTGAAGCAACCAGAATTTCCATATATTATTGGTGGGACAATTGCATGACAGTTTCTTACTTACCATAGGACCCAGAAGTTCCACTCTTTAGAAGTGAAAACGCATATCCACACAAAGACTTATACATGAATTTTCATAGCAGCTCTATTTATATTCATTAGTAGATTAACTGATAAGCAAGTTGTAGAACATCTGTAGTAGACTGCTACTCAGGAATTAAATTAAATGGAATGAACTATTCAACGTGAATAAATACCAAGCTATTTTGTTGAGTAAAAAAGGCATACATAAAAGATTACGTACTTTATACAAAAATGTATAAGTTTGTACACAACTTGAGAAAAGGTAAGACTGTAGTCATAGAAGTCAGGCCAGTGGTTACCTGGGGCCAAGAGGTAGGGCGAGGGGTTGCCTGAGAACTGACACAGGGAAACTTCTGGTTGGCAGAAATATTCTATATCTTGACTGTGGCGTCAGTGGTTACAAGTGTTATATAGCTGTCAAAACTCCTCAAATTATACACCTGAAACGTACGCATTTTATTGTGTCTAAGTTATACTTCAAAAAGTTGATTTCAAAACCAAAACCTTTATTGGCATTAAAATAATATTTGCCTATATTTAAAAATATATGTATTCTAATATTGCCTCCCCTTTTCATTCTTAATGTTATTTATACCTTTTGTCTTTTTTCCCCTTAATACTTGCCAAAGTTTATTTTATTGATCTTTTCAAACACCAGGTTTGGGTTTCACTAATGAAATGTATAGTTTTCCTTTTCATTTTAATTTCAGCTTTAAGTTTATGACTTCCATCTTTCTGCTTATCAGAGGCTATTTTGTGGGGTTTTTTTCTACTTTCTTGACTAAAAGCTTCATTCAGTTATTTTCAATTTATATTTACTATCTTTAGGTTTCTTATTTTTCCTTTTTCTTCCTTAGTAGGATTGATCAGTATGTTTCACTATACTTTTTCTTCTGTTGGCTTCAAGTTATACATTCTATTTTGCTTCATTCGGTGGCTACCCATAAATGTTTAAGATACTTGCGTTAAAACGTATTTTTATAACAACATATACAGTTAATAAGTATCTATATACACTCTTCCCAAATAGACAAGAAGCTTAGAAAATTATTGCTTTCCTCCACTTAGTTCCCCAACTCATTCCTTGCTCACCCCACTTCTGTCTCCCATGGTGGCATCATCTGGGATTTTAGTTCCTGGTTGCTTTGTTACACTAATGCTGAGACATGGCTGAAGTCCCAGTCTCATAGATATAGAGTAGTATATCTAAAGCATACAATTTGATGAGCTTTGACATGTGAACACCTGTGAAACCATCATCCCCATCAAGATAGTGAACATATCCACCCCTAGTTCCCACCCCTCCCCCTTAGGCTTGAAGTTGCCCGCAGTTCACTGATGTACTGTTTGTTTCTGTCTTCAGTCTTCTTTCTCTGATTTTCATTTTTGCAGTTTCTGTTGCTATTTCTTCATGTTTACTAATCTTTTCTTCTGTAATGTCTCATCTGCTATTAATCCCACCCAGGTTTTGTTTGTTTGTTTGTTTGTTTGTTTGTTTTGGTTTTTTGGTGGGTTTTTTGTGTTTATGTGTTTTGTTTTGTTTTGTTTTTGGTATCGGATCATTTAGTTTTCATCTCTAGAATTTGATTTGAATCTTTTTTATATCGTCCACATTTCTACTTATCATGGTCTATCTTTAATGTGGAATGTAGTTATAATGTGGACTATAGTTATAACAACTCTTAAATGCTGTCTACTCATTCCATCATCTGTGTCATTTCTGGGTCTGTTTCTACTGGTTGATTTTTCTCTGTATTATGGGTTGTATTGTCTTGCACCTTTGCAAGCCTAATCATATTTGATTGCATGACAGTTGTAAATTTTTATCCTTTTGAATGCTGCATATTTTTATATTCTTAAAAATGTTCTTGTGCTTTTTCTGGGATAGAGTTATGTTATTTGGAAACAGTTCAAGTATAGTTTTTCCTCCTTTTGAGGCTTACTTTTATGCTTTGTTATTTGGAATCAGAGCAACCTTTAGGGCTAATTTTCTCCTCTGCTGATATAATACCCTTCTTAGTACTCTGCCTGACAACCCATGAATTTGGAAGTTTTTTCACTTTGGCTGATGGAAACACAAACTATTTCTAGCCCTGTGTGAATTTCAAGGATTGTTCCTTCTAATCCTTTCAGGTTGTTCTTTCCCTGGCACTGTGTAGTTTCCTCCCACACATGCACTGATCAGTATTCAGCTGGAGCTTCAAGGGAGATCCTTAACAGATTTCCAGAGCTCTTTCTTTGTGCTGGTCTCTATTTTCTGGTACTCTGCCCTGCAGACTCTAGTCACTGTGGCCTACCTAGGTACCGACTCCAGCTCCTCAACCCAGAGAGCCCACAGGGCTCTGTCTAGGTGACCCTCCTGGCTGTCTTGTGGGTACTCTCTCCAGGCAGCAACCGGGGGCAATCAGAGGGTTCACCTTGTTTGTTCCTGTTCTTTCAGGGATTACTCACCTCTGCTCCTTGATGTCCAGTGTCTGAAAACATTGCTTTATATATTTGATCAGATTTTTAGTTAAGACTGCTGGATAAATCCTTGGCCAAGATCGCTTTCTCTTATTTAAAAGTTTTATTTATTTATTTATTTATTTATTTATTTATTTATTTATTGGTTACATTTCTTTATTTTTGAGAGGCAGAGAGAGACAGAGCGCGAGTGGGGGAGGGGCAGAGAGAGAAGGAGACACAGAATCGGAAGCAGGCTCCAGGCTCCGAGCTGTCAGCACAGAGCCCGATGAGGGGCTCGAACTCACGAACCGCGAGATCATGACCTGAGCCGAAGTCGGACGCTCAACCGACTGAGCCCCCCAGGCGCCCCTGTCTTATTTAAAAATTTTAGGGGCGCCTGGGTGGCGCAGTCGGTTAAGCGGCCGACTTCAGCCAGGTCACGATCTCGCGTCTGTGAGTTCGAGCCCCGCGTCGGGCTCTGTGCTGACAGCTCGGAGCCTGGAGCCTGTTTCCAATTCTGTGTCTCCCTCTCTCTCTGCCCCTCCCCCGTTCATGCTCTGTGTCTCTCTGTCCCAAAAATAAATAAAAAACATTGAAAAAAAAATTTTATAAAAAAAAAAAAAATTTTAAACCAGTATTTAGATTTAACTGCTAAATTTTTAGATTTGTGATCAGGACAAATGTCTCTGAGGAGATGCCGTTTAAAATGAAGAAGGATGCTGAGGAATAGAGCTAGTCATGTGAAGATTCAAAAGGAGGGCATTCTAGACAGAGGGAACAGCATATGTAATGGTCTCAGACAATAAATAGTTTGGTGGGTCATCAGAATAGACAGAAGACTGGCTGATGTTGCAGCACTATGTCCACTCGGGTGGAGAAGGCGAGGTGCATGCCGAGGATGGAGTGGATCAGCAGGGATTTGGGCATGGCAGGGTCAAGGGTCTAAGTACTACTAAGTGTGTGGGCGATCACTGAAAGATCTTTCTGAAAAGTGTCATGATATGGTTTACAGCTGAAAAAGGTCAGTCTTGTTGCCATTTGGAGAATAGGTTCAAAGCAGCAAGAATGGGCATGGGGATACTAGTTTAGGAGGTCCCTCAAGAAGTCCATGTGAGAGACGATGGTGATCTAGAACAGAAAAGAGACAGGAGAAATGGAGGAGGAGGAGGATGGCTTCAAATTGCACTTTGGGGAAAAAAGAGCTAACTGACGGGTCGGATGTCGACAACGCGAGAGAAAGGGAGGAACCCTAGGGTTTTGGCTTGAGTAACCCAGTGGCAGGTCGTGTCTTTTTCTAAGACAGCAAGAATTGGGGGAGGGAGGACAGTGCTAGGGCCAAAGAGGGTTTGATGCTCCTCATAATTTCTATTACTTGTTCCTCTCCTTCTTCGATACAACTGATTTTTTAAAAACCTTACTTAAATAAAGTCCTTTGTAAATGGAACAGGTTTCCCCTCTTTCCAACCAGATTGACCTTCCTTTCCAGAAATTCTAGAAGGTGTTAGGTTTGGGTTGGGGTATTGCATGGCAGGGGGATCAAGATTTCAGTTATGGAGATGTTAATTTTGAAATGCCTCTTATTCATTCAAGTGGAGAAGTCAAGTAGGCATTTGGCTGTCTGCATCTGGGGTTCTGGGACAGAGACAAAATTTGGAAGCAATTTAGATTTAAAGATGGTATTTATATTCACGGAAATGGATTAGATCACCTAGGCTGGAAGAGAGGAAAAAAGGATTCCAGGATGGAGTCCTGAATAACACCAGCATTCCGAAGTCAGTTAGAAAAGAAAAACCCAGCAAAGGTGTACTAAAAAGGAATGTCTGAAGAAGCAAGGAGAAAACCAGGGAAACCAAGACAAAAGAGTATTTACAAGAGGAAGTGCTTCATTTATTCAAAGAATATCTATGAAAAGTCTGTACTCTTGTGGAGTACCGAGCTCAGTTTTAGGCCCAGTAACCCCTTAAACAGAACAAAGCGTATAACGAAGCAAGGAATGCAGACCATGAAGAAATAAACAATCTTGTATATAATAAGATGTCTGGACATATTATTAGACAACGAGTCCAATGAAGGAAAATAATGCAGGATAAGGGAATAGGGACTGATCGAACGTCGACAAAGGCCCTATTTGAGGAAATGGAATTTAAGCAAACAATGGAAGGAAGTGAGGAAGCAAAGAGGATTCCAAGCAGAGGGAATACCAAGTGCATAGACCCTAAGGTGGGCACGTGTCGGCTGTGTGTAAAGAACAGCAAAGCAGTCTGTGGCTGCAGTGAAGGAAGCCAGTGGGAAAATCGAGAGGGTATTAGACAGGGAGTTTGGACAGAACCATACAGGGCTTACGAGGCTACCGTAAAAACTTCAGATTTCACCTAAATCGGTGAGAAGCCACTGGGGAGTTGAATGACTTCTACTATTTTTTTGAAAATCTGAAATATGAAGCGATTGTAAGCTAAGCGAGGGTGATGAATGCACCAAGAACACACAGCATTTTGAGAAAACGCTTTTCCTAATGCTACTTTTCCCCAGATACTAGTTTAGGTTAAGGTCCTGACATTGTTCAGTGTGCATCTTCCAATTGATGCTGATAATAATAGTAATAGTAGGCGATGTTCACTGAAGGCTACTGTGTCAGACTGTCTCTTTAATTACATAATGGTTTGCCAAAGCGAAAAAGGGATTTCCAAGTTCCCCATCATCTCTAGATTTTGCCTGAATGCATAACCATACTCTGGAATAGCTCAGTCTGAATTCTAGTTGATTCCTCTGCTTGCTCAGTCAGGTCATGCAAATTCTACCTTGTGTTTCCCTGCAACGTCCCTCCCACTTGCTGTTTGCTTCCCATTTCTGCTACCCGGTAGCCTAGTTTTGATGCCTGTTCCTTTTTGGGCTCTTGCAATGAGCTCTCACATGGAAGAGGTTGTCTCTCTTCGCATCAACCCATCCTACACCCTGTGGCCAGAATAACTTGGCTGAAACACAGGTCTAATCTCGTTCTTCTGCCTAGAAATCCTTGTGTGGTCCACAGCCTGTGGAATTAAGCTCAGACCTGGGACCCTGGCTCCCCTTGGTCTGACCTCCACCTACCTTTCTAGCTCTGTTGCTGACTCTGCCCTCCGTGAAGCTGTGTTCTGGACGGCAGATTCCACTCTCCTCTCTGCCTGTTGCTTGTGTATCTGCACTACCTCCTGGTCCATTTCGGCTTTTAGAAAGTCTGCCCAGGTCACATTTTAAGACTTAGCTCAGGGGTTACCTTTCCTTGAAGAGATCTCTGACCAGCACTCCGAGTGAGTAATTGACAGCTCTCCTTTTCTTCCACCACCATACCTAATACAGGTCCTGTCACACCATCGACACCATGACACCATGTGTCTGTCTCTTCCTCACCCCAACGCACACACATGGCTGCATCTCAACTGTAAACTCTTTGACATAAGGAGCTGTGATTCATTCATCTTTAAATTCCTTTCATCTTAAATCTCTAGACAGCATAGCGTCTAGCATATAGCAACTGCTCAATAAATGTGTAGGGGCTAAATGAAGGAATCAGGGAAGAGAGAAGATGAAGAAAAGGGAAGAAGACCCTAAGAAGACCTAAAACGGTTTGTGATTAATTAGACAAAAATCCACTTTGATTATCTGCGTATAAGGCACTCACTCAGAACTGGGGTAGGAGCATGGGATTAACAATTCTAGGAGAGAGCCTCAACCCAGAACCCTGACACAAAGGTCAAGTCTGCTGTTTTTTAACACTAGCTTTTGAGAGTCCACAAATGACCCCTCTTTTGTTTGAGTTGTTTCCTTTCATGCTCAGTGTTCAGGTTCTCTTATTCTAGCTCCCTTCCCTGTCTGTCTTCTGGGGGTAAGGTCATTGGATGAGACACTTGTTCTGGCTCACTTCCCTCTCTCAGGTCCCACCTTTGACGTGTGCCAGGGGAGAAGGCCTCTGGGAGAATGCTTAGGGCTGAGAAGCAATCCTCTGGCTTAATCATCAAGACCTAGTGCCCAAGGCCCTGATAAAATATGGACAGACATGCCTTCTATCATTGTCCCCACTTTGGGCTACAGAATGCTGATCGATCGATCACTGGAATCTGCTCTGTTGATCATTTTGGGGGCTGTGACTGTTGTTCTGGCCTCCAAAGTGTGCTAACACTGAAACAAAAAGAGAAACAAAAGCCAAACCCAGAGAAAGGGCGCATGAAAGAGAAAGCAAGCTTACTTCATCTTCGGCTCTGTAACTCGCAAAGAAATTATGGTTGAACTATCAGTCAGTAAAGGCTCCCAGCGCTTCAGTTGCTCATAATTAACTTGATTAACTGCTCAGGATTGAGACAGAATGAGAGCAGGTGTGCATTTGGGGGCTTTGTATCTGGCTAAAGATGCAGGCCTGACAAAACACCTGTCACTCCTTCTTTGCGCCTCTATCCTTCCTCCAGGGATGTCCCAGAAACGGAGTACATTGTGGCACAGTTGTATCTTTTGTCCAGCAACTTTTTCTACGCTGCAGAAATGTTAGAGGATATAGAAAGTTATGCAGAAGATACAAATGAATGACAATCCTACCCAGAGATAACCATGGTCAGTATTTTGTTGTTTCCATTGGCTCTTCTAAATGCATTTCCTACATTTGAGACCCTGCTGTAATACAATTTCATGTTCTGCTCTGCTCTTTTTTTCTGTACATTGTCCTTGGATGGACCTCTGTGGGAAATTGTTATTGGAAAGCTAACTCAGGTGGAGGCCGCCCACTGTTGGTGAGGTTTGGCCTCAGGATGAGGCAGGCAGACACCATCTAAAAAAAAAAAAAAAAAAAAAAAAATATATATATATATATATATATATATATATATATATATATATATATATATATATAGGGGCGCCTGGGTGGCGCAGTCGGTTAAGCGTCCGACTTCAGCCAGGTCACGATCTCGCGGTCCGTGAGTTCAAGCCCCGCGTCAGGCTCCGGGCTGATGGCTCGGAGCCTGGAGCTTGTTTCCGATTCTGTGTCTCCCCCTCTCTCTGCCCCTCCCCCGTTCATGCTCTGTCTCTCTCTGTCCCAAAAATAAATAAAAAATGTTGAAAAAAAAATTAAAAAAATATATATATTTTTTAGTATTTATTTTTGAGAGACAGAGAGACAGAGTGCAAGTGGCGGGGGGCAGAGAGAAAGGGAGACACAGAATCTGAAGCAGGCTCCCGGCTCTGGGCTGTCAGCACGGAGCCCAACAGGTGTCTCGCACCCATGAACTGTGAGATCATGACCTGAGCTGAAGTGGGGGGCTTAACCGACTGAGCCAACCAGGCACCCCCGGCAGACACCATCTAATTCAGCACCCTACACCCCTGAAGTTTGCCTTGAAGCCGGAGACAGCAGGCTCTTGGGTTAAATCTGCCTCAAGTACATAGAATTTTCAGCACATTTTCCCAATCTTTTACTTATTATATACTTACCACTGTTCTTGGCAGTACAGCTTTTTAAATTTGTTGGCATCATGCACCCTACATTTGCATTTCCTTTCTTTATAGCATTTTCTTAATGAAACAATTTATTCCTCAATATGAAAGTGCTTCCAGATTGAAAACGTTTCTACTTTCCAGTATAGGGTGCCTAGAATCTCCCCCCCCCCTTTTTTTTTCGGTTCCTTGCTTCAATTTATATTTTTTATTTTTATTTTTATTTATTTATTTTTTTTTTTAATTTTTTTTTTTTTCAACGTTTTTTATTTATTTTTGGGACAGAGAGAGACATAGCATGAACGGGGGAGGGGCAGAGAGAGAGGGAGACACAGAACCGGAAACAGGCTCCAGGCTCCGAGCCATCAGCCCAGAGCCTGACGCGGGGCTCGAACTCACAGACCGCGAGATCGTGACCTGGCTGAAGTCGGACGCTTAACCGACTGCGCCACCCAGGCGCCCCAATTTATATTTTTTAAAACTTATAATTCATTGAACGTTGGTTTGAAGACACGGAGATGGGGAAGAAAACAAACCTAAAAGGTAGCACCAGGGAAGGAGAGCTGAACACAACTCAGATAAGAAACATGGTATCTATTTTAAAGTCACACCTCATAGATTCTTCCTGGAAGTCAAGATCAGAGAGGAGAAGTGAAGTGTGATGTTATCTGTGTGCTTTAAAAAGACCTATGTTAAGCAGGATTCGTGTGCATGCATGCTTCCCCATGTGCCTGCAATGAAATCATGTTTTAAAGTGGATTCAGCTGCATTATATTTATAACCACGGGGTTGCTACCAGCTACCAGCATGTCTCCTTGTGGTGGTTCACTTCTCTTCGTGTCCTAATTCGGTTCTAAAGTGTGCAGCTTTAGCGGACTAGCGGTCTGCTAGTCCACTTAATGCTGGCTGTGGCTTCCTTCAAGTCCGGCTCGGGTCCCACACAGGTTTATGTTCTGACGTGTTTGTCTCTGGTTGCAGCAGTAAGTTTGAAGTATAGGGGATTCAGACCCTGCCATGACGGTGAAAAATTAATCTGCACTGTCCTATCTGTCCTATCCTGTCTTATCTGGCCAGAGAAATGGACAGCTGGAGCTGAACCAGATCTGAATCTGAGGTTCATTTGCAAACATCAACTCAACAGCTACTCAGGGAAGCGAAAAAGTAATTAGGTAGTACTTCTTAAACCTTAGAGTGCGTCAGAAGCACCTGAAGAAGGCAGTTTAAAATGCAGATTTTCAGATTCCACCCAGAGTTTCTGATCTTAGTTTTTATCAGAGCCAGAGCCAGAGGATCTGCATTTTAAGCAAACACTTTAAAATTTTTTTAAAAATTTTTAATATTTATTTATTTGAGAGAGAGAGAGAGAGCGCGAGCTGGGAAGGGACAGAGAGAGGGAGACACAGAATCCAAAGCAAGCTCCAGGCTCTGAGCTGTCAGCACAGAGCCCTTCGTGGGGCTCGAACTCACGAGCTGCGAGATCATGACCAGAGCCTAAGTGGGGCGCTCAACCGACTAAGCCACCCAGGTACCCCTTAGGCAAACACTTCAATGTGATTCTTTTTTTTTTTTTTTTTTTAATTTTTTTTTTCAACGTTTTTTTATTTATTTTTGGGACAGAGAGAGACAGAGCATGAACGGGGGAGGGGCAGAGAGAGAGGGAGACACAGAGTCGGAAACAGGCTCCAGGCTCCGAGCCATCGGCCCAGAGCCCGACGCGGGGCTCAAACTCACGGACCGCGAGATCGTGACCTGGCTGAAGTCGGACGCTTAACCGACTGCGCCACCCAGGCGCCCCTTCAATGTGATTCTGATGCTGAAAATTCAAAAACCACACTTGGCAGAGCACCAGAGTTCTGAGGTTATGCCCCTCTCCCACCAACAATATGGTAAAATCATAGACTCCTTCGGCCTTCTTTCCACTGGCCATCCCTTAGGCTGCCGGTTTTGAATCATTGGGTGTTCCCTCAACGTTTCTCTTAACCCTCCATCAGGTTGCTAATAACCTGGGAGGGACGCACATTGTTTAACCCCTCCTTAGAGATGGCTGGGAGCCCCACCCATTCAGGCAGATGCGGGCTCCACCAACTGTTACTGTAGCTGGAAGGTAGAAGTGTAGACTGCTACACACAGAACAAATTCCCAGGATGGTGGACGAGGCCCCTGTGTTCTATGACTTGCTCTGGTGCAAGCTCTCCCCCGAGTCCCCTGGAATCTTGTTGATTTGAGCACACACTCGAAGCTCGCTTCGTCAGTGGGCATTCACTTTCCACTTCCTGTGCACATGCAGGTTCTCTTTGCTTAGTCCGACTCTTAAAAGTGGTCCAAGTTGTGCATAAACTTCTATTGTTCTGTACGCTTAGATACTAAACACTGTGCAAACTCTTCTGTGCACTGTGTGCACCTGCCCGTGCACACACACAGTCACACCCGCATACAGTAAATGGCAGAGCATACTACAAACGCATGATCACATCAGCTCAGGTGTCCTCCCTAAGCCACTATAGCCCTGGAGACGGGTCTTGGCATCCAGGTGTCTGGAGTTAGTGGTCTACATGGTGAGCTCCCCTCGTCACTCTTTAGATGTTATCTATTGTTCTGGAAGACTCCAAAGAAATCATTAACTCCTTGACCTTTACAAGGAGGTCTAGATGCCCCTTTTATGGTGCAAAGGGCATACGCTGGGAGTCAAAAGACCTCAGTTCAAATCCTCCCTCTGTCATTTACTAGTTACTTAATCTTAGAAAAGTTAATTCAATTCTTCGGGCCGGAGCTTCCTTATTACGATTAAATGAGAAAGCTTGTAAGCTACCTAGGACTGTGCTTAAAACCTGCTAGGGAATGTTAGGTGCCTGCTTTATTCTTATTTTCTATTTTTCTTTTCTTTTTTTCTTTGTGAAAGGAAATAGTCCTCCAAATTTCTCTCACGCAGCATGTTAAAGTCAGAGTTCTTGGGGCGCCTGGGTGGCTCAGTCGGTTAAGCGTCCGACTTCAGCTCAGGTCATGATCTCACGGTCCGTGAGTTCAAGCCCCGCGTCAGGCTCTGTGCTGACAGCTCGGAGCCTGGAGCATGCTTCAGATTCTGTGTCTCCCTCTCTCTCTGACCCTCCCCCATTCATGCTCTGTCTCTCTCTGTCTCAAAAATAAATAAACATTAAAAAAAAATAAAAAAATAAAATAAAGTCAGAGTTCTTGATTGCAGGTATCAGAAATAATCTCTGGCCAAAATACACAAGGAGGGAATTTATGACAGGATATTGGGGGGACTCACAGACATGCCAGGAAGGCTGAAAAGCCAGGTGCAGAGAAAATGGGCCGGAACCCAGAGAGGTCTGTACAAGCAAGACCACAGCCAAACTCACACCTCAGAGCAGTCGGAACACGGGGTGCCCCTGCCCGCTCAGGGGGGGAACCTGATGCTCTGCTGTCTTTGCTTCTTTTATCCCATGCTCCGGAATCAGAAAGCTCTGAGTGAGAGGGTCCCTGGCTATGCTTGGAGCCTAGGCCTACACCCCAGCTGGAGTGGTTGGGGAGGTGGCTCTGTATTTTCTGGCTTCCACGGTTGGAGTTTTTAAAAAATAATGATGTAGGCCCGGTCTGAGGACCCAGAGGGGGTCCCACAGCACCAGCTAAGAGGGTCCTTGGCTTTGCACAGGATAGAAAGCAAATGGGGGCTGAGAGGAAGTGAGAACAGAACGTATTGGAGACATAGAAAGAGTAGATACAGAGTGTCTGGGAGACTCGGAAAGGAAAAGGAGGATGAGTCTTAATCTTTGCTTGCGGGTCTGGTGTACATGTCCTTTCATGCATCCAGGAACCAGTCAAAAATACGGACCAGTGCTCAGGTGGCCTCCATTAGTCACTGCGCCCAGGAGACAGGGGTCTTGGCATCCAGGTGTCTGGAGTTACGGGTCTACCTGACAACCTCCCCCAGTCACTCCTTAGATGTTATCTATTGTTCTGGAAGACGCCAAAGAAATCATTAACTCCTTGACCTTTACAAGGAGCATATACATGATCTGAGCTATAAAGCATGTGTGTGGTGGGGGTGATGCAGGCAGTAGTAGGAATAAAAATAGGAAAAGGAGCAGACCCGGTCCTTCCTGGGTCCCTTCAGTTTCCCCATCTCAATAAGAAGGGAACTCAGATCTCAGGCAGTCATAAAAGATCGGTGTCCAGAGTCTTTTCTCACCATTTCTAATGTTCACATCTCACCCGTTTCACATAGAAATTCATTCTTAAGTGTGTAATCTTTCTCTCCAGGAACTCCCCTCAAGCTTAGAACCACTCTGTTTCAGAGGCAATTTTATACCTGCCTTGTCTCCTTTCCTCTGCCCAGAATTCCCTACCCTGCCCCCTTTCCACTACCAATCTCTGAACAGTTCAAATCTTGCCCATTCTGCAAATGCCAGTGGAGATGTGACCCCTTCTTTCTTGCGGTGCCCCTCCAGCCCCCTAAATTGTTCCTTCCATTATGTTCTTAGGACACTTTGCCCAGGTCTCCATTATCACCTTTGCTTTGTTTTACTATCACTATGTCTTAGGCGTTTAATGGCCTGACCTTCTTCCCTCTCCTGGACCCAACGTGAAGCTCTTTAACTGCGGGAAGTCGGTCTTATTTATCTTGTAGCCTCGGTTCTAACTACACAGTAGAGGCTTAATACATTTTTGTTAAGCAAAGCAGAAGTTTCTTCTCCCTTGTCTCTCAACACATACGTTCAGACACTTTTCCTATGCACATGCGACAGACCCATTTAAAAAGTGGAAATCAAGGCGCCTCGGTGGCGCCTCTGACTTTGGCTCAGGTCAGGCTCTTAGAGCTCACGAGTTGGAGGTCCACATCGGGCTCTGAGCTGACAGCTGAGAGCCCAGAGCCTGCTTCCGATTCTGTGTCTTTCTCTCCCCCTCCCCCACTAGTGCTGTTTCTCTCTCTCTCTCTCTCTCTCTCTCTCACAAACATTTTTTAAAAAAAGAAATAATCCATGTAAATGCACTCAGCAAACTGTACCGTTTGGACAAATGCATTTGATCTTAGCCAAAAGGCCGGGAAGCGACTAAGCGTTGGACACATGTAAGCGGTTACAATGGTTTATTTCTCTCCAGTTTTCCCTATTTTCTGTTAAAGAGCTCTATGCCCTTGGTATGCCTCACAACGTTTTCACAGGAGAAAAGTTGCGGCGTAGGTCTGTCTCCCTGCTACCTTTCCCGATGCTGGAGAATCTCTGGTTTCCTTGAACGGCCTCCTGGAAGCAGACGGAGGGACGGGATGCAGCAGAAGCAGACACCCTTGCCCAGAGAACTTGCTAGGAGGAGTCCCGGGACAAGTTATGCCAAGTCCCCGCAGGTCCCCCCTCCCGCGTCCGTCCCTCCCCCGGTGCAGGCTGGCCACAGACACCTGCGTCTCCTGACTCCCCCTCCCAGAACCCCCGCTCCGTTGGGGCTCGGGTTCCCGGACGTGGGCCTCCCTGGGAGGAGCAGCGCCCGCGGCCCCCGGCTCTTCCCAGCACCCTCTCCCCCAGCGTACTTTGTGACTCGGCGCGACCTCGGGGCCGGCACGTGACCCAGAAACTTCGGAAGCCCCGGGGCGGCGGGCGGCGGGGCGGAGGCGGCGGCGGCGGCGGCCGAGCTCCCCCGCGCGGCCGGCTCTGCGGCGGGGAGGCGCTCGCCCCGCGCCGCGCTCGCTGCCTGGGCGTGCGGGAGCGCCGCCGGGAGCCGCGCCGAGCCGAGCCGGGGAGCCCGCGGCAGCGCGCGTTCGGCAGGCGGCGCGGCGGGCCGGGCGGGCGGGCGGCGGCGCCCAGGGACGCCGGGGGCCCGCTCACGCGCGCGGCCGCAGCCCCGCCGCTGCCGCTGCCGCTGCCGCTGCCGCCTGGTCACCCCGAGCCTTGCGCTGCTGCCCTTCCCCACTTTGCCCGCTCCTTCATCTGAATGGGAAGTTGGGGAACATGGACGGGGTCGTGCTGGCGTGGATCGCTGTCTTCTGGCTAACAGGTAGGAGTCGTTTTCTCCCCAGGCGAATAACTTTATGTTATATTCCCTCGGTGCTCCGGTTCCCACCCCGCCCCACCCCCATTCCCCCCCTGGCTGGGCTTAAAGCTGCTTAGCAGGCCGGCGGTAAGTGGGGGAGGGGGCTGTGTGTGTGTGTGTGTGTGTGTGTGTGTGTGTTAGAATGATGGAGGAGGCGGGGAGAATCCCGATTACAAGTGAGACGGATCGAGATGCAGGTGTTTGACTCATTAGGATTTTTTTTTTTTCTTGTGCATTTCCTTTTCCACACAACGGTTCTCTCTTGGTCTTATGCCGAGTTTGTAATGCTGTGGGTCCTGGGAAGAGCCTGGCTAGGGAGAAAGAAAGCTCAGAGGAGACCGATTAATTAACAGAACTGGTCTTGTGGAGGTGAGGGGTAGAGGAGTCTCTCTTGAATTCCTTCCCTAGAGAAGCCGGGAGAGCCAGCGGTGTTCTCTCTGTGGCTCCGGGGGTGCAGTGGGGCGCATGAGGAAGGAGATGGGGACGGAGGCTTGATTGGTTGTGGAGTTTAGGGCCTTTCTCTGTCTGTCTCTGTCTCTGTCTCTCTCTCTCTCTCTCTCTCTCTCTCGCTTGGTACAATTTGGGGAGTGGTCTCACAGTGGAGAAGAGCGAGCCTTCTTCCCCCCAATAAACAGGCCCCAATAAAGATGAATTGCAGAGATATTCAGAGGGTAGAGCTTCTCCTCAGCATTAAAGTCACTTCCTCTAGATGGGTCCTCTGTGTTTCCCCCTGCCTTTTAGGGAACTTTCTCCCCACCCCCCTGGGATCTGGAGAGGCTCAGGTTCCTAGCACGTTGTCTCACAAGAAGATCCTGCAAGGTTAAGGGGCCGGTGGCTAGCCCTGAGAGATTCACAAAGTCGCCTTGCTTGGGTGGGGGTGGGGATGGGTAGGAAGGTTCAGGTAGTTTGGAAGCGGTTGAGACCAAGATTCCAAGCAAGGTGGAGATGGACTGATGGAGGAAAGGAACAAGAGATCAGAAAGGTTGTGAGGACTGGATGCGGGCAGTGAAGGGCAGGGGAGAAAACAGAAAATAGCACCAAAAAAAAAAAAAAAAAAGAAGTTCTGTTCCCTTTGGGGGCACCACTCAGATTTGGAAAACTCAAGCCAATAGGGTAAGGGGAACAAGTTTAAAATATCCAAGTTAAATCATTGGAAGAGAATAAAATATATTTAAGAAGAAAAGCAAAAACTCCTTTTCCCTTTGCTGTAGAGTAAGATTACTGATTGCCTCAATTTTTTTTTTCCCCCTGTTCCAAACGAAGGGCCCCTAACACTGGCTCTGCCCCCTGCTGGCTTTCCGTTTGGGGGAGCAGGGCACGCCAGCAGAGTTAGCCTCGTCTCTTGGCTGTTCTGAGTTCATCCCTCCCACATTATTCAAATATGAATCATCTCTGATTTCAGGGTTTGGCTGAGCCATGTCTCCCCGCTCCCCTGGCCTCCAGTGCCTTCCACCTCCACCCTCACTGATTCTGAATGTCCTTAATTTGCCTCTACTTCTGTGTTATACTGGAAGGAACTTGGGCCTGGAGCCTGTATCACCACCTCCCCAAGGTCAGCTAGGTATCCTGGGGGGGGGGTGCTCTGAGTCAGAGATGCTCTTGCAGATACCCAGGGATGTGCCCGAGAAAAGCACGCTAGGGATTGGCAGGGAGTGGGAGCAGAAGGCGAGCATATATCCAGGCCTTGCTAGATGGCCGACAGCTTTTTATGAGATGGAGTCATATCACTGGAAGGGGTCACAGGCCGTGTAGTTCAGCCCTCTCAGTTTACAGGAATGGAGGTCCAGAGAGGTGACAGGCACACAGCAAATCTGTGATGCAGCAGGGACTAGAACCCAGTTCTCCAAGCCTCAGGCCAGTCCTATTTGCACTCTCCTAAGCTGCTGCCTCTCTGGTGTTTCTGTTTGTTCGGTTGGTGGTGGTGGTTGTTGTAGGATGTTTTGTTTTGTGCTTCTTTTGAGGGGAGTCGCTGCTTTGTCCGTGCCTTCTTTGCTCTGTACCTGGGGAGGCCGCCACCTGCCAGGAGGCAGGCAACAGGTTAGTTGTTAGGGCCATCTCAGCTGTCAGATGGCTGGGCGGCTGTGCTCTGCACGGGAGGCTGGCTCTGGAGATCCCGTGGACCCCGCAGGCGTCCCCGGATCCCAGCTTCTGCTTCCCCGTCTTCCCATCGGGCTGTCAGTTGTGCCTCTGGACCGGCTGCCTCTCAGCCTCAGCAAAGCAGAGGAGCTAAGGATGGCGGCTGGGGAGGGGGGAAGCCAAGGATGAGACGGGGATTCAGACTCCTCGTTCACAGAGAAGCCGGGAGAGGAAAGGTGAGAAATCTCAGTCCGGCCCAATCAATGAATTTTCTCTTAAGGGGGTGGTACAAAGGGAGGGAGAGAGGAAAGGACAGATTAAAAATGAGTCAGAGAGCATAGGGAAAAACACATTCATTCTCCTCTCCCTCCCTTTGTCCTCCCCCACTTTCTCTTCCCTCCCTCCCTCCCTCCTCCCCTGTTTCTTTTAATGCAGGCTGAGCAATTTCTAATCAACACTTTAGTTTTTTTCCCCTCAGTCTCTAGCAGCTCCTTCCTTGTCTTTCATTGCTGAAATTCTGCTGTATATTTAGCCTCATGATTTCTTATTGTCATTGTGATGCTGCTTCCTGTAATAGATGGTTGTTGTTGTTTTGAACCAAACGCAATGCTTATCAGCTGTTATTCTAGCAACAGGTGCCATCTAGCAGTAGGACCTGAAGGAGGGTTCACTCGGTCTTTGTTCCTGAATGTGGATGGTGGCGTTTTCCTCCTTTCCTGGCAGCAGAAGCTGTGAGAAACGCTGGCGCCGTGTCCACTCCGCGAACACACTCCCATGCGGGGAGCGGGCGACGACGGGTTTTCCTGGAGGCTTCTGCGCCTCCCTGTGATGAAGATTGCTCGCTCTATTAGCATTTCTTTTGGTTGCCTTCTGGCTTTACTCGTTCATTCATTCATTCACTCCTCCATCCATCCATCCATTCATTCATTCCTTCAGCCATCCTCCAGGCACGGTTTCCTGTGCTTTGTAAGGGTTCCAATAGGTGCTGAGGATGAAGAGAGAAAAGACACAGTCCTTGTCCTCAAAGAGTAGTCAGTCTGGTCGGTGACTCAAGCGAGCTTTCCAGTGATTTTGATGTCGAAGCAGAAGGTCCCCTGGTGAGAACCGTGGCCACACGGGCGCGAGGGGAGCGTGGCAGAGGCACACCCAAGCCGCACCCGAAGTGGATCCGACGGCGGAGGCCTGGAATGAACTCCCAGAAGAGGTGCTGGCCGCGGGGAGACACGTGTTCCCGCATGTCAGTCAGCTGCGGAGTTCCGGCCGCGCGCAGGCGCCCGTGCCGGGGTTACGAAAATGAATGAGACACAGCCCTGCCTCCCAGCACCCGCCGGCGGGTGGCCGGACACGGGTTATGGAGTAGCCTGTGCCAAAGCAGTAATGGAACTCCGCACCCAGTGCGGTGGGGGTGCTTCCAGGCGGCTCCCAGCCCAGCCTGGAGGGGGCCGGAGGCATCCAGGAGCCGTTGTTACCTGGTGTGGTTGGCGTTCAGGCAGATACCCGGTGCCTTTTTTAGGAGAGGCTTGGATACGGAGAGTTAAAGCGGGGATTAGCCCTGGAGAAGGAAGAGTGGCTTGCGGAGACTGCTGACCCCTCGCTTCCATGATCTCCTTTCCTGTCCTGCACTCCTTTCGGTTTCTCTCCCTCCTCTCTTCTCCTTTCTCCTGGGGAAGAGACCTTGCTCTTACTGGAGCATCTTCTTTCAAACTCCTTATCACAGCTCTCCCCATTCCCCTCCATCACCCCCCGCCAGAGGCTGCCCTCTGGACCAGAACAGGGCGGCTTGTTTGGGTATCACGCCCTTTAGATTTTACACTCACGTGACTCTGTGGGTTGGCTGGTTTTTGCAGACTTGGAATTGTTAGTACTCGTAGTCTTAGTGCAAGTACTTGGTGCTCAGTACAGTGTTCGTAGTTTCGGTACCAGGGCTCGGTTGGTGGATGGAACCTTGACCTGGAAGTTAAGGATTGGGTTCCAGTCCTGCCTGCTCCACAGATTGACTATGTAAACCGTGGGATCTGCGTCTCATAACCTGGTGAATGAGACGACTTCTGAGGTCACTTTCAGCTATAAGATCCTATGATGTAGAATCTTTTCTCCATGTAACTTTGATGAGTTGGAAGTCACAACTGAAGAGTGACAGGTCCAGTCTTCCTTTTGTAATTCACCCAGGGAAGAGCCACCAGCGAGCTCCAGTTTCTGCAGCCTTTCCCTGATCACGAACGATTGGAATGAAAGACACCAGCCGGGGAGGGAGAGCTCTTGCTAGGATTTTCAGAGAAACGGATGGGGTAGCACCCAGTGCTTGGTGGATAGGAGAGGGTCCACTCTGAACTATTAAATGTGGTCAGATTGAGAACTGGCAAAGCAAGCCAAGCACTGTGGACCAGGTGGGATGAATCCTCCTAGAGCCAGTATGGCCCTAGAATGTCCCTTCTAGTCTCAACTTTCTGTTCCAGGACCCACTCACCCCCTCACTTCTTTCGACATTTTAGCTTTAATGCCTCCTTTTCTCCAATCAAGAATATAAAGAGAGACATAATGTGATGGTTGTTCTTGTTTGTTTACATGCTATCATGCTTTTCGGTATGTTAAATGGCTTTCATATACATTATGCCTTTCGATCATTCTAAGTAAGAATGGCTGATATTACCTGCCTCTACTTAAGAAGACAAAGACTCAGAGAGAATAAGTGACTTGTCCAAGTCCGTGGTATCTTATTGATCCAAAAAATGAGAAACAGTGACACTGACTTGATACGACTTGGTTGTTTCAAGTGCCTGAATCCAAGTGAAACATTCTTTTCTGCTTACAGTGGGTCGGAGTAGAACTCTTGATTTAAGTGAACATACGTGGGGTCTGTTACGGGGCACTGGGTAGTGAGGCTCAGAGTTCATGGAACTCAAGGAAATATGGCAGGGACTAGTGATAAAGAAAGCATTTAGCTTTTCCACTTCAATTCTAAGATCTAAAGTAAGTGAGAAGTGCTCCAGTGAGGCCCAGAGAGCAGAGGATGTGACCCAGGGACAGCAGATAACTGCTGGCATATCAGAGCCCATCCGGGACTAGGGGCTGGGGCTCTGCACCCGGGAGCCACCCAGGATGTAGCTGGGGCGTGTGCACACTTGAAATTTTGGCCTTCAAGATAGTTTTTGGCTCTCTGAAAGTGAAAGAAGGCATTTTGGGTGACTAGTGTTCTTTATGGGCCAAGAAACAAAGAAGAAGTCAGAAGAACATGCTGTTTCCTGTTCTCCTGCAGTGTCTGCCCCGCATCAGGAGTAGAACCCTCATTCAGCTGGGATCCTGCATCGTCACTCCTCCATGCCCTCGGCTCATCAGGAGGCAGACCCAGAGGCAGTGCAGGGAGAGGGATTAGATTCAAACTGACCTGGATTTGAATACCAGCTTAATATTTTACCTGATTTTCTTTGGCTTGAAAGTGGGAAATTAACTTACGTTATAGGGCTGTTGTGATGATTAAAATGGAATTATGTAAAACTCCCAGCACAATGCGTGGTACACAGTAGGTCCTCAATTACGAATTATGAACCCCAAGTAGGCATATCAGCCAGCATTTTGATACAGCAGGGAGCAACCTCCAAATCTCAGTAGCTCGTACGAGCAGACATCTGCCCCTGCTCATATTACATGGGAGCTGAAGTCAGCTACGAATTGGCTAGAATTGGTGGACTTGGCTCAGTTCCAAATGTCTTCTTGTTCCAAGACCCGGGATGAAGAAGCAGCCACTAGCTGGGCCTGCCGTTGTCATGGTGGAGGGCTCAAGAGGGTAGGGGGAGGGCCTAGAGTGACCAGAGCCAAAGCATGCATCTGCCCTTTAAGTTTCTGCTTGGACGTGTCTCATGGCCTTACGTGTCTTACGTACTTATGTTCCATTGGCCAATGCGAGTCCTTGGAAAAGCCCATGGTTTTTGAAGTGTTACCCTGCCTACAGGGAACAATGCAAGAGTCCAGAGGGAAAACGAATTGGGAATAATAAATAAGACGATCTATTAACTGGGTTAAATCATTCAGCAAATGTGTCGAGTACCTACTATGTAGCAGAGTCTTTAAAAGGCTGCAGGAGAGAGTTTGTCATTTCATGGCAGGGACCACTGAATAGGAAATTCTTAGGCAATGCGATGTCATCCTCTCGGGTACTGTGACTGCAGTAAGAGCAAGAGGAGACTCCTAGAAGAAGTGATAGCCGAGCAAGTTTGGAGGGATAAGGAAGAATTACTAGGGGAAAAGTGGGATGGGAGAAGGGGAACTTGCAGAGGGAACAGCCATGTGCAAAAAAGACAAGAAGCAGGGAGGACCTGATGCTGAACATTACAAATATTCCAGTGTGGTCGGGGAATTTGGTGCTGCAGGAGGGATGAAGGAGAACGGCCCCCTCTGAAATGGGGCCAGTTGTCCCTTCTACTCCTGAAGTGGCCGGAAGGGGTCGTTAAAAGGGTCAGAGCAAGGGAGTGCCCCAAACAGACGTACATTTTAGAAATACCATTTGGACCTCAGTGCGGAGAGTGGGTTAGTCACAGAGTCACAGAGTGGGTTAGTCACACAGTGACTAGACATGGAGGAGTGGCGGTGGCGTGGTTGGATGTGCAGGGTGAAGGGGCAGGAGTGTCAAAGATGGCCTTCGGGTTTGTGGCTTGGGGTCGCTGGGGATGCCGTTTGTGGGCCTGAACTAATACAGGAGGAGAAACATGTCAGGGAGGGAGATAAAGTTTCACTATTTTGCGTTTCATTAAAGTAGAGTCTAAGCTGCCCTAACAAAGGGACTCTAAAATATAATAACTCACACCGAATAATTCCTTTCTCTCCCCTGTAATAATCCAGGCCCAGTGGGGGTGAATTTGCCATTCCGCACATGTAGCTGCCAAGACCGCTCCAGTGACAGGCATTCTCAGCCAGTTGGAGCAAGGAAAGCAGAGGGCCAGGCAGGCAGCTTGTCTTTAGAAAGGTAACCCAGAAGTTGCACATTTCACTTCTCCTCATCTACCTTCATCCTGAACGTATGGCCACATTAGCTACAGAGAAGCCAGGAAGCATAGTATTTGGCTGGCTTGGCTGGCTAGATTAAGCCCTGAGAAATTCCATTACTGACAGAGGGGGACCCTTAGTGTCTCCCTCTATAGAGTGACAAGGTGGAGGTGCTTGTGTAACATCCACCCGGAGAATGAGGTTGTGTCGTTGGGTCTGGAGCTCAGGTGAGAGTCTAGACATGGAAATACAGATAACGAGGTGGTATATAGGTGGTTCAGAACTTCCTTATAGGAGTTTTCTCTGTCCAAATGGCCGGCCCATCTCAGAAATCTGACCCACCCAAATGAACCAGGACACTTTCCAAAGTACCTCTGCCTTGCAGGCTAGGGACTGACCTCTTTTAGTGCAGCTTTGGTCCTGTTGGAACAGGAGGTAGGCCAGCTAGACATTACCCAGGAGCTCATTTCAGATCTCTGGAAGACAAGGCAAATCAGACAGAAAAGAGATATGCTTCTGGCTCTCATCTGCACAGTGGCGGCCGAGAATGGGAAAGCGTGGCTCAGTTGGACACAGAGAACGTATGCTTAATGAATGGCAAGTTCTGTGTGCACAAGTACAGCGTTATTGGCAGCAGATAATAAGCAGGCCATGAGCAAAGCCTACTTGAGCCAGGGCAGCACTGGCATTCACCATAACCCCGTGGAAGACGGGGAGCTATTGCTGCCTTTGAGGACTACCAGGGAGAAAACACACAAGAATGCTGTCACATTTTTAAAGTATCCAAATGGCACATCTGGTCACCCTAACACTGAAGTGGATCAAGCAATCAGGTGTCATGAGAGAGAGCAAACAAGAGAAACTGATCCTGGCCAGTTGAGGCAGGAAAGGAGTTAGAAGGAAGCTGATTAACTTGCAGAACCCGTGGGAAAGCTGCATAATTGGGCTTAGATATTAGGCAAATACCAAGGGAATGTCTGCTATTCTTTGTAAAGCCTTTTTATTTTATTTTTTAACCCAAGTACATCAGGAAGATGATGGATTGTTCCAATTTTTTTAGGGGAAAAAAAGACCCAAGCTGACTTGTCTTTTCCTTTAAACCTTGAGCCTGCAGGGCAGCATTTCTCCAAATACTTTGCTCCCATCCTGACAATGCCACTGAGGGATGGACAAGCTTTATTTCCTCTTCTGGACTATGGACCAAACCTAGAGGAGATGCGTGGATACTTTGTACTCATCTCCTACACCTAGGAAACCCGCCCGTGGCAGGCAGTATCTTAAGAAATTGGGACAATATGTTGAAAGCGTGAAGGCAAAAGATAAATTTCTTAAATAAGATCTAACGTGAAGGCAGGAGAAGGAAGATTTGTACTGTCATACGGAATGAAGCAAAACCTTAGGAGTCTGACGGCCAAGGTATGCTGGGGAACGGGTGATTCTGAGGTCAGAATCCCACTTCTGGAACTTCAAGGACGGATGAGCTTTATACGAAATTTCTAAAGATGAAAATCCCTACAATGATGATTGTCCATGACCTTCAGCAGCAATCTTTGTTTCTCTAAAAGGGGACTGTGCTTCTTGAGCTGCCTCCCAAAGATGCTGGCAGGAATAGCTTACCAACTAACTAGTGGGGAAAAGGAACTTGCTTTGGAAAAAAATGAAACGGCTAAAATAAGAACAGCTTTGCTTCAGATACTGCTTTTGTTATTCTTGCAAGAACACGGTTTGTCACGTATGGAATCCTTTCCTTTCCATGAGAATTGGGGCAGGACCTTGTTTGGCCGCATGAAGGGAGGCATTGTCTTTACTTGGAGCTGATCTTCCCTGGCCTAGTGACTAGCTGAGGTGGGGGCTGCTCTCTGAGCCGTCGCGCATCACTCTACTTTTAGGCAGCTTTTCTAGTTATTGGCCAGAATCCATTCTCTGTGCTGGGGGTAGGTCACTCCTTCATTTATTCTTTCATCCATTGATTCATTCCGCGTTGTGTGAGCTTTAGCCATATTCTGTGGCTTTGCTACATACTGGGGATACAGGGTCAACCAAATCCTGGTTCCTGCCCCCAGGGAGCCTAGAGTTAGAAATTAACTTTGTATTGAATTTCTCAAGATCAGGGACCGGTCTTTCAAATCAATTTTGCCAGAACTTAACAGAGTGTTTTCAAACAGACTTTTGATTGAATTTGAGTTTGATAGGCAAGGGGAGTTTCTCTGTTGATCAGGGGCGCAATGACAACTGCCAGCATGGTCTGGTGGTCTAAGAATGAAGATTCCCTCCTCTGCAAATGTAGAAAAACACATAATCTCCAATCCTCACCTTTGATCCTCAGTGGGCTATTTGCTGCTCTCAGTCAGGAATCCTAAATTTTACTGATGCCTTCTATAAAGGGTGATTCCTTACCTTACTTCGCTTCTTTTGCTATCTTTTGCTATCTTCCCTAACCTTTTCTCTCCAGTGTTCTGAAATACTTGCTTTCACTTGTAGGATGAAACACAGATTCTTTCCTTACCTCTATAAATCTCTTCATCAGACACCGAAACAGCAGTCCCTTATGGTGTCACCAGTGCCTGGACTCGGAGGCCCATCTTTCCCATTGTGCCAACGTATGCATGACCTAATGCTTCCCTCTCTCTGGCTCGCAGGGACTCCTTCAGTTCCATGCTCTGGTGTTTCCCCAGCGAAAGGAATAACATGTATAGCTAGAGAACGGAAAATGTTTTAGTATGTCTGGAGTGTGCTTGGGGCCAAATCACATTGAAGACCCTATATGCCGTGTCTAGGCATTCGGGTCTTATCCCGGAAGGAAAGGGGAGTCAATGGAAATCTTGAAGCAGGGAGCAGATATGATTGGATATGTCTTTAAAAAAACAACTCTAGATTAAAAAAAAAAAAAAATGTGGAGAGTGTATTTGGCCAGAAGTAGGGAGACCACGTAGGAGGCAATTATAAAACTGAGGAGGTAATGAGACCTATGTGAAGTGATGCTCAAGAGCTTTGGAGCCCGTCAGCCTGGGTTCCTTGCTAACTCTGAGATGTTAGGGAAGATACATACATTCTCTGAGAAACAGGTTCATCATGTATAAAACGAACATAGTAACAACTATAGAATTTTTTGAGAGAATTCGTTAAGATACTACATGAATAATGCATAGCACAATTTCTGACACACAGTAAGCATTTCATAATTATTATTTAGTAGGAGGAATAGAAACCTAATTGAAGGGGGTGATGGCGGCAATAGAGAAGGGTCAAATTTGAGACATGTTTAGATTTAGTGACCAACCAAATGTATTCGGGGACAGAGAGGAAATCATCAAAGCTATGATTTCTATCCGAGGTGATAGGATGGGGGTATACTGGCAGAGGAGCTAGAGAGAGAGGAAGGACTGCTCTAGAAGCAAGGAGTGGGAAAAGAGATGATGAATGGGGTTAGACATGTTGAATTTGAAGTATCTGTTAAAACATGCAGATGAGGCTTCAGAGAGCTGAGGGTCTGAGACTTAAATGATAGTTGGAACCGTGGGAGGGAATAAGATTTCTCAGATCAAATGCACGGATGAACACCACGAAGAGGCTGACCATTTTTAATTTATTTACCTGGCATGCAAAGATATTCTTATTAGCCTGTATAGACTCCAGCGTAAGGAGTACTAGGTTTTGGCATCTGACAAATAGTGAAATAGAAAAAACTCTGTGGGAAGTAGGACCAAAGCTCAGGACGCTAACCTTACCCCAGGGCAGATCTCTTGGAAATGAGAACCAGAGGGAGGGTATTGCCAGGCCTCTCAGAGGGAGGGTATTGCCAGGCCGTAATGCCATGGGGAACTATCAATCTTAGTTTTCGCCCAGTTACATACTCTCTCTGGGGGGCCTGATCTGGTGGTAGGAATGGAGATCCCATATGAGAGGTATTTTTCCAAGTTGGGTGGTCAGCCACATGGTTTCAGATTTGGTTCAGTCATGTGTCGGGGGGAGAGGAAACAGTACTCAGTCCTCCGGAGAAGGGGCTAGTATCGTGGCCCAGGTAAACAGACTGGAGCCTAGAGTAAGGTCTCAGTCCCAGTTGGGCAAATGGATTGCAAATCAGGAGGAGACCATCTAAGATAAACACAGGTTGAGAAGGAGATGGTACGTAGTGGGTATAAGGAATCCAAGCCCTCACCCAGAATTCAGGGTTAGGGCCAGAAGAGCAATTCCAGACCCCACTAGAGTGGGTTGGGGTTCCTAAAGGCAGGCTCAAGACTCGGGTGGCATTCGTCCTACAGTTTGAAGTTCATAGAGCTAAAGCAGGGATTGGCATTTCCATCTTTCTTCACTCTTAAGGTCCTTAAAGATCCGATAAACTGGGATTTACTTGAGATTTTTCGTCCTGTCTTCTCCAGTTGTCCAGATGTATCCTTAGCTGAGAGTTCCAGGGTTCCTATTATACCTGCACAGGAACACACAGGGTTACCCTCCATTTCTGATTTCCAGGAGGTGCCTGTGTGACTGTGCAGTGATGAGTAAACCCAGGCACTGTCACTGTTCAACTCCTAATTACCTATTCTAGCGTTCCCGTGCAGTTTCTGCACACTCTGCCCTCTACGCACTTAGCATCTCCCGTCTTCGTATCTGTGCTCACCCAGCTCTAGGTTCATAGCTTCCCAGAAGTCAATAGACTGTGCTTGACAGGAGCACCAGCTACATTTATTGAGTGTTTGCCATATACCATGCCGTCCTAAGTACTTGGGTTCAAATTTCATTTAGCCTTCAGTCAATTCCGTAAGGTAGTTATAATTATCCTGGTTTTACCAGTGAGGAAACTAAAATTGGTGAGTTGAGAAATTTGCTGTAGGTCATGCAGCCAGGAAGGGGTAGAGCTTGGACTCTAATTTAGGACTGGATTCCAAAATCCATGACTCTCGCTCTCATGCTGTAAAATGGTAGGTGTTTCTCAGAATGTATTCCTGATTCTTTGGAGCATGGATTTGTATTGTATGTCCTGGAATGAACGGAGAACCAACTAGACTACATTAATAATTAAGGGAGTCCAATAGCTTGGTCAAATGGCTAATCTCGTTAACAGAGAACAGAGCTGTAAAGGAGGTTATTCTTAGTAATCACCTAACTCTCTCGCAAACAAACAAACAAAAACACAAAACCCTGACCAAACAAACAAACAAAAAAATGTACAATACTTTTATTTAGCAACGCTTTTATACAACACTTTGTCTGCCTTCTTTGCTGGTTTTTTTTATCCTAGAAAGGCTAGGAAATGTGATTTCCCAGGTATAGCCTGAAGTGATAGCAGAGAAGAAAGGCGGTGTGGTCAAGTACAAAGTGTTGTACTGGGAACAATGCCTGTGATTGGTTATTCAGCCTCAACCACTGCTAACCGAAGTCCCTTCACCTCTCTGTCCCATTTTTGGAGAACTGGAAAATTGGAGTGTGAATAGGGATTTGGAGAAGAATTACAAGGTTAAAAATTAACGCAATGGAATTTCAGGAGAAATTGTAAAGAAATTTCTTTTCCCACGCCAGCTCTGTGAGTTAGAAAGCAGTGGAATTAGCCACATCAACATTTGGCGTGGTGGAAGGAAGCAATGGAGCCTAGAAACTGAGATTCTTCGGTGAGCTTCCAGATTGGAATTATTTGCCCCTGGATGAGGCTGATGTACATAGTCTGGTGGTCATCAAGCCTGTTGGTGGCGGACGTTCATGGAGATTCAGGAGCCTCAGTGTGGGAGGTGAGAGAGAAAGCAGGAAAGGTGAGGGAGGATTAGTGTTTGAGATCTACCACTGCAGGACATGGTCACAGTCCTCTGCGGTAGGGTCTCCCCCGGACAGGTGCCCGGTGACGTAATGCTTGTTAACAACCCTGTGAGTAAGCATTATGAGTACTATCTATTTGATTCCACTGCTATTTTACTATACCGTGCTATCTATGACACATGTAACCGTCTTCTCTGCAAAGTCTTAGAAATTCCTGTAGTGATAGTCATTCGTGTGCGCGCACGTTCCTTCACTTATTCTATAGCACTTGGTAGGTTCAAAACACTACGATTTGGTGAATCTCAAACACTCTGTTGTACTCACTTCCTCATGTTCACAGAATGCGGAAAATGTTTTCTCCCCAGAAGAACTTAGAACCTGGTTTTTCATAGCGAGAGGTGCTGGTCTGGAACTCCGAAGACAGGAGCCCGAGTGTGGTATTTTGCCTTTGTTGAGGGTCCTTGCATAGGAGACACTCATAGGTAAATAAGTGTATGTTGGAACCGTGAGGGTGAGTGTGCTTTCCAGATGTCATTTTGAACACTGGCAGGAATAAAGGACAGAAGGCGCCCCGCGGAAACTATTCCTTCCTCGCGTGCCTCAAGTCCACTGTAATTCTAGGGTCTCAAGCTCCCAGCAGCTGACTTGGCAGACTCCTTCCTGGACTTAATTCAGAGCATCTTTATCATGTCTTTCTGTTCATATTCCCTTCTCTGCCTCTCATCATCATTCTGTTTCTGCTTCTACGTTAGATCAAGGTAGAAACTCCTGATTCTCTCATTGAACTGAAAAAGTTAAGTTCTCTTTGCTTGGAATTTCTAGATCTCACCATTAAGTTAACAGAGACCTTTTGCCTCTCAAATACTCCCCTGGTCTTCCATTCACTGAAATCTCCCTCTCTTTCTTGGACAAAGCCTCAGGCTGTATCTTTTCGCCACTTAAACTTCTCGTCTGCTTTCTAGCGTTCTTTCTCCCTTTTCTAAAAAATTTATTTTGAGCGACAGAGAAAGAGAGGGAGACAGCATGCGCAGCAGGGCAGATAGAGGGGGAGAGAGGGAATCCCAAGTAGGCTCTGTGCTGTCAGCATGGAGCCTGACGTGGGGCTCAAACCCACAAACTGTGAGATCCTGACCTGAGCTGAAATCAAGAGTTGCACGCTCAATCGACTGAGCCACCCAGGTACCCTTCTCTCCCCTACCCCTTTTTTTTTTGATGAACCTTCAAAGCTTTTGAACTTAGTCTAGTGCTTTTGATCTGAAAATCTTCATTTCTCTTAAAGCTTTCATTTCCCTTCATCTCTGTCCCCTTTGCTAGCTTATCATCTGGAAGGGAAGTCACTTCCTCCTGAAGTTATACTTCCCAGCTTCATTGTTTTTATTTATCAAATATTAGTTGAGCACCTGTGGGCTTCACAAGCCAGGACAGTAAGATAAGACACATTTCTTACCTGACAAATCTGATGGGGGTGACAGGCATGAAAAGAAATTCTTGCAGAGTAATTATAAGAAGTGTCTAGAAAAGGATGCTGGGATTCTGATGGCACAAAGGAGGAAGTGATGAATGGACTGAGGGTCAGAGAAGACTTACAGAAAGCCTTTGACCTGGGCTTTGAAGGGTGGAAAACAGCTTCCCAAAGAAAGAAGTGAGGAGAAAGCATTCCAGAAACTAGGAGCTTCATGTGCAAAGACCCAGAGGTGTGAGATAGCATGTCCCACCTGGGGAAACTGTTAGCTTGTTTGGTTGTTCCTGGAAGCTGGTGGCACCTCAAATAAAGGTGCCACTACAAGTGAGGCTGAGGAGGTAAGAAGAACTAGATGATGAAGGACCTTACATCTTTTCCAGGTGCTTTGGGTTCTATCCTGAAGGCCAGGGAGGTTGAGTGAAGGGTTCTAAGAAGGAGAGCCACAGCAGCCAGATTTAGAAAGACTGCTTGAATTATATAACAAGGAGAATGGATGACATGTGGGCAGTGGCCGGCGGGGAGATGAGACGAGATTATTGTAATATTATAAGCAAGAAATCAAAAGGTCACCAACAAAACCAATGGTAGTGAGGTCAAAGAGGAGGGAAGAAATATTAAAGATGTTAAGAGATCAAATGGACATGGCTTCGTGACCGACTGGATATCGGGAGTGAGGGCAGGTTTCTGGACAATGCAGCCAGATGGGATGATGCCATTAACTGTGATGGGGAAAGCGAGGAGGGACAGATCAGGGAGGTGAGGTGGAAAGGCGCGACTGTGTGATGGGAGGTAAGGTCCAGGGTGTGGATACCACTTGGACATGTTCATTGTGTTTTGCAGCCATGGCTGACGGCCTTCAAGTCACAGTGCCTGACAAGAAGAAGGTGGCCATGCTCTTCCAGCCCACCGTGCTTCGCTGCCACTTCTCCACGTCTTCCCATCAGCCTGCCGTCGTGCAGTGGAAGTTCAAGTCCTACTGCCAGGATCGCATGGGGGAATCCCTGGGCATGTCCTCTCCCCGGGCCCAGTCTCTCAGCAAAAGAAACTTGGAGTGGGACCCCTACTTGGATTGTTTAGACAGCAGGAGGACTGTTCGAGTGGTAGCTTCCAAACAGGGCTCGACCGTCACCCTGGGAGACTTCTACAGGGGCAGAGAGATCACGATTGTGCATGGTAATGATGCCTCCGCCTGGAATCCAGGAATGGAAGGGAGATTAGTTCCACCCTCCCCCACACAAGGGGATGCCAGCGTCTCAGCCTTGCAACCCCTCAAGATTTTGATTTTATGGGAGATGGAAGCAATCAAGAAGCTTAGCGAACTACTTAATGGGACAGTGAGTGTAGAAAGTGTAAAGGGTGTAATATCTAGGACAGACACAGAGATGAGCTTTGGAAATAGTCTTTCCCGGTCCCGACCTCTAGTCTGAGGAGCTTGTTATCAGAACTGAATTGAAACAGATTCTAGTGAAAGAATATTCTCAAAACCTTACACCTTGGCATTAGCGTTTACGGCCCATTCCCAAACTCAGAAAACACACTTCCCTAGGCAGTTGCTCTGCTGGGAGAAGGGATGAATGCATCAAGTTACAGAGCCGGGTAGATGCCATGGTCCAAGCCCCAGGTGGTTCTGCATCAATTCTACCCTTCCTTCTGCCCCCTAAAGCTTTGGACAAGAAAAGGGCCTAAGAGTCTGACGTGACCTGTGAATTCTGAAGAACTCCTGTGAAGCCAGCCCATTTCTGGGAGTCCAGGGTAATTCTGGAATGTATCTGGCTTTCAGGGGCCTCTGCAGATCTGGTTGGTTGCAAGCAGTCATCTATTCCCAAAACTGAACTGGCCCTAGACCAGTTTCTGGGGACACACTAAGTGTCTCACCTTAGGGATGCTGTTGTTTGCTATTGGGTTTTTGTTTGTTTGAAATAAACATCTCGTCAGCTGCCATCTAAGTGGAGAAGTAGACCTGTAAACAATCCAGAAGGGCCCTTCTCTCACCCTCTACTGTTCAGTGTTTTCCTTTCAGGGGGCAGTTGTAGGACTGGGCACTTCTTTTTGTGATCACAGATGCTGATCTTCAAATTGGAAAACTCATGTGGGGAGACAGCGGACTCTATTACTGTATTATCACTACCCCTGATGACCTGGAGGGCAAAAACGAGGACTCGGCAGAATTGCTGGTGTTGGGTAAGTGAAAAGCATCAGCAGCACCTGTGTCTTCGACCGCCTCACTTCTCCCTCCATATCCCAGCAGGTGCACACGCAGGCTTTATCGTTTGTGCGCAAACTGGTTTTAGTACATGTTCTCTGTGAGCAGTAGGCGTTATTGTATCTTGTTTCTTGGAGGCTGTGCCCCCCTCCCTTTTTTTAGCATTGTCCTGAGTGTTTCTTCTGCTTTCTTAGAGTTGTTTTTCCCTCCTTTCCACTTGTGTACCTTTAGCCCTGATTTCTCTTTGCTCTTATGCTTTACTTACCTTTTTATACGCTAAGTGTTGAAGAAAATGCCAGAGGCTTTTGAAGCAGAATAGAGACAATTGAGAGAGAAGGATTTGTTGGTGAGTCAGGATCTCCTGAGACATGGGGGATTGTTTCCCATTCAGTTACAGACACTTAGGACAATCATGAGGAGGGGTGGCTGTAAACTAGAGAGTTTAACAATAAAATGTTCCAGGTGAAAAGAACCATCGGAGAGTCTGCTAGTGTTTATTGGAAGGCAGATGTCTTGAAACCTAAAAGGGTCTGAGTCATTCCCAAAGCAAATATATCTAGTCCTTATTAATATTAATTTGTTCATAAATGAAAACTCACTATTCTTGGCGACTTTTCTAGTGGATTGGAGGAGTGTTAGTGGGAGATGACCTCCTTGTGATGAAACTGAAAATTGAGCACATGTTTCATGTTCCGTAAGTGTTGGTTGAACAAGAAAATTAGAGTAAAATATACAGAAATCGAGAAAAGAAAATACATTAATTGTAGGAGAAAACTTCAAGCAGTTTTTAAAAGAAATGACATTTTTTGCAGTTTCAAAGAACCCAGGTGATAATGATTTTTAGGAATGTTTAAGGGTGCTTTCTTTTAAAGGCAAGTGAGGTTGAAGGTTAATTTTTACCCTGTGTGGGAAGCTCAGTGCCTAGGGAGAAAGTCGAGTTTGCTATTTAGGGTTTTTAGTTTTACTCTATTATGACTGCTTGCCTTTGGCAAATCAACTGTTTTGCAGCCTTACTTTCACGGTTTATAAAGTGGATAATTTATTAATAATTCACCCTCTAATTAATGATAACCCCTATTAAAGAGTTGACTTAATTCAAATACATATTCCTTGGGTCTAATATATAAAGCGTAGCTGCTGCGGTTTGTAAAAGAATGGAATCCAGATACACAAAAGGAAGTAAAGTAAAAAGGCTTAGATTCACATTGTAAAAGAATGCGGGGAAATCAGATTTGGGACCTGCTGTGACTCTGTAGATCAGAGGGGAATAGAAAGATAAATTTCTGCCCAATCACACAACTCTAATGGCCAAGTTTGAAGGAACAAGTGGCTCATTGAACCTGCAATTAGCTAATTGTGGACACAGTTATTTGGCTAGTGTAGCCATTTGCAGAGAAGTAATTGCCTGTGCAGGAAAATGAGGCCAGGTAAAAACCACTTTAAATCATTTGTTCCCACTTCTGCAAACGTGGGGAAACAAATAGAGTGGGAAAGCCTTGTCATCTGAGGATGTGTGGCAAGTATAGGAAGGGCATTTCCCTGGATCGAAACACACGGTCGCTAGGGGGACGATGCGGTCTGTCCGGAGGACAGAAAGAGGTGGGTGAGAGAAAGGCTCAGCTGAAAATGGTCACCAATGTTGAGAGAAAAGATGAAGAACAGAAACCCGTGTCCCTCCAAAAAGAACAGTAAAAGAAAACTGGGGAGCCTGCAGATGAACTCATCACAGGAGAAGGAGCTTATCTGTGAGATGAGCAGATACATGCTGGGGTTCTCGCAGGGGAGAAACATACCCTTCTGCTGTGCTCCACATTAATTAGAAATGCTCAGAGTGTGATATATTTGCCATGTAAACTTTTTTTTTAATGTTTATTTATTTTTGAGACAGAGAGAGACAGAGCATGCGTGGGGGAGGGTCAGAGAGAGAGGGAGACACAGAATCGGAAGCAGGCTCCGGGCTCTGAGCTGTCAGCACAGAGCCCGACGCGGGGCTCGAACTCACGGACCGTGAGATCACGACCTGAGCCGAAGTCGGTCGTTTAACCGACTGAGCCACCCAGGCGCCCCTAATTTGCCGTGTATAAACTTTTTAGGGCAATACTAGTTGTGATGTTCATTGAAAGAAGTTATTTGGAAATCTGTGAGAACTTTCTGGCCACATAAACTACTGTATTTACTTTCCAGATGCAAAATTCGGAGTCGTCTTTATCTTGACACCCTATAGAGAATGAGTCAAAATATTGTCGCGGTTTCTAAAATTCTAATTATTTGGTTGTTACATCCTGTGGGCCTGATTGTTAGGTATTCCTTTTATGTGAGCCCAGGAGAGCAACCTGATGTCTGAGGTCAATCTCAAGGAGTCATGAAATCCTCAGGGATAATATAACTGGGTCCACAGATTGCTAATTACAACCTCCATGAGCCACTGGTTCAGTCATTGAATTTTACTGAGGAATGGTTGGTTGGGAGGAGCTGAGAGGGTTTGATCTAATGAAGGCGGACTTGGGAAAGGGATTATGGGAAGCATGTCCACATATCAGAGGTGAAATTGTACAGAAGAGGGACTGGAAGCTTTGCGTGGCTGGGTAGAACTGGAACCAGGAGTAGAGGTTACCAGGGGCAGGAATCCATCTCAGTATGAAGAAACAACTCGTAGCCACTGGAGACGTCTACAGATGGAGTAAGTATTCTGAGGAACAGTGATTTCTTTGTCCCAAGAGGGCGAAAAATTTCTTACGAGTTGTTATAAATGAGACATTTATGTATAGGAAATGGTGTGTAGGTAACTTTTGAGCTTCATTTCAATTTTAAAATTTTGGACTGAAAAGTAGATAGACAGGGATGTGACTACCTTGACAAATGAGCAGATGGCCTCCCAGGACTTCAGTCCTCGTGACAGAGGTAGAAGGGGTACAGGTTGGTTACAAGACTGTACAGGGTGATGCTCATTCCCAAGGAAGCCACAGAGAATAGGCTGTGGTCTTTTGCAGTAGGTCAGGGTCAAAAGGACCAATCCCATGAGAATGAGGAAAGACTATTGATGGTGCCTGGAAAGAGTTGAAAGTAGCTTTCCTTGGAGATGGTCACAAAGTGGGGAGCAGAAAGCTGGTTGGAATTTCAGATGACCAACCAGTAAGGAGAGATGAGTTGAAGGGGTCAACTAGAGGCAAAGTTGAGTTTATTTTTCTCACCATACTCTCAAAGGTGAAGGTGGGAAAGTTGACGGAGCACAGTTGTGAAGTGGCTTCTATGTCAGACTAAGAAGTTTGGACTTCATCCTGAAGACTTTGGGGATCCGGTAAAGAAATACTAAGAAGGATGAAGTGAGATTTTAGGGTCAAAACTATAATTAGCAGCAGTGTAGACAGCGCAAAAGGAATGCTGGAACAGAAGGATGGGCCCTGGGAGTGCTGCAGCAGTGGGGATGAAAGCATAGGAGATTCTGAACCAGAGCAGTGAATTGAGAACAACACAGAAGCATTTCTGAGGTGGAAGGTGATGGGTCTTGGTGACTAATGTATAAAAGGAGAGGAGAGAGAGGGAGGAGTCAAAAGGATACCATGATCTCTAGCTAGCTGGGTAGGCAGGTGTTCCGTCAACTAAGAGAGGACGCAGGTTGGAAACCAGGTTGGGGGGGGGGGCAGGAGAATGACTTTGGTTCTCGACGAGTTGAACGAAGCTTCTCAGTAGCACTGGACCATGTCGTCTTCAGATATAGGACCAACTCTCACTTGTCTTCATATCTGTAATGCCCCGCAGAGTGTCAGGTATAAAGAGGCTGGTGTGAATGTTTTTTTTGTTTTTAGTGATAAACGGGCAGAATCTGTACCTGATACTTGATGCTTCTTAAACGTTAGTCAGTGCTGAGTATATATTTGTTGCTTTATAAAGGGTCAGTGCAATCAATGCATACAGTCCCAAGTGAGATAACATGGTTTAATCTCACTGGTCATCATTCTTCATCTGGCTGTTGAAATCGTTACTGGTGACAGATCCATCAGGGATGTGGTTGAAAGCGACGGAGGTGAGCAACTTCCGCGGGAAAAGAATTTGTTGGAAGGGTATCATAACTGAAAGGAAGCCTGGAACGTCTCTGAAAAGGATAGTATGTGAGGGTGACGCTTGTTAGTTTCTGTAAAAACACCCCCCAGTCACACCTCCCTTCTTACTACAGAAGTCTATTACTTCCTCTTGTCCTAGTCAATTGTGGGTTAGGAGACTCACCTGGGTAGCTCCCTTCCAGGTGGTGGAGTGGGACTCTAAGCTTCTCCCTTGTTTGGCTCAGCTGTACCGGAAACATTTACTCTCAGCTGCTTAGGAAGAGAGAGTGAGAAAGGTCACGTGAGACTTTTCAGCTGCCAGGTCTGGCGGTGACATGGGTCACTTATGCTGTTACTTTGTATTTCCCCAGGAAAAAAGTAAAAGTCTTTTTTAGTGAACACAGCACAGTCCTTGTGGTGCCAGAGATGCTCTACGGTCTACGTAGCAAGAATTAATAGAAAATGTCTTTAGGGCTCCATAGCCAGAAAAAAAAAATCAATTCAATTGTTTTTTTCTGGTTTTGCATTTTCCAGCTCAAGAATCAGTTTCAGGAGAGAGTCTAGTCAGCCCAGTTTGGACAGGGGTCCAGCGCTTAGCTTTGGGAGACCAGGGACTCTTGGCGGCTCGTCCATCCAGATATGGAGAAGAATTAATTCCCCAAAGTAAACTGAGGCACTGTTACAAAAGAAGAATGGATGTGAGATGCCATAAAAAAAAAAAAAATGTCCACCAAAGTAATACCATTACTCCGTCTGATACTAATATTAACATACATTTCCTAATGATACTAATATTAACATACACTGATAATAATTTGTAGTTCACAAATTTCTTCTATAATGACCATGTAATAAGGTAGGATAGCAGGTATTATTTTCCTCATTTTCTAAATGAAGAAATTAATGTTCAGGTTTTATAACAATCATCCCAGTAAAAAAAAAAATCCAAACAGTGTTGATGATCAAACCTAAATGTTTAAAAAATGTTTTTAAATGTTTATTTATTTATTTTTGAGAGAGAGAGAGAGAAAGAGAGCACCCAAGAAGGGTAGGGGCAGAGAGAGAGAATACCAAGCAGGCTCCGTGCTGTCAGCACAGAGCCCGATGCAGGGCTTGAATTCATGAACATGACCTGAGCAGAAATCAAGAGTTGGCCACTTAACTGACTGAGCCACTCAGGCACTGCCCCCCCCCTTTTAAAAAAATGTTTTTTTAATGTTCAAACCTAAATGTTTTGATTCCTAGCCTCATTTCTTTCCACAGTACCACATGACCTGTGTATATTAAGAAGCTATAGAATGCTCCCCTGCATAAACCATGTTTTAAAAATTGTGATTGCTGCTTTGAGGTCATGGGCAATCATTTTTACTTGTCCCAGATTAGCTTTCGTATTTCACTTTATTTCTAAGGGCAACTGCCTATAACCATTGACCTAGGCACTCACTTCAAAGGCATAGTTGCCATTGCCTGGATTGCATACCTCTCCCTGAGTGTGACCCCACCCTCCTTTCCCCATACATCTGAACCCTCTACCAATCGCTCTGGATGCTTCTTTCAGAGGTTTCAGAAATATCTGAAGACAAGTGATTCAGAGAAATGGGAGGACAACCGCTGATTCAACATTAAACACAAAAACTATACTGAACGTTCTTTAATCTCTTTTTGATGATTCAGAAAGTAAAGTCATACTGAAGTTGGAAATGCACTTGGTGTTTTGGGTGCTTTGAGATGACTGTGCCAGGTACCTTAGAAACATTTAGATGTTTGGGATCATAGGGCCATACCAGCGGACAGAAGAAGGGAATGTCCAGGAACCTGCCACCCTGAGATTAGACATTGGTCTAAGATCTGTGGCAAGGACAGGATGTTTATAACCTGGAACCATGCCACTATTTGGATAGAAGTAAAGTTCCCTCGGGCAGCTCCAGCTGGCAGGAAAGGACTTCACCATTCAGGAAGGCTCAAGCAGAGAAGTTATTATTTTAAAATCTAAAAGCAGCTCGCCTTGGTCTTACTTCTCTCTACGCACAATATGAGGGCCTGACCCCTTCTTTCTGATGTCCCATGTGGTAGCTTGTTTTTGAAGTGCCTTCAAATAGAAAAATGAGGGAAAGGGCCCCTGTGGAAACATGGGTGGATGAACACTCCTGCTTCTGGACCGAGAATAGAGTAAGAGAACATTACCTAAGGGGTGTTTAGCTTAAAGCTAAGGAAGACTTTCCTAATGGTAACTTTTGGAAATTATGGCTGGCGGAGGAAATGACAGAAACTCCCTCTCTGATGAGCTTTCAACATTGAACAGGTTCTCTTGTCTAGAATATTAGGATAAGATCGCTTTCAGAGTCCTGTCTATGATTTTGATTTATTTAAAAGATCCACAGAGTGCTGGGGTGCCTGGGTGGCTCAGTCGGTTGAGCGTCTGACTTCAGCTCAGGTGATGATCTCATGGCTTGTGAGTTCGAGCCCCGCATCAGACTCTTGTGCTGACAGCTCAGAGCCTGGAGTCTGCTTCAGATTCTGTCTCTCCCTCTCCCTCTACCCCTCCCCACTCAGGCTCTGTCTCTCTCTTCTCAAAAATAAATAAAAACATTTAAAAAAATTAAAAAAAAAAATTGAAGATCCACAGATCGCAAAATTAATTCTCTATATAGGGTGATGCCTAAAATGCTGCAGTCTTGTTTTGCTTTAATATTGTTTCCGTTTTAGAAAAAATGATATATGTGTATTGTAAGCATTTCAATCAGAAGAGAAATGTAGAAAAGAAAAAATGTCTCCTAAAATCTCACTATCCACAGCTAATGAATGTATTCTTCAGAACCCTTCTGATTGCAAGGGATAGACACTTAACCTGGCTTAGGGGACTTTTTTGGCTTAGGTAATTGGTAAGTCCAAGTTCAAGTATGTCTATGTTCGGATTACATTGTATTTCGTTTATTTATTTAAAAATTTTTTTTAAGTTTATTTATTTTGAGAGAGAGTGAAAGAGCGCACACAAGCAGGGGAGGGGCAGAGAGAAGGAGAGAATCCCAAGTGGGCCCCATCCCAAGCGCCATCAGCGCAGGGCCTGATGAGGGGCTCGAACCCACAAACTCTGAGATCGTGACCTGAGCCAAGATCAGGAGTCGGACACTTAACTGACTGCATCACTCAGACTCCCCTTATTTATTTATTTTTTAAGTTTTAAATTTTATTTTAGAGAGAGCTCCTGCTTCTGGACCGAGAAGAGGGGAGAGGGGCAGAGAGAGAAGGAGAGAGAAAATCTTAGGCAAGCTCCACATTCAGCACGGAGCCCAATGTGGGGCTTGACCCCACGACCCTGGTGTCAGCCTGGGCTGAAGTCAAGAGTTGGTCACTCAACTGACTGGGCCCCCCAACTGCCCCCAGATTATATTTTAAAGAATCTCTGTCTCCTCTGGGTTAGCTTAATTCTCAGGCAGGCTCTCCGTTTGGGGCAAAGGTGGCCCCAAGCAGGTCCAGAGTTAAATGGTCTTTAATGCCTTCCATCTCAGGAGGACAAAGTGCCATTCTTCGCAGTGGCGGGCAGAAGTCCTGTTGCTGGGGGTGGCTGTGCTCTGGCAGAGGAGCATACAAACGGGCCACCAGCCCCCATTGAACTGTATGCATTGAAGGGAAAAGGGAAAAGGAGTAGCTTCCTAAAGGGAAATTGGGCAGTTGTTTCCAAATGAAGAAGGCAGGCAAAAACAAACACTGTTAATATTTTGTGGAATTCATCCATTTCGGCTTCTTCACAGGCCAAATGCATTGCTATTCCAGGAAGCCAGAAATAGGTTTGCTCCCAGCAGGTCCTTGTGAGGAGGTGCTAAGTTGGGATTGATTCTTCCCTGTGACGGTAATGCCACAGAGTTACCTTTGTTTTTCTGTCATGCTTCTATTTTTCCTTCCATCTCCTTCTGTGACTTACTCAGAAGTGCAAGCATATATTACCTAGGCAAGGGGTGAAGGAACAGACATACATGAATTTTTATAAAATCAATTTATTCACAACACCGTGCCTGAAATTGTTACTGTGGTCTAAAATAAACCTTGTAGGCTGTTAGTATCTAAAAAAATTCTTTTTAAATGTTTATTTATTTTTGAGAGAGAGAGAGAGAGAGAGAGAGAGAGAGAGAGCATGAGCAGGGGAGGGGCAGAGAGAGAGGGAGACACAGAATCTGAAGCAGGCATCAGGCTCTGAGCTGTCAGCACAGAGCCCGGTGTGGGGCTTGAACCCATGAACCGTGAAATCATGACCTGAGCCGAAGTTGAATGCTTAACTGACTGATCCATCCAGGTGCCCCCAGCCTGTTCGTATTAAGAGGCCATTAAGGGGTGCCTGGCTGGCTCAGTCAGTTAAGTGTCCCACTCTTGGTTTTGGCTCAGGTCATGATCTCATGGTTCATGAGTTCAAGCCCCTTGAGTCCCGTGCTGGGCCCTGTCCTGACAGAGCCAGCTTGGGATTCTCTGTCTCCCTCTCTCTCTTCCTCTCCCCCACTCACACTCCTCTCTCTCTCTCTCTCTCCCTCTCACTGCCCCCCTCAAAATAAATAAATAAACATTTAAAAAAAGAAACCATTAAGAACACAATCAGAGGGGCACCTGGGTGGCTCAGTCAGTTATGCGTCTGACTCTCGGTTTCAGCTCAGGTCACGATCTCATGATTTGTGAGTTCGGGCCCCGCATCTGGCTCTGCACCGACAGTGAGGAACGTGCTTGACATTCTCTCCCTCTCTCTCTCTGCCCCTCTCCTGCTCAGCTCACTCTCTCTGTCTCTCTCAAAAATAAATAAACTCAAAAAAAAAAAAAAAGAACATAATCAGAAATCAGGGAATTCTTGGGAGGGGACATCTCAGAACTTGCCATTGACCTTAGGGATTTGGACAGGTGTTTGTAAGCCTGAGCAGAAATGCTCTAGCACTCACCGCGGTGTCAATGCCGCCTCAGTCTGAATCCTATTGCATTGCCACCCCTGTGACGTTAGTTCTGGCTGTTAAGAAAGGCTACTTGTTGCCAAGGTTCCTCCTCCTCCTTCTCTTCCTCTTTGCCAGCCCCAGCCTGGTGCTGCTAACCAAGGAGATTTGCCGATTAAAAGGGCTTCAGCTCCCAGGGTTCCCATGGCAACAGCCTCCTTGGAGGTCTTTGTTGCTTGCTAAAACTTTGATCTCTCCGAGTGGCTGCTGCTGTTTCTCTCCAAGATTTACAAACAGAAGAAGAGGGAAAAAGAATTGCGGGAGACGAAAGAAAAAGTTTACTCCTGGCAGAAAGGAGAGAAGGAGTTAATTACAGAACCACACTCTAGCCATAAACCTGGGGGTTACTCCTCTGGAACATCTTTGGATTCGGGCTGTGCCCATGTTTTCATTTGTAGACTCAGTTATGCCTCAGTTATCTTGGCCGCGCATGAAAGACCTCAAGTGAACTTGATTCTACCAGGGGGGCGGAGCCATCTTTTCTGTCTTCAGTGGACACCTGTGCCTTCAGATATCCAGAAGAGCCAAGATAACCGTGCCAGGTCCCGTGGAAGGAGAGCCAGAGAACTAATGAGAAGTGAGCTCTTTAGGCTTCATCCCCATTGCCTCTTTTCCCAGTTCTCTCTCCTAGCCCTAGCCTGCTCTGCCCTGAGCATACCTCGATGCCTCTGGTGGAAGAACTAGAAAGTTAGCCAGGCATCAACTAGAATATGATTCTGGTTAACGACCATGAATAACAACCATTCTACTGTAGGAGCAGTGGAATGGGGGTGGTGGTTGCTCCAAAGAATTGGGATCACGCCTTTTACTCTTTGCAGAAAGCCTCCTATGGCCTTTAGACCTCTCTGGTGCATAATCGCACCCTTGCTGTATGATAGGCACCATGCAGTAGAGTTAGTTTTGCTTCAAGTATGGATTACATTGAAATTATGATTTACATTTAACTAGTCTTTTTCGCATACTATGTCCCTAGCACAGTAAGGATACAAAGTAAATAAATGACACCATCTTGTCCCTATAAAAATTACTGTCTTTTGAGAAAGATAAATATTGTATTTCTGAAGCAATCAGAGAATATGAGAAAAGGTTAAGACTGTATTTGATATTAAGTATCTAGGCTATTGGTTCACAACAGGGTGCTATTTTGCCCCCCAGGAGACATTTGGCAGTGTCTAGAAACATTTTGGTTGTCACAACTTACGGGGTGCTATGGCATCTAGTGGGTAGGAGCCAAGGAGGCTGCTAAATGCACAGGACAGCCCTCCTACACACAATTACGTGGCCCCAAATGGCCATAGTGCCAATGTAGCAAAACCCTGATCTTGACCCAAGGTCCGTGTGGATACTTGGCAAGGTCTGTTGTGAAGAGCTTTGGGGTCAGATACCCCTGGGTTCAGTGCAGCCATATAACCTTGGGTAAGTCGATGTTAATGAGCCTCGGTTTTGAGCCTCGGTTTCCTCATCTGTAAAAATGGGGAAGGGGTAATAAAAGTTGCGTGGAAGGTCTATCGTGAGGATTAAATGGCACATGATAAGTAAGAACTCCCACCTGTTCCCACCCCTCACATTTCATTGCTGGTGCGTCATGCTTGATCTGAGGGAACGCTCTGCAGGGAGTTCTGCGTTCCGGGGCTCCTGCTAGAAGAGCTGATTTCCCTTTAGCCCATTCCATAGGCAGAGGCTTTAATGAGCCATCTGTGCATTGGCAATCCTATTACTAATAGATTCTCGGTTCCTTAATGACACTTGGGCAATGCCTTGCCAGTGGTGACCCCAATCAGCCCCGTGGGAATCTTCGCGCTAGTGGATTTCAGGACATTCTGTCCCAGCATGCTATGTTTTGGTTGCTCTATTTAGGTTGTTTTGGAAGCCCCTATTTCTCAGTGGATGGCCCCGAGTTCATTACACGGCGTTTAGTGCCTGAATGCAAGGAGTACAGCACACAGGCCATTCGCTGAAGTCTGGAGGGGTCTGGGGGAAACTCCTGACTTGGATTAGGCCCTGGATGGCTCTAGAAAGGCTTTAGATAGGGTGACTTCATAATTTACTGTCCAAATCAGGATCCTTGAGAGGGAAAAGGGGAAACTTGTAATAATTTATCTCAAGACAACAGGCATAAACTTACAGTGTCCAAACTGGTATCATGGTCGCCCCATAAACGTGACCGCCTTGAAGGTTCTCCTTTCGGTTGAAGAGAACAGAACAGAAGATCCAGGGAAACTGGGGGCAAATGAGGGTCGGCTCCTTCCTTCACCTGCCGGACCCTTGCTGCTAGTTGGCGTTTCATTTGTGGGATCCCAGGGATGTACACATCGCCGTTCATTTACCAGGACCAATCAAAGGGGCCCAGCAAAGAGATGGTTAAGGACTGTTCACGGACAATGTTGCGCTAAGATGTCTGAGGGGTAAAGGGCGTCCACTTAGCTCTTCACGACCCTGGGTGGCGAAGAGAACAGACGAGGTCTCAAGGCGCCCTTTGCCTTCCCTCGTCCCCAGCCACCCAGTCCCGCGCTGCGCCTGCTCTCCCCTCCACCCCCTGCTCCCTCGAAGCCTTTATCCCGCCTCACTATTTTTGCTTCACTTGTTGCTCATCACTGTGGGAGGAAACTCGGCCTTCAATTAGCGCGCATTCCTGAAGCCTGCGGTTGCCGTGGTTACCCGGGCGCGAGCTGAAGCAGCTGGGTCAGCCCGCCAGCTTCATTGTCGTCTCTGGGCCCCGGGCGCGGGCGCGGGCGCGGGCGCGGGAGGGAGGGAGCGGACGGGCCGCAGAGGGGAGGCCCCGGGGGCCGCGGGGGAGTGGGTGTCACCGAGAAATCGGCTCAGCCCGGCCAAGAAAGAACTGCGGCCCCTGAAAGCCGGGCAGGAAAACAGTCGTTGCATTTTTCTCCAGAGCCAGCTGCTGCCATTCAAGGGTGCAGGTTCGCGTTCACACGCCGGCGGTGTCTGGACTTTGGTCTGGGAACTGCCCCCAGGTGGCAGCCCCTCAACGCTGAGAGGAAAGGGCAGAGACCCCCCACTGCCCAAGACCCACAAGGAGTGGGGCCCTCCGTGTCTGCTTCAGACCATCGGGGCTTTGGGGGTTGAGGAAAGTGGCCATTTTGAGCACCTTTGTGTTTAAGTTCCCTCTGCCAGCCTGTTGGATGGAGCCCGGTGAGCTCAGAAAATCACACTGGGTACCGAGAAAGCCCATTCCCTTCTTCCATTAAATCCCACCCTGCTCCGGGTCGTCTCGGAGTCAAATCTTCTGCACTTCATCTCAGGCCAAGTTGTGCATGCTAGATTACTAATAATACTTGGCATCTCTTCCCTCTCTGGGGGCAGGGAACTGGTTCACTGTAGCACTTTGCAAAGGCAGAGTGCTTTGCAGTCGTTTTTATTATTGTTTATTAGTTTGTGGCGGAATGGTGAATGCCTTTTAATTAGCTCATACTGCGTTACGATGTATTCAGTAATCACTCTCTGGTCACGACTTTAAAAGATGCTGAACATTTTAGCCATCTCTAGCATTTCCTACATCCAAAAATTATACTTTAATTATGTAAGTGGAGCAATAATGCCACAAACATAAGTTTCAGGGTTGCTGCCTGCAAATACTAGGAGACTAGAAAGCTGTTGTTATACATTTCTAAATGAAGGCGAAGCAAAGCTTGAGGGGGAATGAGATATTGGGGAAAAAATACTGGAATGGGGATGGATTATTAGCCGTGTGACTTTGAGTACGATTCTTAACCTCTCTGAGCCTCAGTTTCCTGAAAACACGGAAAGGGTGATGGATTCGATGACCTCTGAGATTCTTTCTAGCTGTAAAATCTAATTCTAGAATCTATGTGAATAGAAGAAGTCAGTGCCTTAGGCCAAGCTTATAATCACTGCCAAAAACCCGGAAGCATTTATTGACAGTTAATTGCAGACGGTCCAATACTAGTCATTTTGTGGAGAGAATTCACTGTCAGAATTATTCACTGGGGTTTAAAGTGACCTAAAATGTAAAAGATATAAAAAGAAAAAAATACACGCACGAAATGCTTAAATACAGTTTATAAATATATGTAAAAGAAGGAAAGCTATACCCACATTTCTGATGGATAATCATAAATTATATTTATTGAATGCATGGTTGCTATGGGAATATAGAATAAAAACAGGGATGTGTGTGCACTTGGGAAATTTCCAGTCTATTTGGGATTCCAAATAGCCATAGAAACAACTCTACACTTAAGAGGGCCAGAGAAAGCCATCTGCTCTCCTAAAAGCCTTAGGCGAGAAACATTTTGGATGGTCAGGAGCTGAGAGACCAGGGGGTGGGTACAGTACACCCTGAAAATGGATCTGGGGCATGTTCGGGAAGCTCAGAAATGGGATGAAGCCCAGAGGTGCATTAAACAGAAGGGAGAAGAAGGCAATCACAGGAACTGGGGAAGGAAAGTATTCTAGACTGTCCCGAGCAGAAAGTTCATTAGTATGGAATATTGGCAAACCGGAGGAGGACTCCGAGGTAGTAAGTTCGAAGGAATGCATGAAGATAACCGTGCTGTCAGTCTTGGTGACATCATAAGTAGGAAGGAAGTGTTGTTTTTCCTCCTTTTTGTAGGTTCCAGCGCATGACAACCTTCCGTTGTCAGCAAGTAATTGAATGGCAGATATGGGATCTGAAAACAAATTTGTCCCAAACCCGGAATTTCAGTACCTCCCATTGCATTTTGAAGGTTTGGACTAATAAAATCAGAGCTTAGATTTAAGTTTTAAAGGTAGAGACAAAGACGGCTTTTTTGGCTAAACTTCGTATGCATGTTGTATCTCTCTGTAACGACTGCGTTTCAAACAACATAGCCTGATAGTTGTCAACTTGTCCGGTGGGGTTGTGCTTCAGTCCTCCTAGATAGCAAGATGGCCTTTGGGGACATTCAAGGACTAGAGGACACTAGTGGCATTGAGCCCTGAGTCCAGGGGCGCTAAACATTCTCCAGTGCATAGAATAGCACTTAATGAATGAATGAATGTTTCCTTCGTGTTCTTATTAAAAGCCTATTTCCATCTGAGACAAAAAGCACTCTCATGAGCAGTGAACCAGAAGTCCAGCCAGAAGCTCAGCGTACCAGACAATGGGGATTTGCTACTGGAAACGTTGCAAGGTCCTGATGGGCGAGGAGGGCTGCTCAGGGTGTCAGAACACAGTCTCTGCCCCCGAGGGGTACCCGTCCTGTTAGCGGAGGCGCACGTAAAGGTGTCGCTGCGGTCCAGAGCCACAAGGGCTCTCATGTAGGTATGCACAGTGGTCCTTAGGAGCATGGAGGTTCCTCCCAGTGCAGCATTCTTCCAGGGCTCTGTCGCAACAGATTTCAGAGTCTTGTAGACTGTGCGTGGCAAGGGTTTGAACAAAACAGGAGATTGAGAAGTGTATTAGCTGGTTATGTTAGTAAAGAAGGTAAGTAAATCCTGCCTCGAGGAGACTGGTTTACCAAGAAAAGAAGCATTTGAACCTTGGGGAAATGTCACTGGGACCTTGTTGTGAAATGTGCAAAGATCACGCCACGAGTAGACGAGAAGTGGGAAACCAGGCAAAGACTGTGTCTCTGGGGAACGGCCTCGTACTAGGTGGAACTTGATGTCAAAAATGTAAAACAAGAAAAAAAAAAACCTGATGAGAATTGGATTTGGCAGGAGGAAAGCGCTTTGACCTTAGGAAGCTTTGTGAAACAGAAGCAGGTAACTAAAATGGAGTTCTTAGGCTGATGCTGTTAGATAAGCTGCATGGGCCAGTCAGCGAGCCTCCCCAGCACAGGGTTCATGTCTATTCCTCTGTGTCCCCACCTGGCACAGGACACATTTTTTTGTTGACTGAATGATGAATGAATGAATTGGAGACATTCCAGAGGTGAGCAGGTTCTCAGGAATACGTACAAAGAGAGTTGGGGATAACTTCACTGTGTCAATGGCAGAACACAGCTGAGATGGGAATTGTACAGGTCAGGTACAGAGGCCGTTTTATTCACAATGCATGTTTCCTCCCTAATCAGTCAACCGAAAGCATGTGAATGTTTTTGGCTACAAACTTAGTGATGGTTTTGTACGAAGCCGACACGTTGTGTGTGTGTGTGTGTGTGTGTGTGTGCATGTACCAACTGTTAGTATGCCTAATTTGTTTGGTCTATTCATGTGGAAATTTCTTAAAAGTAATGGATGCTGCAAGGTTTGGGGAAAACTGTTTGAGTGCTTACATCAAAACTGTATTTTCTCCTGATAGTTTGAGCTGTGGTTTGAAAAGCATAAATGTGGCCTTCTGTTTGCAGGGTCTGCTTTCTGTCCTCTCCTCAGACATTAAAGTGACTTCTAATTGCCCCTCTTCAACTGAGTCCTGGAAGAATAGCAATGATTCACAAGTGTTGGTAAAGTGCTACTGAAATCTGGAAAGTATTTACTGCAATTGTTTGGACTTTCTAAGATCAGACCTTCAGTGGATGTGGTAGAATGGGAAGAAAAGAGAGAACGTTTCTAACTGGCAACAGCATTTCTTAGAAATTGTTAGGCAAGAAGCTGGACGCAAATGGTTTTCAGAAATATATTATTCCAGCATAAATCTACTTTTAAAAATGCCATTAGTCCCAATAAAATGTAAGCGTGGTTTAAAAGCCGGAGAGCTTTGGGGCGCCTGGGTGGCGCAGTCGGTTAAGCGTCCGACTTCAGCCAGGTCACGATCTCGCGGTCCATGAGTTCGAGCCCCGCGTCAGGCTCTGGGCTGATGGCTCGGAGCCTGGAGCCTGGAGCCTGTTTCCGATTCTGTGTCTCCCTCTCTCTCTGCCCCTCCCCCGTTCATGCTCTGTCTCTCTGTCCCAAAAATAAATTAAAAAAAAAAAAGTTGAAAAAAAAATTAAAAAAAAAAAAAGCCGGAGAGCTTTGCACTCTGTCTGCTGTCGGCATGATACAGTCATATTGTCTGCTACCCCAAAGCTCCTACTGTGTCCCGAATTCTGAAGACATTTAATTCCACCAACTATGGCAAGATTCTGTCACCCACGCCATCCTGGGGCTAGCGCTACACAGGTGCATTATGGGAAAGCTTCATCTTCTTCTGAAGCATCAGCTATTGGTTGTTGCCTTAGGGAGAATGAGAAGCTCGATGTGTGTCTTTCGGTTGGAGTGACAAGTTTTGTGACTCTCCATATTTCTGTGACCACCGTATCCTTAATTTTTTTTGTTACAAATGTAAAAAAAAAAAATCTAGAAATGAAAATCTCTCCATTATTTCTCCACGATGCCCATTCCGGGTCCCCAGAAATAAGAAAGGCACACGATTTTGTGTATAGTGCTGTCGCTTACAGATTTTAGCTTGAACATAGGTTCCTGGAGATTATATTCGCTGACATTCTCGGTGTAGAAACAATGTCAGAACACCAGCCTATGGGGAAATCCAGCTTTTGTATTTTACCTGCTCATAAATATTTTGGTTTATATATGCCCATCAGTGGTTGCAAGTGTGTGATCTCTGGGCTCCATACAGCCCCCAAACATACTTTGTATGGCTTGTCCAGTGTTTAAAAAAATACCTATGGATCAATTGCCGACACTGAAAATGGAGATATTTCACACAAAAACCTGGGGTCTGGCTAATCTTGAAAAATAGGAAGACCAGCAACTGTGAAGACACATTCCTGTGGGGCAGCAATTGGCCAGACTTGAGCAGTAGCAGCCAATATAGACATATAATCTGCTATTTGCTACGCCTCGTATTACATTCGGCTGGCTGCATTTACTTGTGGTACCTGCTGTCCCTGTAAACATACAGAGCTGAGTTTGCAACTCTAATCTCTAAGTATCAGATTTGAGAACCAAGAATATTGTAGGCTGGGTGACCATATAATTAATCGTCCAAGATAAGACACTTAGAGAATAAAAAGTAGTCCTGTTGGTATTTACACAGGTACAACAGGCACAAACGAGGATATATAGTCTCCCTATTTATAGATCACTTTATTCAGTCACCTCATTTGATTAATGAGAAAGCGGAGACCTAGAAAGAGGAAGTAATTTGCCTATAGTCACCAAGTAAACTAATGGCAAAGGTGCCCTAAGTACCCTGATTCCCAGTTCACTGCTTTCTCCAATATAATGTCTTCTATATAATAAGTATAAGCACCATATTTTCCTTGAATATATAGATTTTTTTATAGTTAATAATTATCACATGGCTAATTTCCTGTGAGTGTACAAGCTGGTAGTTTATATCATCAATAACATTTCTTTTATAAATGTAGTTTATTATGGGCTATCGTGTATCTAGAGATGTTTAAACCATTGGTAGGCTTGAGAGCTTAAGAGTAGACCCAAGAAAAGCGTCTCATTTTATTAAATACAGTAAGAGATACATTCAGAAGTGCTAATTGTCTGGATTTTAAAACAATCTTTTAATGTTTATTTTTGAGAGACAGAGACAGAGTGTGAGCGGGGGAGGGGCAGAGAGCAAGAGGGAGACAGAGAATCAGAAACAGGCTCCAGGCTCTGAGCTGTCAGCACAGAGCTCGATGCAGGGCTTGAACTCAGGAACAGGGAGATCATGACCTGAGTCGAAGTCAGGTGCTTAACCGCTGAGCCACCCAGGCACCTCTGGATTTTTTTTTTTTTTCAACGTTTTTTTTTTTTTTTTTTTTTTAATTTATTTTTGGGACAGAGAGAGACATAGCATGAACGGGGGAGGGGCAGAGAGAGAGAGAGAGAGACACAGAATCGGAAACAGGCTCCAGGCTCCGAGCCATCAGCCCAGAGCCTGACGCGGGGCTCGAACTCACGGACCGCGAGATCGTGACCTGGCTGAAGTCGGACGCTTAACCGACTGCGCCACCCAGGCGCCCCTGGATTTTTTTTTTTTAAGCCGCCATTAAGTAAGCATCCCATAACTAGCTTGTGAAAAACATTGTATATTGACTTTTTGATCATTGACTATTGGCCGGTATGTCTTCAAGAGATGGCCAACATCCCCAATTCCCCAGTCCTTGACCAGCTGTTTCTTTGTTGAGTTTCCAACAAGGGATTCCAAGGGATATTTGTACACAGAACACTCCAGATGAGACCAGTGCATGCTATGAATCACTTGCTCGGAATGTGGCCCCAAATTCCTGTCTGGTATCCCATCCTAGACCACACGTGAGTCTTAGAGGCACCTCTTAGCCTATCATGAAGGCTTAGGCCAAAGGCTAGCCTGAGAAGTCTCCTTCAGGGTACCCCTTTCTCCAGTGCCCCACTTGGCTCTCGTGTGTTCTTCCAAGAGACCTTGCAAGCAGCAGACCATGCTTAGCAGGTCAGCTGCACAAGCTAGACAGACAGAAAGAAAGAAGCCTTTCTTGCCAAGACCTAAAACAGAGCTAGCCTAAGTCACTTCATTCTAGACTTCCCTCCCCTTGGAATGTATTGTGGTCCCAATGAATTTCTCAGATGAGGAACCATTACCCAAGCAGGAGACATGGCCAGGGCACCTTTTACCCCGTTGGCCTTGTATAGTTAGGGAGAGCCAAGAAAAAGTCAGTGTCCTGGAGGGACTCCTTTTTCTTTGACTTTTGTCAGACCTTCTTTTCCATAGAGTAGTTTGACGGAGGCGGGGACCAGTGACCAATCATGATAAACCTTTCGATTGAAAATGTAAGCTGCACGTGGGTAATTTTTTCTCTGATGCACCTCAGTAAACCTGTTTTCTAAGTGGGCCCACTCCACATGCATGAAACAGACCCCTAAACACGTGTGTTCAGCAGTGACGTGTGGCTGCTGAGCCTTTGAAGTGCTGGTATGAGTAAAATATAGTATTCAATTAATTTCTTTTTTTACTCTGTGATGCGATGACTAGAAAAGCTAAAAATTACCTGTCGCTCACATTATATTTCTAGTGGATAGAGCCGTTCTAGAGGCATATGTTCTGCGTGTAAGTGAAGTAAGATTCAGTTGGGTGCTTAAGTGGTACCACGGCGACTTCTTGCCATTAGAAGTCGGAAAGGAGGGCAGTTTGCCAGTTGTTTCTTAATGCAAGGCTTGTTTATTAGCAAGGGCTTCCGTCAGGTAGAAACATCTGGTACAGGTGCAGAAGGGCCTTTACATTTACGTTGATACGAGAACATGGTGAAAGCATTCAGTGCTTCTTTCTATAAATCAGGCCAGTTTTTTTTTTTTTTTTAAGTTTAATTTATTTTGAGAGACAGCATGAGCGGGGGAGGGGCAGAGAGGGAAGGGCAGAGAGAGGGAGGGGCAGAGAATCCCAAGCAACCTCAACACTGTCAGCGCAGAGCCCGATGTGGGGCTCGGACTCATGACCCGTGAGATCATGACCTGCGCTGAAACCGAGAGTCAGAGGCTTAACTGACTGAGCCACCCAGGCGCCCCTAAATCAGGCTAGTATTTAAAAGGACTAACCCCCTCCCCCGCATCTTCTACAGTCTTGGTTCCTGCGTAGCTCTTTGCCTCCCAGAACCCCGAGGGGGCGCCTGTTCTGACACCAGCTGGCTCTTAAGCTCGTATGCCGAACCATGCAGAAGGCACTTGGGTTCATACAACGCCAGCTGTGGGTCCCATATGGAAAATCCATACCATATACATATGTATAGAGTATTTCTGACACCAGAAGGAGTGTAGAAGAGCGTGTAACTCATCTAGCTTTATCTTTTCCTTGCCTTTGAACATTTTAATCATCGAAACATCTTTAGGCTATAAATAGAACATGTAGTGAGACAATTCTGAGTTAAAACCAAATATGTACTTTTGTTTTGATATGGACATAGGGCTGTGTATGGATGTATGAAAATGTAGGTTGAACGTTTGGATACAGATGGGTTTGACTTTCCAATCAAATGTGTGGAGAAGAATGTATAAATGAATGGATATGGTATGTGTCAGTCTGCTCAAGCAGGGTTTTTCATATTTGAAGCAGAGATTTCCTCCTTCTATAAATAGTTGGAGAGAAAGTTCTGTTTCTGCTTCCGTCTGGTTTAGGTGCAGAGTTCACTTAGATGGCTGCCAAAGAGCGATGGAGAAAGTTACTCTCTTGACTGAGCCCCGCCTCGGCGACTTGCCTCTCCTACCCCAAGGAGCATGGGTCCATGGCCCTGGTGTAGGGATGGCGCCCCCTGGAGCCAGCCTTCAAGCTGTATTTTCCTTTGGAGTAACCTCTTTCCTTCTTCTTTTCCTTCCACCTCTTCCAGGCAGGACAGGGCTGCTTGCTGATCTCTTGCCCAGTTTTGCTGTGGAGATTATGCCAGGTATTCACTCATTTAACTCTTTATTTGCTTAATGTGCTGTCACTCCATCTGTCTTGCTTCTGCATTAGTCGCTAATTGCTCCTTTAATTTGTTTGCACATTTGTCTGTATTATTTCTGTGTTCTTTTCCAGGATGAACTGAGCCCAATGGAAGAGCCTTTAGACTGTATTTCTTCTATTAGTAGGTCCTAAAAGGATAATGATTAAAAATAAGCTGCAAGGGGGACCCAGTCCTTCAATGTCAGGTGTGCAGGCTCTTTGGCAAACTCCATAACCATTCAGTATCTCCGCTGTCCCCAGGCAGCTAGAAGTATCCCTAACACAAAGTTATTATTTATCTGCATTTCCTTATTCCCTAAGTTATATGTTTACCCATTCATTAGTGTATGACCATGTTACCCTGAATTGCCTTTTGTAACTTTACCAAAACAGTTTTTCAAGCCTTATGAAGTCAGTACACCCCTCCTTCCTTGAAAAGTACATACTTACAGACCGACATTGCTTTGTATACAATTTCGGGGGCTCCTTGGGCCCCATAAGTCCCTGGAATCCATGGACCATATGTCAGGGAAACCCCAGATGCACAGCTCTGTCATTTTATGTAGCTTAAGTTGAATGCACCAGCCTAGACAAGCCAACATGCGTTCAGTGCAACACTATAGTCTGTAATGGAAGGAGGTTCCATGAGAAACAGGAATGAACTATGGGAAAGGACATATCCAAACTCAGAGAATACTAAAGACTATGATTCATTCTTGCTTTGGAGGGCTACTGCCAAAGGGTTGAGAGCTGCATAATAGTTGGGAGCAACGGAGAGATACAGACTATTCCCGGCCATAGGTTTTGACTTTATTCAGGTTTTAAAACATCCAAAGCCTTCACAGTTGAATTTCACTAATTATTCTTCCACGAATTCTCCTGTTTTGCCGTTAGCTGGCCAACCCAAATATAAACATGCTTCCTGTTGATGTTGACCCCAGGGACACAAATAGGTATCTCTTTGTGATCCCCCTTATCCAGAGTGCTGTCAGCTTGTACTCGTTTGTTCATCACCCGCAAACATATACATACAATGTTACGAAGCATCGCTTCAAACTAGATGTTATGTTCCCCCAGTCCCAGGAAAGAGTTACTGTATTTTTCATATCTGGTCCTGGTCCCTTGAATATCCCTCCCTTTTGACTCCAAGAATCCTTGCATGGATAACATTCTTTTGTTTCTCCAAGGTAACCTGCCAGTCCTTTATCTTTGGCTGCTTGACCCAAGACCGTTGTAGCCACTGTGCCACAACACTCATCTAATCCTCGGAGCTCATATCTGTCTCCAGCGACAGAATGTTACTGGGTTATTGCTAAGGTCCAGGACAAAGCCCTGAGCTATCTATGGTCCTCAGCAGGAATGTTTTCCAGACCATTCTCAGCAGGCGCAGGGCCTTCTCATTTCCTCACTGAAGAGATGGTGACCTGGTTAATTTGAATGGGGATGAGTGGATGGGGTGACGAGGGACGTTTCAGCAAATATAAGTTGTTGGTTTTTTTCTCTGAGGAAACTGTGTTCTAGACAAAGGTCAAATAATTTTATCATTATCGCAAAACCCTTTAACAAAAATGTCATAGTCTCAAGCTCCAACTGAATGTCCATTTAATTGAAAGAACATTTAATAACCAAAATTCAAGAAAAACAATATATACTTAAAGTTCATTGTAAAGGGACTTTTTGGTAGGCGGCTTTCGATCAAAATGAATTACTTTGATTTTTTTGACTTTTAAAGGAACTCATGGCTCACTCTAGTCTGTCCAGCCTATAGGAAGTTGGGTCCTATAGCCAAATCCCAAAAGCGTGACACAAAGTCACTCGAAGGTCACAGTCATTTTTATCTAAGCCAAATGGAATTTGTTTCCCTTCTCTTAATCTTTTGGATGAGCAAATGCGCTAGAAGTTGTGGGCATCCTCTGGTAGAGGTGGGAAAATAACAGGAGTTAACAAACATAGCCAGTATAGTCCTCAAAGCCCTGAGCCATTTTCCCCGCAGCTACGCTGGCTATTCTGCATGGTCAACCTGAGTGTGATCAAACCGAGCCATTCTTGGGGGCGTGGCGACATCATATTCTCCACCTGAGTCTTTGTCTCTAGATTTCTCTAGCCATGGTTTGTTCCACAGGTTTTGTTCCAGAAGGTTTTGATCTCAGCCTTGATGCTGAGTCCGGGAAGGGTGTTACGGGGTGGTCAGCAGGGAAAGTAGATGAACACATAAGGAACCTGGACCACTTAAATATGTGCCGGTTTAGACCGTGGAGACATAGAGAACTTTCTATCAGGACTTATATTTTTATAGGCAAGAGTAACTTGGCCGCAAAAGGAACATATTCACAGAACCCACCTCTTCGTAGCTCAGCAAGCAAGGTTCCTCCTCTCCCCAGCCGGGGAGTCTTTCTGTTCTCGTCCCATATTTGTTCTGACGCTACAGTTGATACTGTGAACCTTTTGCCCAGGAGGGGGCCCCGAAGCTCCCCCATCACTTTGTGCTGGTCGTTAGGTGTGCCTGGTAGGACCTAGGCAACCTTCTCCCCTCTTCCCCATGACCCCCCGAACCCTGTGAAGTCTGCACTTCTCCCTCTCAGAGTGCCCCCTGAGTTTGGGGGCTCCGTGCCCTGTTACGAGGTACTCCCCCAGATCCCTCCCGCCCGCTCCTCCCACAGTAGACAGCCATGAGAGTGTGCCTGTCCCGACAGCGGGCCACCTCAACCGTGGGTTTCTCTGTGCGTCCTTCCAGAGTGGGTGTTTGTTGGCCTGGTGATCCTGGGAATCTTCCTCTTCTTCGTCCTGGTGGGGATCTGCTGGTGCCAGTGCTGCCCTCACAGCTGCTGTTGCTACGTCCGCTGCCCATGTTGTCCAGATTCCTGCTGCTGCCCGCAGGCCTGTGAGTAAAGTGACTAGTGGGGAGATGTAGAATGATCGCGAGAAATGTCACCTCACCATCAGACAGCTGTGTACCCTGAGTTCCTTCTCCGCCTCCTTTCCTTCCACCTTAAAAGTTGGTTGTTCCAGGCTCACACCTCTGCTGGGAGCCCCCGGCATCCTGAGATGCCCATTGCTGTTTGCCTTCTCACCTGCCTGCACCTCTCCATACTTCTCATCCACACCAGTCACCCCTGCGTTTGCGACTCTCATTGGCACTATTGATGAAAGGAAGGGCAGCTTCCAGATGTCAGGTTGTGGGTAAGGCTTTTGTCCTCTCTTCAGGCCCTCAAGCTAGAGGAAAGGCCGTGCCTCTCGGATGCAGAGAACTCCTCTTTTAACAAGCAGAGTATGCAGACCGCAGCCTTTGAGTACCATCCAGCCACGGATGAGTTTTATTTATTCCCGTGACAAAATGGTCCACAAAGGGACCAGTCCTTACTTGGGGATTCACGATTTTACCTGAATGGCTGAGCCCGTGTAGCCACCAAGTTGGGCACCCCGGCCATAAGCCAAATACATCTTGAAGGAGAAAGATATACGTGCATCTTTAATATTCTTAGGATTAAAGCAGTTTCCAGGAGGAGTCAGGTTATTTGCTCTGCCTTTGAGATCACAGAGCAGGGCCAGGTGCAAGCTCATTACCTGCTCTGCCTCTCTAGAAGAGGTGTGGGGTCCTCCTGGAACCCAGGAGGGTGGCATGGTGCTAGGCCTCCTCCGGAGCGACGGAGGCAGCCTACAGACAGTGTGGTTAGCAACGGGCCGTGCCGTCACCGCTGACTGCCATGACAGCTCCTAGTACTGGTTAATTACTCAGTTGCCAGGTACTAAACACTGTAATTCCTTATGTCATTGCTTTTGGTGGAGCTGGAGGAGTCCAAGGGGGTGGGGGAGAGTGGTTCTGATGAGTCAGTTCAGGCCTAGGAGAACACACACACACACACACACACACACACAGAGGCACACATCCAAGAGCTCCCGTAAGCGCATCCTCAGGGAGTTTTGGTGTGAGGGTTGTGGAGGGTGGGACAATAATATAATCTCTTTTGCTCTTCATCTCCCTCCACAGTGTATGAAGCAGGGAAAGCAGCAAAGGCCGGGTACCCTCCCTCTGTCTCCGGTGTCCCCGGCCCTTACTCCATCCCCTCTGTCCCCTTGGGAGGAGCCCCCTCATCTGGCATGCTGATGGACAAGCCGCATCCACCTCCCCTGGCACCAAGTGACTCCACTGGAGGAAGCCACAGTGGTAAATGTAGTTCCAGACCGCCCTGCCCCATGCTCCTCTCTGGCTTCCGCTCTGGTTCCTTCCTGATAAGAACCATCAGCTCAGTGATTCTTCTTTGGAAAGTGACGGTCTCCATTCCAGAAGTGGGATCTCTCTAGCTCTATCAGATGTCATCTGGAACGCATGTCAGGCTCTCCAAGGGCTGCAGGATATAGCTGCCCCTGCTTTCTTCCCAGACTCCTCAGTAACTAAGATGATGAGGAAAAGAGGCAAGGTACCCATTGCATGTTGGTCATCCAGTGAATAAATAGTTCTTTCAGCCCTACCTAGGGTTCAGGACTGTTGCACTACAGTAGGTACTGTGAGGAACACTAAGAAGTTTAGGACACGGTTTGCCCAGGAAGCGGTACGGCCCAGCCAGGGAGAGACAATAGACTTTTATTAGGACGATTAGATGCTGTAAAGAGTATGGTGCTGGGAATTCAAAGGATAAAGAGCTGAAGCAGTTACAGAGTGTTCAGGGAAGAGGTGGATTTGAGCTGGGCCTAGAAGAACACAAAGGAAAAGGAGAGCAGACAGCAGGTTGCTGGGCACCCCCAGGAAGGACACATGGTGGAAGCCTGGGGCTGGAAGAACAGGGTGTGTGTTTGACAGTCTCCAGCTTGGCTGACTGGAAGAAAGTGGGAGGCTTTGATGGAGCCTCACCCAGGTGAGGGAGGGCCTTGAAACCCCTTCAGGAGAGCCGGGACCTGATGCCGTAAGGGAGTCGGAGCCACTGCAGGCAGGTTCCTGAGTTCTTGGAGAGGTGCTGTGCTAACAAGGCAAGTGGGAACGGAAGAGAGTGGGATCAGCGATCCCGGGCTGAGAGGTGACTGAAGCCGTTCAGGGGGTGTGAGAGCATCTGGGTCGTGATGGAGGCCATGGAAGTTGAAATGAGCAGGTAAATCTGAGAGATACTTCGAAAGAGGAAGCAGGTATGACTTTAGGGAATGCAGGAAAGGGGAGGCTTCAGGATGAGTGCAAGCTGTCCAGTGATGCACACCATAGACAGAATTAAGTAATTGGTAGGGAGAGCTTATTTGGATGGAGATGAGCCCTGGTATTTAGGGCATGATGCATTCGTGGTTATTGGCGAGGGCACAGGGGTAGCAGGGGTGGAGAGACATTAAAATGTAGCTTTCCGGGAGGTGTCTGAACAGGATTACAGAGTAGTAACGATTAGACGTGTGTGAAGTATATTTGGAAGGTAACTTAAATCCCTAGGTGTGGATGAGCCAGCAGGGTTGGTAAAACAGACACTTCTCCCCTGGAGGTATCCGGACTTCCTTCAGTGGGTGCGGGAAGAGTATCCGGCCCACTGAATGACCTGTCCGTGCTGGACCCTGGAAGGAGTGGATATCTTCAGTGAGTAATTGGTATTTGTGGGGGTTTTTTTTGTTTTTTTTTTTTTTCCCCTCTCCCTGGAACTATTAGTAGAATTCTGACGTCTGAGCCTGGGAATGAGTCACAGACTGAGAAGTAAAAGTTAATGATCAAGGACACACAGAGAATTGGAGAGATAAAGACAATATAGTTCATTTCTCCCAAGGATGGAATGGGAAAGGAGACGTTAATGGAACTTGTCTCATAATCGGTTTGTGGCTTCCCCTTTCTCCAGTCTTTTTATCCTTCCTTCCCACCAGAACCCATTCCCTCTTACTTTTTGGAAATGGATTCTCGTAATGAAATGATTCTTACTCATAGGGTGACAGATGCTTCCTCTCTCCTGATTTCAACCTTTTTCTGGTTCCTGCCATACTAACCAAATGCAATTAGAGGTGGCTTGAGGGGGCGCCTGGGTGGCTCAGTCGGTTGAGTGTCCGACTTCGGCTCAGGTCACGATCTCACAGTTCGTGAGTTCGAGCCCCACGTCGGGCTCTGTGCTGACAGCTCAGAGCCTGGAGCCTGCTTCGGATTCTGTGTCTCCCTCTCTCTGTCCCTCCCCCGCTTTGCACCGTCTCTCTCAAAAAAATGAATAGATGTTTAAAAAAAAAAACGTTTAAGAAAAAAAGAAATGGCTTGAAACATAGGAACACTTATTATTTCACAGAGCAAGAAATCCCAAGGAAAAGTGGCTCCGGGGGTTGCTTAATCGATCAGTTCAGGTAGCACCACTGAAGGACTGAGTTCTTTATAGCTTTTGTTCTGTCCTTCCAAGCTGGCTCCCCTTATGATCCTGTGGTGACTGCCATAGTTCCAGGTACTAAATGCATTCAGAGATAGATATGCTTCTCCCTTGTGCTGCTTTTCTCAAGAGTGAGGAAACCTTTTCCAGAAGCCCCTCCCCCTTCTAACAGACTTCTCGGTGGTTTTATTGGCAAGAATTGTGTCCTGTGCCCATTTCTATACCAGATTGGCTTGAACTAATCGAGACGCATCTCTTAGGCCAAAAACACCTGATCACCTTGGAAATGAACAAAATCAGGGTTCTGTTAGCCAGCAAAAAGGGGAAGATGCACAACCAATGTTAGCCACAGCTAGTCTGGCCCAGGTTGTCATTGTCTGGTTCACTGAGTCAGGATAGCATTCCTCATGACCCCTAGTGGGCACATTTCTGTCCTCATGGCCCCATGGACAGAATTATTGATGGCATTTGGTTATTTGTTAAGAAAAAGGTGGCTTAAGCCAATGTTCTGTGTACATTATTTGTTAAAGAACGTTAGAGATGTTAAGTGCTGATTTACAAAGATGTAAGTTTAGCCTATTTTATATTTATATGCTAGCTCAATTTTAGGGTAATCATCTAGCAATAGTGATTTTTCAGATTACATTTGTATACAGTGCCCTTTTGAACCCTCTGGGTAGTTGGAAAGGCATCTTTGATGAGCTGTGTGTAGTACAGCCAGTCAGTTACCGACTGGGAGAGAGAAGAGGCGCCTTGATTGCCTCCCCCGTTCTTCTTGGCAGCTATTTGAGACCTCTGTTGCAATAGAAGAACTCTCTCCTCCTGTCCTGCCTTGGACTCAGCCTCTTCAGCTTTGTCAAGGTTCTCTCTTTATTGAGTAGCCCACATTCCATCCCAGTCTCCCCTCCCCTTGCCAGACTGTCTTGCTCTAGAGACTCCTTCCTAGCAGCATTCAAAGCGTGCCTAAATCTCTCCACTAAAATAAAACAACAATTTGCAAAAACCTCGTAGTCCTTGGATGTTGCTCCCCTACCCCTTTTCTCCTCTTCACAGCTGAACTCCTTCAACGTTTCGGATGTTTCATGTCTCCATTTCCTCCGCTTTTCGCCAACTCCTCGACTAACTTTCCATCTTGCTATCGCTTTCACTACTCCAGAAACAGTGCCTGTGAAGATTGCCTTGTGGCAAATCTAATCAGTGCTTCCCAGTTCTTAACCTCCCTTGACTTCTCAAAGCGTTTGCCACCCCTGCCCTACCCCTCTCTCTTTGCCTTCCCCAACACGTTGGTTAGTAATTTTTCCTACTTATTTCTCTCTACGCTGGCTGGCCTTCCTCCTGTTTTGTCCAAGGTCCTCTCCCTGGGAAATGTTATCTACTCCCACGGCTTCAATCATGTTTTCTATGCTTATGACTCCCAGTCACCGTCTCCAGCCCCTCTCCTGCTCCTCAGTCCCATGTACCCAACTGCCTGGACATCTCACAGGCATTCCAAACTCGGACTCTAGGAAGTCGAATTAGTCTGCTGTTTTTTGACTGCAAACCAACTCCTGCATTTCTTGTCACAACAGGTGGCCCTCTTGTCCACCCGGCAGCCCCAACCAGAAGCAGGGACCTCGTCCTCATCTCTGCCTCACTTCCCTCATCCGGTTGGTCACCAGGTCCCTCGGATTACACCTCAAAATAACCTTGAATCGGTTTACTTTCCTCCACCTGTATTGTGCTATCCTGGTCCCTGCTACCCTCATCTCTCACCTTGATTAATGCAACTATCTCCTACACTGGCTTTCCACAGCTACTCTTGCCTTGTTCTAATTTATTTTCACATCCACCTGGCCTCCCCTCATTCTTCTTACAAAAGAATTGAGTAGGCAAGTAGGGTTTTGAAATGTCATTTTCAAAACTAATAAGGATATGCGTCTATATATATGCCTACTGTATGTATACAGAGGATATGCAAATTTTAAACATCACTTCTCCCACAACTGAGCTGCTATCACCCTGGGGGTGGAATGTGGCAGCTGTTCCATCATCCATAAACAGCCTTACTTAGCTCATTAAGATAGGGTAGGAAAAACAAGGCTATATCCATGGGTATCTGCCTCAGAGACTTCTTCTGCAAGTTTTATAAGTTAGGCTTGGCTGTAAAGGAGAAATTAACTGAAAAGTAGCTGATTTCCAGTCAACTGGGTCAAACACATCAGCTCAACTACTTTAACCATGAGAATTTTTGTAGTTTGGCATCAAAATGAACATCCCAATATTCCCTCCCCGCCAGAACCAAAGTTGCCGAGGCTAATCCATTCAAGGAGTTGAAGTATGAAGAGTCACACCAACCAAAGGACTTGGGCCAGACAGAGCTTGAAAAGATAAATAGATCCCCCATCCATGCTAAACTGAAACATCACTGGGGGCGGGGGGGAAGTCATTTTCCAAAAAGGGCTGGACTTTGGCCAATTGTCCAGGACCTGTCTTTTTAAACTATCACCACACATCAGAGAGTTCTCAGATCTTCAGGCAAATTACAGATAAAAATCAACCTGACACCATTTTACTTGTTTTCATATAAGAAAAATTTGATGCATGCCTACAAATTTTCCCTCACAGAATTTGCTGTCTAGCAAAATGGGCATTGGGGGTTTGTGAATGGAAATAAAACGAGTAAAGAGATACAAAGCAGTGTATGACAAGACTGTTCTCTGATGCAAGCTCAGAGAAGGAAAAGTCTCATCTGCTTGGCGGGATGAAGAGAGGTTTTCTGGTGTTTTAAATGCTCCTGAGCATATATGTGACACAGAGCCAGATTCTGCCAGGATGAGAGAACTTGTTTTCGTTCTAGTGTTAGTGTGCTACACAATCAAACTTACAGTTTTCAGTTGAAAAAAAGAAACCCCTTTTTGCAGGGAGAATGGCCTAGCTTTTTAGCTACTGAAACCAAATAGATGATACCTCTAAAGCGTAAATGTCAATAATTCGTCCTCGTCCTTCTCGGCAAATCGGAGGGATTTAGATTTCTGAAGACATTAGCTGAAGTCAAGGCAGAAAGTATCTATTCTCGTGGAGTCTCTTTATAATGCCAGGATTGGAAGGTGAGACAACTGCCTTCATTCGAGGCTGTAAATAGTTACTGTAACTTTTCAGGGACACGATAACCTGTACATACATCATCAAACCTGTCTCACAAGGAGGAGTGTGATTTGTTATAATGACACAGAAAACAATCTGTGCTCTACTCCAAGTTGCAATTAACGGAGAGGTTTCCAGCTGTTGCTCAGAGAGGCGGCCAGCTCTCACCAGCAGGGGACAGCTGGGACATCGTTCCATAAAGCAACACCTCCCCACCTCCACTTGATCTCAGTATGACTGAATGTTTACCATACAGTGCTTCACATATTTAAAACACCTGGCTGAAGCCATAGCTCAGGTAGGGTAGGCCCCTTCCCTAATGCCTATAGTAACTGCTAGTGTTCTCCTTTAAAAAATAACCATCAATCATGGCAGCAAAACTGACCTAAACCTTGCTGCTCCCTCAGGCTATCGTTCAAGTCCTCCCCTTCCTGGCCAAAACCCTCTCACCAACCAACCACATGGCTGCTTCTGCCTTACAATGCAGTCCCTTGTCACATAGTTTCTATTCCTGATTTCTGTTCATTCGTTCATTCACTCATTCATTCATTCATACAAACACATATTTCTAGGGTCTACAGTGTGCTAGGCTCTGTGCTTGTGCTGGAGATGCAGAGATAGAACCGGTCCTTGTCCTCAGGAAGTTTAGAAGCTAGAGAGGGAAACTCTACAGGAAATACTCTTTCCAAGGAAATCATTACCCCCCACACCACCCTCAGACTAGCACCAATTCAGCTCAAACGTTTATTAAGTGCCTACCAAGCACTGTTCTGGGCTTTACACTGATCTAGAATAAGACTTCTTTTCCTTCGAAAATCTTTGGGAAGATTTTTGGGAAGACATTTATACAAATAATTTGGAACAAACGAGCGTATTGAGGGTCCTAGTGAAACTTCCAAGTAAATGGTTTACAAGAGAGAAATGAGATGGAGAGAGAGAAGAAATAGAACTTCATAGCTATGAGAATCAGAGAAAGCTTTTGGGATGTGGTGCCATTTGAGCTGCCCCTGATAATTACAAGGAACTCAAAGAACTCTACCGATTTGGTCTTCGTTGTCCTCTTTTTTACCTTGTTAAATTTTTTCTATATCTGTCTTCTCTTCCTTGTGAAGAGAAAGGTTGGGAAGATTTAAAGTTGGGGAAGTACTGGTTGCATTTTATAGACATTAAAACCAGGTACTTGATAGGTCATCATTTATTTGAGGCCCCTCAATAAACCAGCCACATGCCTAGCAGTGCCCAGTTCCCTATTTCCTAGCCCTGTGTTTCATCCATCAGACATGACTGCCTCAGAACACACATAGCAGTTCCGTGGGATAATTGCATTTTAATTGAACTGTCTGTACTACTCTGTAAACGCCTCTGCAGAGATGGAAGGAAGAGTGTGTAGCTTGATAAATAAAATCATTCCTGCTAATAATCGCTTCTGCATAAGGATTACGGATCTAACCTCCAGGAGAAGGTGCCACTTCAAAGCGTGTGCTGAGATTCATTAGTTTTGTTGTTTTTTTTTTTTTTTAAGTAATTCCACAATTGGAGATGAATCTGAACTGCCCAGAATGTTCTCATATAGAAAATTGGTGCACCTGCAAATGGGTGTGGGGGCGTTCTTTCAGTTTTCGGTGCCAGGGCTGCGATCAGAGTGCTGCGGAGTGCTGTGTTTTAATCTTCCGTGGACATAGTTTGTGTGTGGGGCTTTGTCCACAGCCAGGGTAAGGTGACCAGAAAGCAGAAAGCGGAGTCCCCTCTGGAGGCACATGCAGTCATGTGGTTTCTTTATGGCATTAGCCCTGCTTTGGGAACAGAGGACGTTGGGGGTTGGGTCACTTTCTTCCATCCCGTTGTAGAGTCCTGACTGGCTAGAATAGGACGACGTCTCAGATCCTCCCACCCAGGGCACACCTACGAGCATTTCCTACTCTGGGCTTTCTCCTCTTGTCTTTCCTACTACCCCTGACTCCTAGGCTCCAGAGAGGCTTCGGTCAGACTACATGGTTCCAGCCCTAGTGCTGCCAGTAATGCTTGAGCAAGTTATGAAATCCCTCTGAATGAGAGTTTTCTCAACCATAAAATGAGGCTGCCGGAACTTCATTAGGGGTTGGGAGGAATGAACGTCCATTAAAGCATTTAGCACTGTACCTAGCACATTTATAGTGCCCAATGAGTGTTGTCTCTTGCCATTATTGTTATGTCCCCATCCCATTCCTTCCCTTCTCTTGTTTCCCTTATCTGTGAAGATTAGACGTGCCCGTGTCTGATCACCCTTGAGGCTGGTATTGGACTTGGCTGATACTTAAGTGATATGGGGCTTCGACAGCCTTTGTATCTGACAACATGAGGGATGGGAATGTAGGAGATGGTGTTCTCTCTCAGGCTTTAGTTTTGTTTCTTATTAAGCCCCGAAAATAACGCCTGCTTGTAACCACGTAGCGGCAGGTTGAATTTATCATGTCTAGAATGTGGTATTCCCTTTCCTAAAAGGAAAATGTTAAAGAAATAAATGGAACCATACTTAGCAATCCATGTGGTTTGCACCTTACGTGGCCCAAATGTATATCATAGTCTCTAATCCCAGTTATGGAGTTTCTGCGTCATCTCTCAGGACACTAGAGGCTTTCAGGCCACCTTTGTCAAGGTCCCTGATGTTTGGGTGTCTGTTTTCTTTCCATGTGCTCCTACCAAGTGAAGATGTGATCCTCAGATGGTATAGAATGATCTGTCTAGAAAGCGGTCTTTTTTTTAGTGTGAGTATACTTCCCTGAGCGTTGAGAAGATGATCTTTAAGTGGAGCTATAGAAGGTCAGAAAGCAGGAAACAGGATTTAACAAGTGACCCAAAATGTCCTGTCATAGAACTTTGTTATTTACCTGCTGTTCCTCCGTTTCCAGGGGCACCATCTGATAAAAGGGATCTCAGGTATGGTTCCATCAGTATAAATATAGATGACTATTTCTGGGTGATTTCAAGAAGAGTTGTTATAAGCGGGGACCATGTTTTTCACTTGGTAAAATAAATGGAGGCCCCCTCCTGCTTTTCTCAGCTCACCTTCCTGTCCTTTCCTTAACAGTTCGCAAAGGCTACCGGATCCAAGCGGACAAAGAGAGAGACTCTATGAAGGTCCTGTACTACGTCGAGAAGGAGCTGGCTCAGTTTGATCCGGCCAGAAGGATGCGAGGCAGATGTGAGCATCTCTTAGTTCCGTGTGATCTGCGCGTCACGCGGGAGTTCAGCGCTGAAGGGGATTCGGGGGTTACCAAACTCGGGCAGCCCTGAGCTCTCAGGGTTAGAACTAGCAAGGGTGCCGGTGACATCCTGAGGACAGTAGCCTCAAGTACACACAAGGGAGAGAAAGGGCTTCTGGTGCGAGGAGTAGAGCAGGTGTGTGTCCCTTGGCTTATGTTGTATCTCTCCATGGAGTAGCCAGCGCTGTTGGGCCTGTGCAGTCCTGGGGTTGGAAATACTTTATTCGAAGAGTCTCTCCCTGCTACTCTCTTTAAAACAGATTCAAAACAATGACAAAAGATGTGCGTTTTTTTCCCAGCACGAAAGCCCCCATCATTGAACAACGGTCCAGCTGCCGACTTGCTAGAGGGGGGGGCCTCGAGGCAAGTGAACCAGCAAGTCTGCCAAATGAATCTACAGAAAGGAGGCCCGACGTTCCTCTGAGATCCCCAGCAGCAGAGACCGAGGGGCTAGCAAAAAGGGTGTCCCTCTCGTCAAGAGAACCTTTAAATCACTGAGTTGCAGGGCCCCAACCTTAACTCACTCGCAGCCCGTTGGACGCTTGGCAGCCGACACGGCTGATTATTTGGCGTGGGTTCCAAATTACCTTCCGTGATGAGGGGCAGCACAGGGCAGGTCTGACGTAGATTCGCTAATTATCAAAAGGGTGCTGGCGGGCCTGGTGGTAAGGTCACAGCGTCTGTCTCTCTTTGAACCCTCCTTGCCTTGGAAGCAAGGAGAGACTCGATAGAATTGTTGGGGAAACAGTCCCAGACTAGAGGCACTTTATTCAGATTAAGGACAACATATTCCTCCCAGTTTGCAATGCTAAATTCATCCTGTCTGGGCTGCATCCTCCCACCGCAGGGACTATAAAAAGACAATCTCCAGATTGGAATGTCAGGAATACAGATGTCACTGCACTTGACAAGTTAGTTGTAACGTGTTGTCATGGAGCCCTGTGAGGGGACACAGATAGGGATCAAGGAGAAGGAGCCTGGGAGGAAATCTGTGAATCTCACAGCTCAGAGAAAAAGTTAAAACCTGAGGCTAAAACTAAAACGATGGGTGCCGGTTTAGGTGAGGTCTCCTGCCTACCCGGAGGGTCTTGGGGGACTGACAGATCATTAATGTCATGGAATCTTAGCATCCATGGAATCTTAGCATCTTAAAGATGGCTGAGGTCAATCTTTGCAGTGTACAGATGAGGAAACAGAAGCCCAGAGGGTTGAAGTGACCGGACCAGGACGAGAACCCAGCTCTTCTGATTCCCAGTCCTGTGCTCTTTACCCAAGAAATTTTTGAGCAAACTGGATGGCTCCGTGGCTGCAGCGGCTGTATCTGTTTAGAGATCACAGCCTTTTACCTCCTAGGACTTTAGTATGTTAGAGCTGAAGAGACTGAGGTTGTTGAATCCACCTCCCTCATTAAAAAAAAAAATTTGGGGGGCGCCTGGGTGGCTCAGTTGGTTAAGCGGCCGACTTCGGCTCAGGTCATGATTTCGCGGTCTGTGAGTTCGAGCCCCGCGTCGGGCTCTGTGCTGACAGCTCAGAGCCTGGAGCCTATTTCAGATTCTGTGTCTCCCTCTCTCTGACCCTCCCCCGTTCATGCTCTGTCTCTCTCTGTCTCAAAAATAAATAAACGTTTAAAAAAAATTTTTTTCAAATAAAAAAAAATAAAAATTTTTTTCAAATAAAAAAAAATAAAAAAAAACTTTTTTAAACATTTATTCATTTTTGAGAGACAGAGAGAGAGAGAGACAGAGCATGAGTGGGGGAGGGCAGGGAGAGAGAGGGAGACACAGCACATGAAGCAGGCTCAGGCTCCAAGCTGTTAGAGCACAGAGCCCGATGCGGGGCTTGAACTCACGAGCCGTGAGATCATGACTTGAGCCGAAGTCGGACGCTTAACCGACTGAGCCACCCAGGCGCTCCCATCTCCTTCCTTTTACAGAGAAGAAAAGGGAGGCAGAGAGGAAAAGTGCTAGAACTGGGTTGACATTACAGTAATTGCACAGAGATGAAGTAGGAATATAGTTCACTTGACTTTGAGAGGTTCTGTTCCTGAAGAGCAGAGTAAACCCTGGGGTGGATCTTGGACGTGGGACGGTCTTGAAGATCTCCTTGTAAAACGGATCTCCTGGTTTCAGGTTGGGGCAAGATTCTGTAAGAACTGGGGATTTCAAGTTCATGAATATGCTAGCCAGGAAGATCCTTCTTCTTCTTGCCCCTTGTAAGTAGGGGGTTGCTCTTGGGATGTTTTTAGTCCAGGATCCTAGTGCAGTGATCTGTAGACAACAGCTACCAGGGCAAATATGTTCCACCTCCTGTTTTTGTAAAAAGTTTGTGTTGGAACAGAGCCATGCCGGTTCACTTCTATATTGACTGTGGCCGCTTTCGCGCTACAATGGCAGGGTGAAGAGTTGTGACAACACGGCTTGCAAAACCTAAAATATTTGCTATCTGGCCCTTTACAGACAAAGTCTGTCTTTCCTGTCCTAGAGTTACATTATTAGGTGTTCGTGAAGCAGGGACGTTGATGTGTATGCGCGATGTGGCAGAAATGTTAGAGCCGCAGACATCCTAGATAGTCCACCACTATGAATGGTGAAAACAGAGCTAGCCCTCACTGTGTGGGGAAGTGGGAAAAGTCCATTATTCCCTGAAGTTTAAGGAAAGTTCTGAGCCAACAATGTGATCGTTCAGCAGTTTCACTTGATGCATTTTATAGTTCTCTTCTTTTTTTAAAAAATTTTTTTAATGTTTATTTATTATCGAGAGACAGAGACCAAGCATGAGCATGGGAGGGGCAGAGAGAGGGGGAGACACAGAATCCGAAGCAGGCTCCAGGCTTTGAGCTGTTAGCACAAAGCCCAACGCGGGGCTCGAACTCACAAACTGCCAAACTGCAAGATCATGACCTGAGCCGAAGTCGGACGATTTACCGACTGAGCCACCCAGGCTCCCCTTATAGTTCTCTTCTGTGCTGTTCCCAGGAGATTCGAATTCACTGAGATCATGAGAAAAGGAAGGTTCTAGATTGTTTAATCGGTAGTATCTGAGTTATTCTTCTTTAAAATGGGCACTAACTAGTCCATTCTCCTCAGAAAGAGGAAAAGGTTTAACAATTAGATTATAATCCAAAACCAACTGATTGCATGACCAAAATGAATGACATTTCCAGTAAGCCCAGATCTGGTAGAACAGGACAAGGACACTGTTTTATGCAGTGGTGGGGAGGCCCTTCCTTTCCTCTATGGGTGGGACTCAGCAAAATTCTCTGCTCCTCCAAGGACTGTTGGGGGTAGGGAGGAGAAGTAGAGGGGAACCTGAGACGCATATTTGTGCTGCCCACATCCTATCTTGGCTTACCTTTTGCTCAACAGCCAGGCCTTACACCTTGTAAATGTTGATTTTGATAATATTTTGAAGTTCTAACCAAAGGACTGTAGAAAACAAATGGATCCAGTTACATTAGAAATAGATTCGCTAGATGTGTTTTTTTTAAGTAAAATGATATTCAATCCATTTCGAAGTTCTATAAATAAATAGTTCGTTTTTTTTTTTTTTTTTTTCTTTCCTTTCCAGACTGCGATTCTGGTCTTATTCACAAGTGCTTATGCAAAATGCTACTTAGGGCCCTTTAGGGAATGAGCAAACTGTGGCCATCCCCTCCTTAGAATTTTGTAGGAAGAGTACAAGTGGAAGCCCATAGACCATAGTGCAGCCCAATCCCCCTTTCCTTCCCACACCTCTACACAACTGCCCTAGCCACCCGTGGCTGCACACTCCTGGAATCCTCTTTAGGGAGGCAAAGAAGTCTTTGTAGGCCCTGGAGATGGACGTGGTGCCAACTGGGAAGGATATTCCAGGTTCCTGGATGAGTATCCAGAAAGGGAAAGAATGGATACGAGGTATGCAGTCCCCTTGATCCTGTGGACTGTGCTCTGTGGTGAGGGGCACGGCTGTAGGAGGCTGGAACGCGGTTCCTCTGAAGCATGGGGCTGTCCCGGCTCTGAAGGCCCGTCTTGGGACTCAGGCAACAGTAGGGAAGATCTCGTGAACTATGACTTCTCTTTTTTGCCCCTTTTGGCTCAACATGCCTGGGATCGTCATGGCTTTCACCCAATTATACATGGAGAAAAACACTGGAACAAGGATGATGATGCACTAGGAGGAAACCAGCGGCAAAAGAGCCCAAGTTCTGGGAAGCCTGCCTTAGGTGGGGCAGTAACAACTGTTTTCCCATTCCACCAACAGAGAATGCGGGAAGCCTTCCTCCTGATAAGCAAGTGGGCTTTTGGGTGGAGCCAGTTCCCGCTGAGCTCGGAACACAAATCCCACTAGTTCATGTCTATAACCAACCCTGGACAGGATTGAGGCCTTCGGGAGGGAGATTCCCCAGAGCCTCGATCTCAGCCCTTCACAGAGTTCCCACCCTAATATGTAGAAAGCTCCGTCACGTCTGGTTTTGTCCCTGCAGATAACAACACCATCTCGGAACTCAGCTCCCTGCACGAGGAGGACAGTAATTTCCGCCAGGCGTACCACCAGATGAGAAGCAAGCAGTTCCCTGTGTCGGGGGATTTGGAGAGCAATCCTGACTACTGGTCAGGTGTCATGGGAGGCAGCAGTGGGGCAAGCCGGGGACCCTCAGCCATGGAGTATAACAAAGAGGATCGGGAGAGCTTCAGGCACAGGTGAAGGTGGCTGCAGCAGGCAGCTTTGGTGCCCGGTGCTGGTGGCCGGAGCTCGGAGGCTGTTACTTTCTGATAGGATCTCTGTCTCCCCTTCTAGGCTGTCCTGCCACATCTCTCTGGGCTACTGAACATCCCCTTCTCACATTAATTTTTTTATTAACTTTTTAAAAATCTTTATTCATTTTTGAAAGAAAGAGAGACAGAGCGTGAGCAGGGGAGGGGCAGAGAGAGAGGGAGACACAGAATCCGAAACGGGCTCCAGGCTCTGAGCTGTCAGCGCCAAGCCGGACGCGGGTCTGGAACTCACAAACCGCGAGATCGTGAAGCTGAAGCTGAAGTCGGTCGCTTAAGTGACTGAACCACTCAGGCGCGCCCCACCCCCTCACATTTATTAAGCAAGGGAACACTTAAGACACCATGTGTAGAAGTAATCATTCAAGGCCCTTTGAAATGGGCACCGTACCGAACCTTAATGCACCTTATTAACTACGTTTCCTGATTAACCTTATTAACATTTCCCTGCCCTTCTCATATTTTATCCTATAACCTCTAAAAATTCCCACCCATCACCGCCCTCATTTGATCATTGTTACGTGAAAGGTAAGATGCCAGACACGTTATATATGCCGTTGTATTTGATTCTCATAACTCTAAAAGGCAGGTACTATTAATGTCCCCATTTTAAGTTGGGGCGGGAGGGGGGCTGAAATTTGCAGATGTTGAGGAGCTTGATAGAGTCACCTGGCCAACGAATATGGGAGGCCAAGACGTGCACCCTGTTTTGTTTGGCCGCTTCCCACTGAATAGGACCAACACCATTCCCCTGTCCTTTATCTTGAAGGACACTAGACGTTGTCTTTCTCTCAGACTGACCAACTGCAGGTAACTTGCAGAGGTAAATTGACCCTGGGCTCTGAGGCAGGAAATGGCCTCTTTGTATATCACCAAATATTACAGGGCATTCTTGGGCTACGACTGTGTGCATCCCAAGCCACCCCAACCCACGCTGGCTTTGAGGGTGTGAGGAGACATGTGGCTGTCAACCAGAAGTCACATAATGATCGGAAGGCCCCACTGTGTGTTTCAACACCATATATATATCACCAAGTATTTTTACCTACAACTCCGTCTTGATCCTTGGCACGAATTCAGGAGCTAGCCACGGCCGCCCTCGCTCTACTTTGAGAGTCCGGGGTGTCAGAGGTGTCCAAGGCCGCTCAGCCGGCCAGAGCACATGGCGCTCTCGCGTCCCACTCAGACCCCTCCCCCCCCTCCCCCCGCCCGGCCCCCGGGGCCCCCGGCGGACGCGCAGACCCCGGTTTAGGGCGCCAGGGCCGGCTGACCGTCGTCTCCTCTGCCCTCTGCCCTCAGCCAGCAGCGCTCCAAGTCCGAGATGCTGTCCCGGAAGAACTTCGCCGCCGGGGTGCCGGCCGTCTCCATGGACGAGCTGGCCGCCTTCGCCGACTCGTACGGCGCGCGCTCCCGCCGGGCCGACGGCGACAGCCACGAGGCGCGGGGCGGCGGCCGCTTCGAGCGCTCGGAGACGCACGCCCTCGGGGGCTTCTACCAGGACGACTCGCCCGAGGAGTACTACGGCCCGCGGAGCCGCAGCCGGGAGCCCCTGGGCGACGCGGGCCGCGCCTGGGCCCCCGGCACCCCGCGCCGGCGGCCCGACGACGCGCCCCTGCCGCGCCTGGTGAGCCGGACGCCGGGCACCGCGCCCAAGTACGAGCACGCGCCCCGCGCCGGCGGCCTGGAGCGCCAGGCGCGGCCCGAGGGCGCCAGCCGCGGCGGCAGCCTCGAGACGCCGTCCCGGCTGAGCGCGCAGCTCGGCCGTCGCAGCGCCTCCTACTACGCCTGGTCGCCGCCCGGCACCTACAAGGCGGCCTCGCCGCAGGGCGACGACGACGACTCGGCCGACGACGACGACGACGACGCGCTGCCGCCCTACAGCGAGCGCGAGCTGAGCCGAGGCCCGTCCTACCGCGGCCGCGACCTGCCCTACCACGGCAACTCGGAGAAGAAGCGGAAGAAGGAGCCCACCAAGAAAACTGTGAGGCCGAGCCTGGCGCTCCTCGGGCGGGGAGCCGTCGGTGGGGGCGGGGGAGGGGAGGGCAGGGCAGGGCAGGGCAGGGGGGAGGCTCGGGGAGGAGGGCCAGGTGCCGGAAGCCCGGCCGCCGGCTTTGGGAACGCGGATGCCAGGCCGGGTTTTGCCCACCTCTCTCTGCCCCGGACCAGGTGAAGGCAGTAAGCAGGGGGCCCTGGAGAGTTGCCAAACGCAGAAATTGCGGGGGTGCAGATGTAGCGTCTCAGATCCTTAAGAGCAGCTTTAAGAAGCGTGTGGCGTCAGGGATTCGAGAATCGTTACCACCACAGACGTTTGGGGGGGGGGGGGCTTCTGAGATCTGTGTGCAGAATGTGCGATGCATGCGTGTAGATGCGTTTCCCCCCCCCCCCCCATCTCCCACCCCTTGCGGGGAGGGTTGCATAAACTTCCGGATGCGTTCACAGCCCAGAGAAGGTTAGTAGCTACTGCCGTGTTTGAAGGACAGCTCACTTTCCTCCTTGACATTTTGTTGAATGTAAACTATAAATTGTGCTCTGTGTATGTGAAGGAAGGCTTTCGGTCCCTGCCCGGTTAATTGTCCCTTTTGTAATTGGCCTTACATAGAGTGTATTGTTTTCTCTCTAAATGCCAAGGGCAGCCCGGTCCGCCCCTCCGCCCCCAGATGTGAGCTCTGGAGGTCAGAGTATCGCCAGGGGACAGTCCCAAATGCCCACTCTTGGTTGTCAGAATGCCTCTGCCCCCTGTGCTCTGAAGACCACTCTGCCGGCCCAAGGGCTTACCCTCCCTCCTCAGTTACCCTGCTTCTTCCACCATTTTGTTTTTCATAACTCAAGGTGGACCTTTCCTTTAGTGTGCAGTATGGGGAGAGAATATGAATGGGAAAAAGTTCTGGCATGACTCGTAGCCCCTCCAAAACAATTAAGCATCTTTTGTTGTTCTTTAAAGAGTAAAATGAGATGACCTGTGAGGTACCGTGAGCAGGGAATGAACTTTAAGGTTATGTCAGGTTTACGGTGCGCCGTCCACACTAGCGGTTATGGAGCTGTAAACGTAGTTAGCCCTAAAGGGCTGGGAAGTCATTGTGTGGCCACGGAACTAAGTTCCGTCGGATGCGTGTTGGCTTCAGCACCAACTGAGGCTTATGAACTATAGCCATAAGCCTAATGAAATGCCCTAAGAGTCAGGGTGCGCCGGGCTCTGAACAGTTGGGTTGTAGCCTCTGCCCAGGGGACCATCCGCTGTGTTGGGTTGGGGTTCTTTAACCATCGTGTGGCTTAACATTGGGCTCTTTCTGCTCTTTTCCAGAGTGACTTCCCAACCAGGATGTCCCTTGTGGTCTGATGTTTGTTTTCAAGCCGTCTCTCTGGGTGACTAGAAATCAGAAGCGGACTATGGAGACAAGACACAAATCCAAGAGCCAGCAGGCCCGGGACCTTCTCTGGGCACCACCTTGGAAGATTTGACCTTTGCTTTGGCAAGGGATGGGGGGGGCGGCCTTTAAGGGGGGGGGGGCTGATTCCAAACTTCAGCGTACATCTAACTGGTGTGAGAAACAAGATGACTACGTTGTGAGAACATTCCACGCACGGAGTGTCTCATCCACTGAGTTCATCCTGCCTGATGTTTTTCCTTAGCCAAACCGGGATTCCTTTTCCAATTCTTAAAGGGAGTTAGCTCTGGACCACCGATCCCTGGAAAATGCCTCCGCCTACGGTATGTTCTTCTATACTTCCTGTGCTGTGCTTAGAGACAGAAGAACTTATTACTACCATTAGAAGAAGGCCTGATACTGACAACAGAAGATAGCTTTAGGCAAAGTATACCTTTTACCCCCGTCTCCCAGTCACTAGTCAGTGACTATTGTCACGCTAAAATCAGAGGGCCTTTGGTGAGCTCAGTGACAGTGACCTGCTGGACGATCACAGAAATGACTTCAACTTGCCGTTCCGAATGACATGCCTTGAGTGGCTGCAACAAAACAAAAGAGTATACGTTTTTGAAGAGCTGTGCAAGTGGTATTTCTTTCTCCACTCTGAGAACATAAACTGCTTTTTCTCCTTCTGCTGTGCACAGTGACATCTGAGTCTCGGACATTAAGGGCTCTCCTCACCCTCCTTCTCCGGGACTTTTCACATGGCGGTGCCACCCACAGAGCCCCACCTCCCTCTGCACCCTGATTAACTTGTCATCAGGTGCCTTTTGATAAACGCTTAAAATACACACATGAAAGGGAAGGGGAAGAAAAAGGACAAAGCAGTAAGTAGAGAAGAATGAAAAAGAATTTAAGAGGAAAAGAATATACGATCTCATTATGTTTTGAATGTGGGCCATTTCCCCCACAGATTCCACTTGATCTTCTCTGGTTTTGTACTTCATTTCCCGTGAGTTGTTTCTGCCATCCCAGCCCTGCCCTTCCAGGACACCGGAGATGGTGGAGTGTGCAACTCTTCGCCTCATCAGATTGCTGCTCTAGATGCTTTGGGAAACAAGTGATCTGGCTCTCTCAGGAAGCAACGCTTCCTATTCCCACCCTTGCCTAAATGACAGATTTTGCCTAAATCCCAAAGCTAGATATCTCTGGATGTTGTAATTTGTGTAGATTGCAAAAAAACAAAAAAAAACCCGGCCATAAATTCTTCCCTTCTCATCAAGAGGTGCGGCCTGTTTCTCTACCCCTTACATCTGGGATTGGCCATGTGATTTGATTTGGCTGGTGGCCCAAAACAAATGTAACACAAGCAGAGACTTGGAAAAATTTTTGTGCATGGGGCCTGTTTTCTCCTGCTACTCTTGGAAACCCTGCAGTTGCCACTAGGTGCACAAGCCTGGGCTGTCCTGCTGCATGATGAGAAAAAAAGGCCCGGTCCCCCTGCCACCCTGACAGCCCATCAAGTCTCAGCTGATCGCAAACACCGGCGTGAGCCAGCTTCGACCAACAGAAGAACTGCCTCGCTGAGCCCAGCCCAAGTTGCTGATTCCTGCTCAAGGCTGAGAAGTTGGTGCACCTGTTACGTGTTCCCTTCTCTTCGAGGAAAAGCTATTTCTTCTTGTCTGGATGTTCTTCATCCCTGACTCCATCTCACCTAGGTGTCTCACAGTCTCCACTTTCTTTGGCAAACGTTTGTCAAAGCTTTTCACCCCGCACCCCACACCATTGTGGTGGGACACACGGTTGGGTCAAATCCCCGGAGGACAATGATGCCTGGCCTCCCAGCAGTGGTAAATCTTTTTATCTTTGAATCCCCGGGCAACCTACGAAGGTTTCTTCTTCAGCAACTCCTTGGTCTTCTCCAGAGCCACCTGATTGGAGCTGGGCCCTATTCTCAGAGTACCATTCCACTGGTATCCATTTACTTCGTGACGTGTCCAAAACAGTCCTGCGTGTGCAGTGAAATAAAGAAGTGGCTGGTGGTGAGGGTCAGAGGATGAGTTGATATCACTGCTTGGAGGAGAACTGGCCCACCAAGCGACTTTGCAGTGGCTTCGGCCTGTCTGAGAGGAACCAGGGACGGTTCAGCCCAGCGCTGGCACTTCCAAGGGTGGGGGACACAAGCCATAACCCTGGTGCTGAGTTTTAGACTTGCTGGTGTGTCCCTGGCCTCTAAGAGCCTAGGTCTAGTCTGTTTGTTTTGGCCCCAGTTCAGACGGAGAAGATGATTACACATCATCATTTCTTAGTCACCAGCTTTGGATTTCAACTTGCTCAGGCAATTCTAGAGAATATTGGGTAGCTGTAGTAGCTATTATCTCTTTATACTGAGCACTGTGTCAGGCTTCTCTCCACCAAAGAGCCCCATAGCACCAGCTGCAGAGACCAAACATATTGCTTTTGTTAGCCGAGGGCATGTATGATTTTGGTGAAGGTTAGGGGAGTCGTGGAAAAGAATTATTAAAATTGGAAACCTGCAGTTCCAAAGACGACAAAACTACAGACAGACAACACAATAAAAAACACAAAGATGACAGGCTACTGAAATAACCTGGGGAGATAGGACCAGGTTGTCCCCTGTAGGGCTGCATAAACCACTGAAATTTCCAGGCCTTCGGCCAGGAGAGAACACCTGTTTCTGGGTATGGGGACGCAGACTGGGTTGACTGCACAAGTGAAAGTAAAGCTGGCCATCCTCGGCACCCCGGCTTTTCTCAGTGGGTCCTTTTGTTTCTTCCCTGAATAGTGTTTCCCACGTAGGACGGACTTAACGCGTATTAGCTTCCTTCCTAGGTTCCATTGGGTACAAAATAAGTCTTGTGGAAGACATGGTCTCTGTCCACTGGGACCCTGCAATTGAACAGGCGAAATAAGACATGCCCAAGAAAGAATTAGGAGATTTTATGCATATAATGTGAAATATTGCTATGGATAAATTATAACAAACCCAGAGAATTAAAGTTTTTAAATTTAAATGGGTATATTTTGATATTTAAATGTTGTGTGTGTGTGTGTGTGTGTGTGTGTCCATCCTTTGTATTTAAAGATATGCTCAGTGTCCTGAAAAGCCAGTGTTAAAAAAGTCTGACTGCAAGAGGTGAATTCGGATGGGGGAGGGGGGAGTACAAGGCCCAGGGCCCAGTGGGTTGATGGAGGAGCTGCTGTGTTTGCCTGTGAGTCACAGCTGAGTCAGGGATGTGTTAGATAAGGGGGCGTGGATGCAGGTGGCAGGAGGTATCCCCCAGGACTGCTTCTTTAGGTCCTGCGTAGACTCACCAGGAAGCCCGGGACACTTTGGTGGCCCCGGTGGTACATGTCAGCTGTCCTGCCCAGGCGTGCTCCCGGGGGAGCTCTGCGTCTACTTATCCAGGGGCTCCATTCCGCAGCCGTGAGTGTTGCCACCGTCACCCGCACGGAGCAAGTCTGGCGGAGATAATGGGCCTCTCCTCTCCCTTCCCGAGACCGTCCCTCTGCCCCTGGCACAGGACTGTGCAGAGTGGGGGCGGGAAGAGGCAGCCACTGGAGCCCGAGGCGCTCCGTGCTGAAAACAGCCACGTCGGTAAATAGTTCTAAATAGTCTGAAAGACTTCACGTAGGCAATCTGATTAGACGTCAGGCAGCCTTTTCGGGAGGCTGAAGTCACAGACACTGCTGTAATCCAGCCCCCCCTTTTCTTTGTGGCCGGAGAAACGAACCGTCACTGCCATTAGTGAAATCACAAATCTGATTTAGCCTTTAGACTCCAAGCCGTTGCTGCTGGGTCAGTGTTTCCCCAAATTGCCTAACCATACAAATTACTTGATTGCTGTTAAACATGTAGTGTTGGGCCCTGTCTTGGAGATTTATTGGGTGGGTCTGCAGCGAGGACTTGTTCTTTTAACGTACGTTTCAGAAGAGTCCTGTGATCAGATGCGTTTGGAAAATGCACTAGATCGTAACTAAGGTGCACCCCAGTCTCGAGGCCTCCTTGGGCTTTGAAATTTTTGTTTAAACATCTTGGGGGGGGGTGTCCCTTCTACTCCCTTGGGGCTGGCAGTGGTGAAGCACCCAGCAATCTGGCTGCCACGGTGGTAACTGACTCGCCAGGGTCCAGGGGTAGGAGAACTGTCTGAGGCAGAGAGAAAGGAAAGCTAGGAGCACTCCCAAGAACCTGTTCTAGATGTTTCTAATCCTGAAAAAGTGATCTGTTGTGACAATCCCAGATCTGACAAGAATTACAGGTAATTTTCTCATTCCCTTGATGTCATTCCGAGCAAAACTTAGATCGTGAATAGAAAGGAAACAGACCATTGGGAAACGGCAAATCATTTTATGAAGCAAATTGCCAGCCTGGCTGTGGTCAACACCCACTGCCACCTTAAGGCCCAAAGTGGGATGGATGGGCAAGAATAACAAAATCTACATTATATACCCTTCCAACGTCAGATTTAGATGATGCTAGAATCTTGCAAGAGTTGAAACTGATTTATAGGATGTAGAGATCCAAATTCACCAAAATAGGGCCTCAGGTACTTAAAGTCCTAGAGAAAAAAAGTGCCTAGTTTTGTGTGTGTGTGTGTGTGTGTGTGTGTGTGTGTGTGTTTTCCTGCCAGGATCCTACCTCCTAGTCACCTGGGAAGCTGATCCACAGAGCTTGAAGTGAGGGGCTTTTGCCACCAGAGTGGAACAGAGATAATGCTGAGCTGCTTTAAGCGGCAGCCTGAGTTTTGGCATTGCCTGAGGGAGATAAGAAGGTTAATAGTAATAGTATTTGTGTTATTTTTGTGGCGTATTACTGTTTACAGAGCACTTTCACATGCATTCTATCCTTTGATCCTTACGACACCCTCCTGCCTTGGAGGGAGGGAGGGTGGATGTCGTGACCTCATCAAACAGAATGTAAAGCCGAGGTTGAGAAAAACTAAGTGATTTGCCTATAGTCCAAAGGCTTTTAAAGTCATAGAGCCAGGCCCTCTGTCTTGGATTCTTCCCGGGCAATTCCTACAACACCTGCAGGACGGGGATCCGGCTGGTTTGCACCCGGTGCAGAGTCCCGGACCCCGTGCCCACCCACACGCCGCCGGTGGGGCAAGGCTGCGAAGCCGGCCCCTGGGGCTGCCCCTCACTGCCCCGCGTCGCCCCTCAAATGTGGCTCTGCATGGAGCCAGCCTCCCTCCACGATGGTTTCTTTTTCATCAGCCGTGCTGTCGGGGGTGGGGGGTGGGGGGAAAGGACGTGACAAAAAAGGCACTTGAGATTTCAGAACCCTTCCTGAAGAGGAATTTCTGAGCCAAACTAGAAATTGATCTAGACTCAGAATTCTGGGGCCTGGGGGCAACCTGCTTAGGCGCGAAGTATCTGGCACCGTCACTGTATCTCGGGGATTTTAGGTGGCACTAAGAGGGACTAGAGGTAGGAGACGATGCAGCTGTTTAGTTAGAAGTTTTGTCAGGGTTTCTCGCTGGGGCTGGACACGCGCCCATGTGGTCCGGCCCCTCTCTTCTGGGAAAGCGAAAAGAGGCACGAATAACTTCGCTCTTACCTTGGCTGTAAAGGCAAAGCCACTTTATTAACAAAGGCATTAGACAGTACCCGGCGAGAGTTTCCCTTGTGGGACCGCGCAAGAGGAATCGAAGGAACGACAGGGCCGAGGGGTCCGAAATCTGTTTCATGGGAGTCACGTGCCCGGCTATTTTGTGCCTTGTCTGTGGCATCAAAACTAAACTGTTGTTGTATCGCTGTTGCCCGTGATTTTTTTTTTTTCGGTGTCAAACATACAAAGTGACTTTGGTTGTAATGTTTTAATCTAAATAAAGTGTTTCACCTACATTTGTTATCAAGAACTCGTAATTAATACCTATGTCTGATCGTGATCTGACGTTAAAAGACCTCAGCAGGAAAGAAAAGATCACATAGGACTGCCTCGGGTTGTTGTAAGGACTGTAACAGAGGGGTTAAGGCCGCGGGACCGCAGGGGAGTCAAGTCCTAGCAGCAGAAGGATGTTTTCACAGACTTTCATAAGCCATGGGCTCCATAGCTTCTGTTGTCACTCTCCCTGCTCCCCACAGGCCTACATTCAGGAGGAGATAAGGGGTAGGAAAGACGGCTGGACAATGTGATGGTACCTGGCTCCTTTTCAAAGAGGGCACGAAATGGCACTTGGGGAAGGGAGGGGAAAAAAAGCTATTTGTGGGAGAAGGTTTTAAGTTCTAAAGAGATCTGAAAAATTCCAGAGATCTGAAAAATATTTTTTTTATTAAAAAACAAAATTTTTTCTTAATGTGTGTTTATTTTTGAGAGGGACAGAGCACAAGAGTGGGAGGTTGCAGAGAAAGGGAGACACAGACTCCGAAGCAGGCTCCAGGCTCCAAGCCGTCAGCACAGAGCCTGATGCGGGGCTCGAACTCACGAACCGGGAGACCATGAGCCGAGCCAAAGTCAGATGCTCAACCAACTGAGCCACCCAGGTGCCCCTAGAACTGAAAAATAATTAAGAGAAGGCCACTGAAAACTTTTGTTGGCGGAAGAAGGGATCAGTACCTCAGGGGTGTAGTAGTCCTCTTATTGGCTAGGCCTTCTCAAGGGAGTCTCAGATTCTAGGGTCCTGGTTGAATGGAAAACCTGTCATTTCTTGAAGCATCTGGACTCAAATTCTCTCAGTAGTCAACTTAAAAACGTTCCCATGTCGGGGCACCTGGGTGGCTCAGTCCATTGAGCATCCAACTTCGGCTCAGGTCATGATCTCACAGTTCGCGGGTTCAAACCCCACATTGGGCTCTGTGCTGACATGTCAGAGCCTGGAGCCTGCTTTGGATTCTGTGTCCCCCTCTCCCTCTGCCCCTCCCCCACTCATGTTCTGTCTCTCTCTGTCTCTCAAAAGTGAATACAGATTAAAAAAAAAAAAAAAAAGTTCCCAGGTAGATTTAACTTAAAGATAGACCCCAAAACAATTTAACTCTGATTATCTCCTCTGGACTTACTGCTGTTTTGTCCATTGTTTTATTTATCTTGATAGGCCAGCTTTATAAAATATTGTGTTTAGAAAAATAAAATATTGGTTTATAAAATGTTTATTTAGAATTATCCACATTTTTTTCTACACCTTTTCTTTCTGCATTTCAGACCTTCTTTAGAAATCTTTTCCCTTCTTTCTTTTTTTAAATTAATTAATTTATTTTGAGAGAGAGGGAGAGAGAGAGAGAGAGAGGGAGAAAGAGAATCCCAGACAGGCTCCGTGCTGTCAGTGTGGGGCCCATGATGCGGGGCTCTATCTCAGGAACCTGGAGATCATGACCTGAGCTGAATCAGTTACTTAACAGACTGAGCCACTCAGGCGCCCCTCCCTTCTTTCTAAAGGAAGTTTTCTCTAGTGATGGTCTATTGGTAAGATACTCTATCAGTTTTTGTTTATCTAAGTCTTTACTTCACGTTCTTAGGAGATAATTTCACTGAGTATACAATTTTATTTATTTTTTAATATGAAATTTATTGTCAAATTGGTTTCCATACAACACCCAGGGCTCATCCCAACAGGTGCCCTCCTCAATGCCCCTCCCCCACACCCCTCCCTCCCACCCCCCATCAACCCTCAGTTTATTCTTAGTTTTTAAGAGTCTCTTATGGTTTGCCTCCTTCCCTCTCTGTAACTTTTTTCCCCCTTCCTCTTCCCCTCCCCCATGGTCTTCTGTTAAGTTTCTCAGGATCCACATAAGAGTAAAAACATATGGTATCTGTCTTTCTCTGTATGACTTATTTCACTTAGCATAACACTCTCCAGTTCCATCCACGTGGCTACAAAAGGCCATATTTCATTCTTTCTCATTGCCAAGTAGTATTCCATTGTGTATATAAACCACAATTTCTTTATTCATTCATCATTTGCTGGACATTTAGGCTCTCTGACCTCAGCTACAGCAATTTCTTACTTGACACATCTCCAAAGGCAAGGGAATTAAAAGCAAAAATGAACTATTGGACCTCATGAATAAAAAGCTTCTGCACTGCAAAGGAAACGATCAACAAAACTAAAAGGCAACCAACGGAATGGGAAAAGATCTTTGCAAATGATATATCAGACAGACAAAGGGCTAGCATCCAAAATCTATAAAGAGCTCACCAAACTCCACACCCAAAAAACAAATAATCCAGTGAAGAAATGGGCAGAAGACATGAATAGACACATCTCTAAAGAAGACATCCAGATGGCCAACAGGCACATGAAAAGATGTTCAACATCACTCCTCATCAGGGAAATACAAATCAAAACCACACTGAGATACCACCTCATGACAGTCAGAGTGGCTAAAATGAACAAATCAGGAGACTATAGATGCTGGAGAGGATGTGGAGAAACGGGAACCCTCTTGCACTGTTGGTGGGAATGCAAACTGGTGCAGCTGCTCTGGAAAACCGTGTGGAGGTTCCTCAGAAAATTAAAAATAGAGCTGCCCTATGACCCAGCAATAGCACTGCTAGGAATTTACCCAAGGGATACAGGAGTGCTGATGGATAGGGGCACTTGTACCCCAGTGTTTATAACAGCACTTTGAACAATAGCCAAATTATGGAAAAAGCCTAAATGTCCATCAACTGATGAATGGATACAATTTTAGATTAATAGTTATTTTCCCTCAGCACGCTGAAGATATTATTCTGTTCCCTTCTGGCTTCTATTGTTGCTTGTAAGTCAGTTACCAATCTAATTATCCTTCCTTTGTAAGTAATCTGTCTTGTCTCCCTGGCTGTTTTTAAGATTTTCTTTTTGTCTCAAACGTTCTTTGGTTTAATTAACATGGTGTTGGAGTGCCTGGCTGGCTCAGTCAGTTAAGCGTCAGACTCTTGATTTCAGTTCAGGTCATGATCCCATAGGTCGTGGGATCAAGCCCTGCCTCGGGCTTCAGGGTGACAGTGCAGACCCTGCTTGGGGTTCTCTCTCTGCCCCTCTTCAACTCTTTTTCCCAAAATAAATAAATAAACATAAAAAAAAAACACCCAAAACATGGTGTGGATTTCTTTTTTACTTATTCAGGTTGGGATTTGTTGTGCTTCCTGAATCTGTGGATTAGATTTTCCATTAATGATGGAAATATTAACATGTCAAATATGTCTTCTCTTTAAGCCCTCTTTTGAGAATTCCAATTCAATGTCTGTTAGACCTTTTCATTCTATCCTCCATATTGCTTAATCTATCTTTTGTATTTTTCATCTCTTTGTCTATCTGTGCTGTATTTTATGTAATTTCTTCAGATTGATCTTATATAGTTCACTACTTTTCAGTTGGCTCTGATCTTCTCTGTTTTAATTTTAATTAATACATTTTTCTTTTTTTTTAAGTTTATTTATTTTGAGAGACAGAGAGAGAGAGAGAACAGGTGGGGGAGGGCCAGCGAGAGAGGGAGAGAGAGAATCCCAAGCAGGCTCTGCACTATCAACATGGAGCCCGACACGGGGCTTGATCTCACAAACTGTGAGATCATGACCTGAGCTGAAATCAAGAGTCAGATGCTGAACCAACTGAGCCACCCAGGTGCCCCTAAATTTTGCATTTCTAAAAGCTTAGTTCTTTTTCAAATTTGCATAGCCATCGTTGGCACTGTCTTGCTCCTTATTCTTGTAGACAATTCTTAGATCTAATTTTATACCTTATACCCAGTAATTCTATCTTCAGTCTTTATAGGTCTCATTTTGAAGTTTGTGACTTCTGCTAACGCTCACTTATGAGTGTTATCATGTTTGGTAGAATGCCATAGTGCATTGGTGCCAGTCGAGAAAGACCTTTCTTGCTCCTTGCCTGCCCTCCCTCTCTCCATAATGACTCTACATACACACAGTAACTGTGAAGGGTCCAAGAGAAATGGGTAATTGAGTGAAGAGGGAATGAAGTGCTAAGAGGGATAAATCTAGAAGGTACATGCATTTCTCTTTAATGCAAGCTTCTAGACCAAAATGAGCCTAAATAAAAGAGAGCAAGAAGCTTTAACTTTACATATTGTTAGTAGTTCGATCACTCTAAAAGAATTTCTATTTTAGTTATAGAAATAAGTCTATTTGGGGGTTAAAAGTGAACAAAAGGCCGTTTATTAGTCAAGAGCGACCAAAGAAAGTATGGATCTAGATTTTATTCAAGAAGCAAAGAAGGATTAGATCCATATGATGGATTATAATTAAGCAGTTGTGGGGGAAAATACGTTATTTTTTGTTTGCACCCTATTGATTCCCATTTGTTTAATGTAAAAGTCATGTTTTTATAGACATTTAAGAAATCAAGAACTAGGTTGAGCTAGTTTTCAGAACTAGGTTCTGAAAAATCTTGACAGATACACCCTAATAATACTCATCACACCATTAAGGTGAAAGATTTTCTGCTGAATTTGGTTTTAGGCAGTTCCTGAATGCTTATCAGGTGGTCTGAGGTGACTCACCAAGTATGGCAGGAGGTGTAGACGTCGCTTGCAAGCCTGCTCAAGAGAAGGGCAGTGAGTTAGCCTGACACGCCACCTAGCGGCTCACATCCATGGGAATACCTCTGATACTAGCTTCCCAGGATTCCAGGTATTGGTATTCTTTTTTTTTTTTTTTTTTTAATGTTTATTTTTGACAGAGACAGAGACAATGCGAGTGGGTTAGGTGCAGAGAGAGAGGGGGAGACAGAATCCGAAGCGGGGTCCAGGCTCTAAGCTGTCAGCACAGAGCCCGACACAGGGCTCGAACTCCCGAACAGTGAGATCATGACCTGAGCCCAAGTGGGGCGCTCAACCCACCGAGCCACCCAGGCGCCCCTACGAGGTGTATTCTTAAAAAGCCATGTATGAATTCACTTTTGGCAAATAAAATTAAAGTTAATTAGGAGCTTGTTTGTTTGTTTTAGAAGCGATGAGTTTTTCTGTATGTTTTTCAAGTGTAGACCTTGTCACATTGTATTTTCAGGGCAGACTTTTGTGGATACCATGTGGGGAAAATCTCATGTCACTTCCTTGGGACAAGTGGGAATGAAGCACGTGCCTCTCTTGATTTAAGGCTATTTTAAAGTGTGCTTTTTAAAACCGTTGAGTTAGAAGTCTTTTCTGAAGTCAGGTCAGACTCTGATGCTGCAGAATTATGGTGAAGCCAGTTTTTCATTAACAAGCAAAAATTATGTCATTTAAATGTGCAACCAGAGGATCTAAATACTCCATTCCCTGGCCTTTGGATATAAAATGATGAATCAGTCTCTCTCTTTCTCCAAAAAACAAGCAGAGAAGATGCTATGGCCTTTTATATAAAAACACTTTTTAATTACAATCCTTGCTCTCAGGAGGTGTTTTCCTATATTTTGTTTACATATCTTGTGCAACAGCCTGGCAACAATGTATTCTTCCCGGCTTATTTTGGTTTTTCCTGATACCTTCAGGGTCCAGCAGAGCAGAGCCAAAAAGATATAAATGCCAACTGCTGTTTAGCCCTGTTCTTGTAAAAGATCCTTGTTCAACTGAATGGAATTCATTTGTAATACACATGCTAGCATCCCTCCTCCCCCATAGCCTCTTGGTGTTGCTGCTGTGGTCTTGGAAATGGGCTTTTCTCATTCCTTCATGACAGGGAGATGTGAAGTTCCAGCTGAAGTTTTTCCTTTGGCAGAGATATTAGTCAAAAATCTTTTGGTCGCAAATGACAAAAAGCCATCTCAGACTAGTTATATATATATATATATAAAAAAAAAAAAAAAAAAAGGAGGGCGGGGAGGGAGTTTATTAGAAAGATCCCGGGGGTAGCTTAGAGGAACTGAGGGAAAATCTGGGTCTTAATGTAGTCAGATTCTCCTGTATCCATCACTCACATCTACTGATCTTTTTTTATGTTTATTTATTTATTTTGAGAGAGAGAAAGAGAAAGAGAGAGAGGAAGAGGCAGAGAGAGAAAGAATCCCAAGCAGACTCCACGCCCAGTCAGCATGGAGCCCGATGTGGGGCTCGATCTCACGATCGAGAGATCATAACCTGAGCTGATATCAAGAGTCAGATGCTTAACTGACTGAGCCACCCGGGCGCCCCTCTACTGGTCTTTTTACACCTATATTTTTTCCCAGTGAGGACAGGCATTCTCTACAAGGCAAGAATCAAGCCACTAGCAGTCCAAGAGTCACAGCGTTCCAGCTTACGTGACAAGACAGGTGAAGGGCCTTACTCAGGAGGACAATGAAGAAAGGCTGTGATTGACCCCTAGTGAGTCATGGGCCCATCTTTGACCCAATCGTTGTGGCCAGAAAGATGGCAAGTCCACTTACGACCAGGAAGATGAGATTCTGTCAAGTGCTGGAGGCTGGGATGAGAACATTTCTCCACAGGAGAGAGGAAGGTATGAGTAGGAATGGGAAATGGGATGCCGGGCAGCCCAAAGACAATAGCAACAACAGGTATCCACTACTACATCCAAAAAGATTTTTCACCTAGAGTCATAGAGGCCCGAACAGCCCTCAGACATAACATGCCTACCCAGGGCATTGGGGAGGCTGTTTTCACTGCAATTCATTAAAAGATCCCACCAGCCCCTTCCACATACCAGCACGTCTCCTTGGTCACACTCAGCTCATTCCGAATTCAGAAATCCAACTCTGTGTCACCGTGTTAAGACTTTTCCTCTCTTTCTAGGGTTATTCTCCTTTCTTCTATCCTACCTCCAGCGCTGTCCCCTGATAATTCACCCTTACTTGTTGCCAGAGGTTCTAGACCATTTCAAGACAAACACTTGATGTTGGGCACGGGCTTCCCTTTTCCTCTCATAGTTCCGTAGAACTGGAGACTTTTTTGCTTCCCTGTCCACATTTTCATTCTTTTCTGTACAAGCAGGAAAGGGAGACTAACTATATTCCCGAGAGTCTGAAGTTTCACCATGCCATATTTCACAGCATAAAGCCCCTTCTCCTTTCTGGTCCCACGTCCCTTTTCATTTCTTGTTCTCAGGGATGGCTGGTATCTCTGTGTTTCCTTCTCTCACCGGAGAGCACACTTGGGTAGAGTCATCTCTAGGCACCTTGGTTTCAGACCAAAGCGGCATTCTCTAATATGGGTCCCCTGCATTTGGGGACTTATCTGTCCCTTGGAACCTCATTTGACTTGTAATCTTTATATATATGTATGTGTACGTGGCACTGGTCATGAAACAATAGAACTGTGCCACCTCAAACCCCTAAGCCTTGACGGGACATTTTGTGACCAGAAAATTTTGGCACTTGGTACAGAAAGTTTCTTGATGGGTATTTATATGTAATTTTTACATTAAATTATGTGACCTTTAAAATATGTATTTTCAAAAAATTCATTAATTATTTCCAAGCAACCGATATCTCACACTCATCGGACTATAAATTACACATGATATTACACTTCCTTTCTAGTCCAGCATTTGGCTCAGGAATTCAAAGTATTGAACACATTTTAACAGATTTAGAGCAGCAGATTTTTCTGATGTTAGAATATTATTTTTATTCGAGTATAATCAGCATACGGTGTTATATTGGTTTTAGGTGTACAATATAATGATTTAACAATTTTATACATCTCTCAGTGCTCATCATGATCAGTATACTCTTAACCTCCTTCACCTGTTTCGCCCACCCCCCCAACGACCTCCACCCTGGCAGCCACCAATTTGTTGTCTGTATTTAAGAGTATGTCTTTTGTCCCTTCTTTTCCTTGTTGGTTTTGTTCCTTGAATTTCACATATGAGTGAAATATGGTATCTGTCTTTCTCTGACTGACTTATTTCACTTAGCATGATACCCTCTAGGTCCAGCCATGTTGTGGCAAATGGCGAGATTTGTTCTTTTTTATGGCTGAGTAATATTCCATAGTACATATATAACCACATCGTCTTTATCCATTCATCAATCAATGGACACTTGAGTTCCTCCCGTATCTTGGCTATTGTAAATAATGTTTCGATAAACACAGGCATGTATATGTCCTTTTTGAATTAGTGTTTTGGTTTTTTTTGTTTTCTTTTGTTTTCTTAAATACCCAGGAGAATTACTGGATCATCTGGTAATGCCATTTTTCATTTTTTGAGGAACCTCTATACTGTTTCCACAGTGGCTGCACCAGTTTACATTCCCCCCAGCAGCGTGAAAGCGTTCTTTTTTCTCCGTACCCTGTTGTTATTTCTTGTGTTTTCGATACCAGCCATTCTGACAGGTGTGAGGTGATATCTCATTTTGGTTTTAATTCGAATTTACCTGGTAATTAGTGACGTTGGGCATCGCTTCATGTGTCTAGAGCAGCCGATTCTTGAGGGGGAAAGATCTGTTTATTAAGAGTTCTTCTCTCAAGAGAAGCGAGCACCATGTCCAAGGTGCTCCTCATGATAAGACCTTGGGGAGTGCTCACTTTCCCATGGAGACTCTTCAGGGTGGCTCAGTCGATTAAGTGTCTGGCTTTTGATTTTGGCTCGCATCATGATTTCATCGTTTGGGGGATCGAGCCCCACACAGGGCTCTGCGCTGACGGCGTGGAGCCTGCTTGGGATTTTCTCTCTCCCTCTCTCCCTCTCTGCCCCTCCCCCTGCTAGTGCTGCCTCTCTCAGAATGAATAAATAAATAAAGTTCTCCAGGCACTTGAGGGCTGTCGCGTCCATTTTCAGTGCTTCAGAGGGAAACATCTTCAAGATTTGGCAAACAGCTCTGCCTCACAGCAAACATATCTCTCATTCCAAGAAATTTATCGACACATTTTTATCTCTCAAGGAAATTCAAAACTAAATAAAATATTTTAAATTCTTGACTTTAGGAAACCAGCATTTTTTTATACAGCTGCCAAATGCTCCTCACAGTTTGAGAAAGAAAAAAAAAATTATCTCAAGACTCTCACTGTAAGAATTGAGGCATAGAAGGGAGCTCTCTGATTCTGCCTTGCAGTTGAAGGTGCCTGCCATGAGGCAGTGTTGGCCCACACAAAGGGGGGCCCTGGGCCGTGTGCCACGAACTGGTGGGCTCCTGGGCCCCTGGATCCAGCCCGTCTCCCCCAAACAAACAAAACTAGCAGCGCACAGTTCACCCAGGGCAAAGCCTGAACATTCACACCCAAGCCACATAACACCTTGATAATCACCCTCAGTTAGGAAATTTCCACATGTGCAAATATGTCCTGAGCAGAAAACCCAAATGACAAATAGTTAGAGACCAAAGTAATGACTTCGTCGCTCCCTTCTTAAAACTTTTCTGGCTCTCCACAGCCTTTTGGACACAAAATCAGGTCCCCGAGGACGCACGAGAGGTTCTCTGTGCTCTGACCCTTCATGCCATTGCAGCTTTGTTGCCAGTTTCTTCCTTCTGCTTCTTTTCTTTCTTTGCTATGCTCTCAGGTGTAGAACCATTTGTGGCAACTGGATGTGCGTATTGTTTTGCACCTCTGCCCTTATTGCAGAATGCCCTCTTCTGTCTTTGTGCCTTTTCTTAGGCACGCTTTAGGATTGATGGTGGGTGTCACATTCTCCAGGAAGCCCTGGTCTCATCAGGCTGAGCTAAGAGCCCCAGGTTTGTGCTCCCCAGCACTGTTCGTCCTGTTGCCGCATTCAACCCATTATTTCAGACTGGTCTCTTTTTGTGTCTGTCCACCCACTGCAATGCAAGTTCTTTGAAAGTATTTCTTTTCTCTTTTCTTTTCCTTTCCTTTCCTTTCCTTTCCTTTCCTTTCCTTTCCTTTCCTTTCCTTTCTTTTTCCTTCCTTCCTTCCTTCCTTCCTTCCTTCCTTCCTTCCTTCCTTCCTTCCTTCCTTCCTTCCTTTAAATCACTATGGTGCATGGCACAGCATTGGTTCTTCAGTGTTAGCTTCGCTAAACCAAAGCAGGATCATGTATGACAGGTTGAAAGCTCTGACCTCGGGAGGGCTGGCCATGTGGTTGAATGCGCCCAAACACTTTTACATCCAGGTCACATCTCAGCCAATACAAACGATCTCCGTCACGTGAGGGCTCTCTCCTTGGCTGTATGCTAGAGCAGAGCTTTGAAAACCTTTAAAAGGGACTTGTCAAGAAACTGCTCCCTTTCACGATGACATACAAGCCTAGTGGGGTTTGGAGGGCAGGGGTGGGGCTTGTTTTCACTTGTAAGCCATGGGTAAGAGGCCAAAGATTTTGGAGGTGGAAATACCTGAGGTGCACTGAACTGGCTGCTAACCTCAGGTGCTCACTCCATCTGAGGATTCATATCCATATCATATCCACAGAGGTTACTGAAGAGGTTATTGAAGGAGGCAACCAGTCCACAGGCCAACAGCTGTTTGCATGCGTTTTCACCAATGCCCATCCCCATGCTCAAGAGAACCAACGAGAATATAAGCTATGTATACGAGGTAAAGACATTAGGATCGAACGACTTGAGGGGCTTGGAAGACGTTCTGTTCGGGTCACGGGGAGGATGACTCAGGAGCTACTCAGCAATCTGCTCAGTCTCTGTGTCTGCCATGGTCCCTGTGTCTGCGACCTTCCTCCCCACCCGATCTGAGCCGCAAATTCTTTTAGTCTGACAGGCAACAAATCGGTATCACTGTTGTGAGCACTCGTCAACCTCTTTCTCTTTCCACGTACACCCATTTCTGAACGGCCAGCTCAGTGTCTGCAATTTTCAAGCATCAAACAAGGTAATGAATGAGTGAGAGAAGATGCACAGGATCCAAGCATGGCCTGACTGACTCACCTGGAAGGCTTGGACTATGGGAGAGGGGAGTAAAGGACAAGGGTCAAAAAGAGTAGAGCATTTAGTGGCTTACAGGCACACAGAGTTTTAGCCTGGGGGGGCTCAGTTGATTAAGCATCCGGCTTTGGCCCAGGTCATGATCTCACAGTTCATGAGTTCGAGCCCCGCGTCAGGCTCTGTGCTGACAGCTCAGAGCTTGGAGCCCGCTTTGGATTCGGTGTTTCCCTCCCTCTCTCTCTCTGCCCCTCCCCTGCTTGTTCTCTCTCTCTCTCTCTCTCTCTGTCTCTCTCCCTCTCAAAAATAAATAAATAACCAAACATTTTTAAAAAGATGCAGATTTAGGGTATCACCATCATTTATTTGAGCTCTTGAGGAACATATGAAAAGAAGATTCTAAGGGTTCGTTGCTGTTGCGAATGCAATCTTTGACAATTTTTGACAAACTTCAACATGTGCCATGATAAGGCCACAGGTTAAACTGGCTGTAACAGCACTTTAAAAGTCTCCCTTCGGGGCGCCTGGGTGGCGCAGTCGGTTAAGCGTCCGACTTCAGCCAGGTCACGATCTCGCGGTCGGTGAGTTCGAGCCCCACGTCAGGCTCTGGGCTGACGGCTCGGAGCCTGGAGCCTGTTTCAGATTCTGTGTCTCCCTCTCTCTCTGCCCCTCCCCCGTTCACGCTCTGTCTCTCTCTGTCCCAAAAATAAAAAAATAAAAAAATAAAAAAAAAATAATAAAAGTCTCCCTTCTTCTGAAGACTGCCTTCTTGCCACCGAGCACAGAGGGATTTTTTGGGATATCTTCTCTGAGGAGGGGTCTCCACGCTTGACATGGAAACTTGCGGGGGTTGGTGCGGGGGGTGGGGGGGAGGCCAAGATGCCTTACTGGGTACAGTGAATGGGGTGGGGGTGGGGAATGATGGTTTTGGAGACTCCCTAGCAGTCTCCCACATCGCACAGACTCTCCCTGACTCCTGTCATCTGGCTCTGGCTGTTCTGGAGTACTACCTTCCATTTCCAAAGGGTTTTAGATTGTTCCATGGCATGTTTAGATACATCATTATCTGATTCTTGTAACAACTCTGTGAGGAAAGCAGAGCAGGCGTTTTTCCCCTCTCTTTTACATATGGGAAAATCAAGACCACAAAGAGGGGGAATGACGTTCATGAAGTGATTGTTTTTGAAAAAAAAAAAAAAAAAAAAAAGGACAACAGTGCAGTGGTGCTGAAGCTAGCAGCCACATCTCCCGAATCTTGGTTCATTATTCCTCAAGACACATAATTCCTGCTTGGAAGCAGTGTAGAGATTGTAGGAGCTCATATTCAAAAGGGAGATGAAATGAAAAGGAAACATAAATTAGAGACCCTGGGAATGGTGAGTGCCCGCTGACACAGTGCGAGATGCTGACTGCCAACTTGCCTGGGACGCTGGGAGGATCCGCGGGTGCTGATCCTGGGCCAGGTAGTGGATGGGTCCAGGATCGAATCCCAAGAGAGATCCGTAGACCAGGGCAATGCGCCAAATCTAAGAAAATAAAATTATGGGGCGCCTGGGTGGCTCAGTCGGTTGAGCCTCCGACTTCGGCTCAGGTCACGATCTCGCGGTCCGTGGGTTCGAGCCCCGCGTCAGGCTCTGGGCTGATGGATGGCTCAGAGCCTGGAGCCTGCTTCCGATTCTGTGTCTCTCTCTCTCTCTCTCTCTGACCCTCCCCCATTCATGCTCTGTCTCTCTCTGTCTCAAAAATAAATAAACGTTAAAAAAAAAAAGAAAAGAAAAGAAAATTAGAAGGGATAAATGCAAAGTCTCAAATGTTGATCTGGAAGGCAATTGCAAAGGGATGAGGTAGGGATATATTGCTTAGGATCTTTTTATTCTAGTTGATTCTTAAAAGGATCGTTTAGGCGTCTACCATGTCTATACAGTGTTCTTGGCACTGAGCTTGTAACCTCAGTAAACAAGAACAAGGCAAATAAAGCCTCTCCCTTCGTGGGAAGGTTCAAATTCCAGTGAGGTAGGCGGCCAATAGACAAACAAATAGATGATTTCATGAAACTATCAGCATTATGAAGAAAATGAAGCAGAGTTATAGCCATTGACAGCTAAGAGGTAGGCAAGTTTGGGAAGGGTGGTCAGAGAAGTCCTCTCGAAAGAAGAGAATGTTCGTGCTGCCACCTGGAGATTAAGAAGGCACCCAGATGTGAGGCTCATTGGGCAGTGCTCCACGCAAAGGGAGAGTGAGTGCAAAGGGTTTAAGGTAGGAATGATTTTAGAATGTTGAAGGAGTAAAAAGGAAGCCACCATGGCTCAGAATTAGTACGCTAGGGATGACGTAGGAGATGATATTGGAGGAGCTGCAGGGACCAGTCATACAAGCCTTGAAGGCCACAATAAGCACACATTGGTAGTCAACCTTCCAAAATCTATTTTCCTTATCTCTTTGCTAGCCAGACACTAAGCTTCCTGGTCTTTTCTGTTGTGAAGTATGGCCATACCACCAAAGTTATTGCCAATGGAAGATGGACAAAGGAGGTGTGTGTAACACCCACCTCACTCGGTTGAAGGGAAAATGCTCATCTCTAACTTCCTCTCTTTTCCTTTCCCTTGAGTGACCAGCCTTGCAAATAAAGACAATATGCCAGCCTGCGGGAGGGCAGAGTGAGAAGATGGAAGGAAGCTGGGTCTCTGAGTACCCTCATGGAGAAGAATTGTCCTGCCAGCCTGGACTGTTATAGGAAAGAGAAATAAACTTCTATTTGAGATCTTTAATTGTAGTGATATAGTCTTTACTATAATTATGAGATAGTTGGATTTTTTCTAAGTGAGAAGTCATTAGAAAGTTTTTAAACACATGAATAGCATGACCTGTGTTTAAAAAAGATCATTCTAATGGGGCACCGGGGTGGTTCAGTCAGTCAAGCATCCGACTTCGGCTCAGGTCATGACTCACGGTCATGGGTTCAAGCCCTGCGTCGGGCTCTGTGCTGACAGCTCGGAGCTTGGAGCCTGCTTCGGATTCTGTGTCTCCCTCTCTCTCTGCCCCTCCCCTGCTCACACTCTGTCTCTCTCTCTCTCCCTCTTGCTCTCAAAAATAAAGAAACATTAAAAAATTTTTTTAAAAAAGATCATTCTGAGATCTGCATGGATAACAGATTATAGGAAGACCGGCTAGTGAGAAGGGAAAACAGAAGACTATTGCAGATTTTATGTGAGATACAATGGAATAAGATGATGGCATTAGAGATGGAGGTACAGGATGGACTACGAAGATATTTTGGAGGTTAGAGCAAGTAGGCTTTCTGATTGATTAAGTTCTGGAGATGATGCAGGAAGAGTAAAAACCAATCTGATTCCTATGTCTCTGACTTGAATAACTGATGAGACAGTGATAGGATGTCCTGAAGAGGAGGAGACTGAAGTACAAGGCAGGGTGGGATCTTTTGACGAGGAAAAAAAAAAAAAACCCTCAAAAACCAAAATGACAAAACAACAGCAACAACAAAACCAGAAATCTTGACACACACTTGTTAAAAACAACAAGCAAAGTGATTAGCCAAAAAAGGTAGGACAGGCCACAATGGTTGGTTGCTTCAATGGCTTAAATTTGTGTTATTAGTGGTCTCTTTCCAACTCTGCTCTTTGCCATCCAAGTTGAAGCTTCATCCTAAAGTGATTCCCTTTGCGGTCAGCAACTAGGGCAATGGTTTTTGTTTTTTGTTTTGTTTTGTTTTGTTTTGCTCACACCCAGCAGGAAAGAAAGAGAAGTCATTCCTTTCAGCATTTAATGCAAGTCCTTTCTGCTAGCCTGAATTTGTTGTCTCAGGTCCGCCGTGTTCTGATTAGCTTAGATGAATAAGTGCTAGAATTGTAGTCACTGTCCTCTGAGTCTGGAATGCTTCATGGAGGGTAGTAGATGACATAGGTGGGGAGGAGTGGCAGACTGGGGGATCGAGTTCTCTTGGGAATGACAAGAGGAAGGATTGATTAAGGGTGTATGTTCTTGCATGTCAGCTCTTTGTTCCTTTCTTCCAATTAGAGATGTGGGGGAAAGATTTGTGCAAGCCTTAGCAGACAGAGGGGGAGAGATTTTTGCCTCCATCAGAAGAAAGAAAACTAGAGCTGAAGTCTGTCTGGCACCAATAGAAAAGGTTCTTTCTAATACCAAAGGGACCCACAGGGCAAAACTGCGGCACGAATGATGGCATGTGAATACCAGTGACTTTATTTTGGTGACACAAATGCGCTGTCTGAGACTGATGGGTCCATGTAGCCCTGTAGGGGATCTGGGCAGGAGGCAGCAAAATAAAACCCTTTCTCGTCCTGGTTTCCAGGTCTTAGAAACCCAGTCTTTTGGTTTGGAGGATGATCACAAAGGATTCTAAAACTGTCTCTCTTTTTTTAAGTCAGGCCTGTGACATTTTTGGAAACCAGGTCTTGAATACAAAAAATAAATTGGGATTGTGCCATAGAGGTCGAAAGGAGCCTCCGTCCAGAATGAGGGGAGTGTGAAGAGAGAACTGATAAGAATAATACAGTATTATAAGCCATACTTGATCTCCAGGGAGGCCCAACCTGGGTGAGTTGCTTTCTTGGTTACCATTCTATGAATAGGAAATTTGCTTCTCAGGATCCACATAAGAGTGAAAACATATGGTATCTGTCTTTTTCTGTATGACTTATTTCACTTAGCATAACACTCTCCAGTTCCATCCACGTTGCCACAAAAGGCCATATTTCATTCTTTCTCATTGCCACGTAGTACTCCATTGTGTATATAAACCACAATTTCTTTATCCATTCGTCAGTTGATGGACATTTAGGCTCTTTCCATAATTTGGCTATTGTTGAGAGTGCTGCTATAAACATTGGGGCACAAGTGCCCCTATGCATCAGCACTCCCGTATCCTTTGGGTAAATTCCTAGCAGTGCTATTGCTGGGTCATAGGGTAGATCTATTTTTAATTTTCTGAGGAACCTCCACACTGTTTTCCAGGGTGGCTGCACCAGTTTGCATTCAGATCCTGAGAAACTTAACAGAAGACCATGGGGGAGGGGAAGGGGAAAAAAAAGTTAGAGAGGGAGGGAGGCAAACCATAAGAGACTCTTAAAACCTGAGAATAAACTAAGGGTTGATGGGGGCTGGGAGGAAGGGAAGAGGGGGCGATGGGCATTGAGGAGGTCACCTGTTGGGATGATCACTGGGTGTTGTATGGAAACCAATTTGACAATAAATTTCATATTAAAAAAAATATGTCTGAAAGCTGTTCAGAGTTTACCATGGAAAGCTGCTGTTAGGAGAAGGTGTTAGTCAACCTTTGTGATAACCCTGAAGCACCAATGATTGTAATATTGATGTGGGTTAGGGTCATCTCTTTTCCCCCAAGAAGAGAACAGGGTTTATTCCCTATCATAGGTGTTGCTACCAAGAACCTAACAAACCCAGGGGGCATGAAGGATTTGGGCAATACACAATTAGCTTGCATCAGACACACAGAGCCTGAACCCACTTTAGTCCCAGACTGTACCCCAAGCCATCGGCTTCAATGCTAAGGATGGAAGGGTAGCCAAAGAAACCAGGCAAATCTATGAAGCTATCAGCGTTTCACTTCTGATTTTGACTCTTCTTTGGAGTGCCCCATCTATCATTTTATATTTCTTCAGGAAGATTTGGGGGTGTTGATTTTTAAATATCAGAGTTAACCGTTACTATGAAGATTGAACAAAGAAGGTAGGAAAATAGAAAACAAGCAGTCTTGGGGCGCCTGGGTGGCGCAGTCGGTTAAGCGTCCGACTTCAGCCAGGTCACGATCTCGCGGTCCGTGAGTTCGAGCCCCGCGTCAGGCTCTGGGCTGATGGCTCGGAGCCTGGAGCCTGTTTCCGATTCTGTGTCTCCCTCTCTCTCTGCCCCTCCCCCGTTCATGCTCTGTCTCTCTCTGTCCCAAAAATAAATAAAAAAAATAAATAAATAAAAAAAAAAAAAAAAAAAAAGAAAACAAGCAGTCTTTAGATTTAACCTTAGAAATTAAGTGGGAGTTTTAACATGGCGTGACAGTAACTTAGCATGGCCCATACCCCTCCTGAAACCAAAGGCCTGTCCTTTCACTTATTCTTCCTGGCTGTGTTGATGACCTCACCAGTCCCAGTTAGTTACCCTGAGCCCACAGTCAGACTTCTTTGGTTCAAATCCCAGCGCCGCCATTTTATAGCTCTGTTGATTTAGACAACACGTAGGGCCTTTCTGAAGCTTGGTTCCCCCATTTTTGAACGAGAATAAGAACATTACTTCACAGAGTAGCACAGGCCGTGACAGGTTGTAAGAATAAAATAAACGTTAGAGAATGTTACGATTGACCAACCAATTACTGAGTCCTGTTGATTTTACCTTTGAAACATCTCATGCATTTATCCTCCACGGACATCTTAAAGTAGGTGCATGGAGATGAAAGGCTCTATTTGTATCAGGCACGCTGCTTGTTGTGAGAGGAGACATCAGAGGGAACTATACTCATCAGCGGGCAAGGGGCAGACACGGACAGCTCAGACTTTTTGAAGGGGGTCCTTGTGAGGCAGCAGTGGGGTGGAAGGTATGAAAGGACAGCAATAGGAGTGGCTGAGTGGCTCAGTCGGTTAAGCGTCTGACTTCAGCTCAGGTCACGATCTCACAGTTTGTGAGTTCAAGCCCCACCTTGGGCTCTGTGCATACAGCTCAGCCTGGAGCCTGCTTCAAATTCTGTGTCTCCCTCCTCTCTCTGCCCCCTCTCCTGCTCATACTCTGTCTCTCTCTCTCTCTCAGAAATAAATAAATATTAAAAGAATTTAAAGAACGGACAGCAACAGAGAGAAGAGAAGCCGGGACTGGCAGGTGTGTGGAATTTGTTGCAAGAGATGCCTAAAAGAAAATGTTTAAGACATTTTCTTTGTGATGCTCATATAAACATCTGTATTGTGACTTCAAGAAAACCTAGAGTGAAGATCTACATTATTTTTAAAGTCATTTGGAGTGATATTTGGATTTCTTTTAAACATGGCACCATCCAAGATGGTCTTTATTTTTTATTTTTTATTTTTTTAATTTATTTTTGGGACAGAGAGAGACAGAGAATGAACGGGGGAGGGGCAGAGAGAGAGGGAGACACAGAATCCGAAGCAGGCTCCAGGCTCTGAGCCATCAGCCCAGAGCCTGACGCAGGGCTCGAACTCACGGACCGCGAGATCGTGACCTGGCTGAAGTCGGACGCTTAACCGACTGCGCCACCCAGGCGCCCCTCCAAGATGGTCTTTAATTGATCTACTTTTACTTGGACCACCCGCAGTGCCCAGAATGGAACACAGCACTATGGGGGTGTTCTCCATAGTGACAGGACATAGCACAGGACAGTGGAGGACCATCGTCTTTCCTGAGCCAGAGACCAGATTTCTGCCGGCACAGTGTAAGACCACACAGATGTCTGTGACAGTCACATCACAGTACTGACATACTGTCAACTAAAATCCTGCAAGCTTTTTCACATATGCTGCTACTTTTCGTTCTCCGTAATTCATTGATCACGTGGAAGCTTCAAAAAATCTACTCCAGTCTCAGTGGCCTCCTGTCAGTTTCTTGAACTACCCTATTCTTCACTCCTCCTCAATTTTAATACCTTAGCTTAAAGGTCCCTTCCTTGGAGAAGCCTTCCTGGTCAACCTCTCCGGTGCCTCTCTCCATCGCTCTATTTTCTTACATGGTGTGTAATGCTAGCTCGAGTATTTATTTGTTACTTCTTTATTGCCTCTCTTTTCCAGTGGCATAAAATGTGAGCTTACATGGAATGTAAGTTCCAAGAGGGCAGCAGGAATCTTATTATTTTCTTTGTAACTGTATTCCAACACCTTGCTGAGAATTGTGTCCTGGTCCAATACTTGCTTAATTAATTAATTCATGTAAAAACAGCAAGCCATAAAGATTAAAAGATTTTAAAAGATTACTTTAAAAAAGTAAATACTTGAGAGTGTTTTCTTTATTTGTCCTATTTTGCCTAGGGATAGAATTCTCAAGTAAAAGACTCTTAGAGTCACAAAATGTTGGTGCTATAGTTAAAGAGATCTCATAGATGAGAACCCTGAGGCTTAGGGGTCCTGTCTGGAGCCACACAGCTTGCTGGGGTCTGTAGTGTATTGAATGGTAGCTCCCCCCAAAATATGTCTATGTTCTAACTATGAGAATCTGTGAATGTAACCTGATTTGGGGGAAAAAAAATCTTTGAAGGTGTAATGGAGTTAAGGATCTCAAGATGAGATCATCCAGGACTATCTGGGTAGGCCCTGAATTCAATGACAAATGTCCTTATAAGAGACAGAAGAGAAAAGACAGAGATAGAGAAAGCCATCTGAAAACAGAGACAGAGATTGGAGTTACGTAGCCTAAAGCCAAGGAACACCAAGAGCCACCAGAAATGGAAGAGTCAAGGAAAGGTTCTTTCCTAGAACCTTCAGAATGAGCATGCCTTGCAGACAGATTGGTTTCTAACTTCTGTCCTCCAGAACTGTGAGAAAACACATTTCTGTTGTTTAAAACCCTCAAATTTGTGGTGATGTATTAATGCAGCCACAGGAAATTAATACAGGGGCACAACAAGGAACTACAACCCATATATCTTAATCAGTGGAGTTTCCATGAGCTCCTGGTTCCCAGAGTAACTGAATAATTATAATATAATCAAGTCCCAAGAGACAAACCAAACCATTAGCCCTCGAGTCTGAAGGCATCTAACTCAAAAGAAGGTACACATCTGAATCCCAAGCAAAACCTTTAAGAGCTGAAACCCAAGGAAAGAAAATCTGAATTCTGAATTCTGAAATCTGAATTCTTAAGTCACCAAAAGAGGGGATACATTGTGCTCTAAAACAGTCCTGACATTCAGGTAGTGATAAGTGCGTCTTGTCGCTCATGAGACCAACTTCTTCCCCCAACTCCATCCCAAGAAATGGAGAAACTGAGTTCACTTTGCTCAGGGCCACCTTGAATACACAGCCCATCTGTACAATTGTGCTGAGCAAAGAAAGTTCCTTCTTTCAAGATTCTTCTCCACATTTAAGGTGGGAGAATGTGTTTAAGCAAGAGGTAGCTCTTTTCTCCACCGGCTCATTAAAAATGATCACCACCACATCAAGAGTCTTTACCAAGCAGTCAGTGTTTACAGTGGGACTGAAATTTAATTTCCCTTGCATAGTAATAGCATTTCACAAAACTCCACATGAAATTCTCTGAGCAGGGCTTCTCAAATTTTATGTGCAAATTTTATGTGCTTCTCAAATTCTAAATCGCTGGTGATCTTGTTAAAAATTCAGATTCTGGGGGTGCCTGGCTAGCTCAGTCAGTGGAGCCTGTGATTCTTGATCTTAGGGTTATGAGTTTGAGCTCCATTTGAGGTATGGGGATTATTTAAAAATAAAATCTTAAAAAAAAAATCCAGATTCCGATTTAGTAGGTCTTGGTAGGGCCTGAGATTCTGCATTTTTTAAAAGTTTACTTTATTTTGAGAGAGAGAGAGAGACAGAGAGAGAGAATGAGTGGAGGAGGGACAGAGAGAGGGAGAGAAAGAGAGAATCCCAAGCAGGCTCCTCACTGTCAGTGCAGAGAGGGATGTGGGCCTCGAACCCATGAACCATGAGATCATGACCTGAGCCAAACTCAAGAGTTTGATGTTTAACTGACTGAGCCACCCAGGCACCCCTGAGACTCTGCATTTCTAACAAAGCTCCCAGGTGATGTGGATGCTGCCAGGTTTTGAATAGTCCAAAGCAGCAAGAGAATAGAGACGATTCTCGCATCATCCTTTGACCTAGATGGCGATCTTTGGAACTCCTATAGATCTATTTGCATTATGCTTTCATAGAGCTTGTCCCAAAATAACTTTCTTTTTCCCTAGACCACTTGTCCATATTCACAGTAGTGCTAGAGCAGTGGAAAGGGGGTTGGGTAGGGAGAAGCTTGAATAGATAGATGATAGATTAGATAGATAGATAGGGTATGAAAAAATGCTAAACAAACAAACAAAAGAAATAAACATTTGGTGTCAATTAAAAAACCAAAAATTAAGAAACATTTAATTTTCTGAAATCCAGTTTCTTCTGTGGGCAATTCTTGAGAAGTCAGCAAAACGGTTTCATCTTGAATATACTAACCCCTGTCAGCTTATAAAATGGATTTATATTAGATAACCTCCTCAAATAAAATTTATACATAAACAAACGATCAAAAGAATTTGGTGAGCATGTAAGTGTTTGAATTCCCTCAGACTGTGAACTCCTTGGAGGTAGCAACCATGTCTTTTCATCTTTATGTCTTTAACGGTAAGCACACACTAGGTGCTCAAATATTGGTTTGGAAAAAGAAATATGAATGCCTTTGGGATTCAAAACAATGAACTATCTCATCATGTTATATAATGTACGAGTGATAAGACAAGTTTAACCTTGCAAAGGCTTAAAGATGTGTCCTCACCATCCAGAAGAAGAGGTGAAAAGGGAAAGAGTCGTGTAGGCAGATTATCAGATGAAAATTGGTATGAGCAGATGGACTGCACACAGGGTGGGGAGGGTGTGCTTCCAGCCACCTGGTTATCTACCCTATCCAGATCATTGGCTCAACACTTGGGCAGGAAGGCAGTTCTAGGGATCACTTTAGGCCAGAGTGGGAAGAGCATGAAGAGGAAGGAATAACTTCGATGCAGTTTTGGTGGAAAAGGCAAAGGCACAGGAAGATCTGTCTAGCAGGAGGACTGTGGATGGGAGGAGCAAGGGGGCTTTAGAGGACACAAAGGCAGAAAAATCCCTATTTCCACATCCTGTATGTGGGGCACTCCAAAATCTTCTTCTGCAGCCCAGATTCTCTCCTGAACTCCAACTGTGTAGCTTCCTAGACATCTCGACAAGTCTCCTGAAGACAATAGCCTCCTCAAAGTTGACAGGAATAGCACTCAATCCATCCTCCCTTGCTCTGACTCAGATCTGCATCTCCTACTGAATTCCCTACATTTTTAATTTAGAATCTGTGGAATCATCCTCAACCTGTTCTCTCTTACCCTGCAGAGCAACCCCGACACTAGCTCTACAGAATTAGATTAGATTTCATAGGTTAAGGGCACATCCCCCCATTAGACTGCTCTCACTTTAGATGCCAACCACAATAGGCTAAAAATGGAAGGGTTTTCCATAACCCCTTCAGGTTTGACAATTCACTAGAATGACTCACAGAACTCAGGAAAGTGTTATACTTCTGATTATAGTTTATAATAAAGGATTCAAATCAAGACTAGCCCCCAAAAGAAACCATAGTAAAAGGTCTGGGAAGGTCCCAAATGTGAAACCCTCCTTCCTTCCCCAAGGTTGGGAGGTCCAGCTGATATCACTTAGCTCAAAGCCCCAACCCCCAATCATATGGTGGGTCTTTCTGGCATGGTTAGCCCCCATCCTGAAACTATCTAGAAGCCCACCATGAGTAACTTCATTAGCATAACTCAAGTGTGGTCCAAGGGGTCCACCATGAATAACAAAGACACTCCTATCACTTGGGAGATTCCAAGGGTTTTGAGATTATCTCCCAGGAAGCAGGAACAAAAGCTAAATTCTTTTATTGTACAACACATCCCCAGAGCCAATCCATTACTAAGCCCTCTCAACTTCCCTTCCTAAATATATTTTCAATATAACTCCTCCATTCTATTCCTGCTGCCTCATGTATGTCCTTATTGACTCTCAAGTGAACCATAGCAATAGCCTTCTAACTGGTTGGTCACCTTAGTCCTAGGTGCACTCTCCCACCAAGCCATCCTTCACTCCACTCTCAGATTTGTAATTATAAAATCCCAACTTGATCACATTCTTTTCTCTGCACAAAAACTCTCAATGATTCCCAACTGCCTATGGCAGCACTGTCCAAAAGAAATATACATGAGCTAAACATGTAATTTAAGAATTTTTTAATGTTTATTTATTTCTCAGAGACAGAGACAGAGACAAAGCACGAGCAGGGGAGGGGCAGAGATACAGGAAGACACAGAATCCAAAGCAGGTTCCAGGCTCTGAGCTGTCAGCACAGAGCCCGACACGGGGCTCGAACCCACAAATCCTGAGATCATGACCTGAGCTAAAGTTGGATGCTTAACTGACTGAGCCACCCAGGCACCCCTAAACATGTAATTTTAAAGGTTCTAGTAGCCTCATCCTTAAAAGGTGAAAAGAAATAGTTGAAATTAATTTCAATAATGTATTTTATTTAACCCAACATATCTAAAATATTATCAACATGCAATCTACCTCTACTTAGTTTAGACTACTTCCATTTTTTAAAGTTTATTTATTTTAAGAGAAAGCCTGTGTGCCCTCAAGCAGGGGAGGGGTGGAGAGAGAGGGAGAGAGGGAGAATTCCAAGCAGGCTCCTCGCTGTCAGCACAGAGCTGGCTGTGAAGCTCGATCTCAGGAACCACGATATCATGACCCCAGCTGAATCAAGAGTCAGATGCTTACCCCACTGAGCCACCCAGGTGCCCTAGAATACTTCCATTAAAAAAAAAAATTTTTTTTTAACGTTTATTTTATTTTTGAGACAGAGAGAGACAGAGCATGAACGGGGGAGGGGCAGAGAGAGAGGGAGACACAGAATCGGAAACAGGCTCCGGGCTCTGAGCCATCAGCCCGGAGCCCGATGCGGGGCTCGAACTCACGGACCGTGAGATCGTGACCTGAGCTGAAGTCAGATGCTTAACCGACTGAGCCACCCAGGCGCCCCACTTCCATTTTTAAATTAAAAAGATTCTGCCCCTCAGCTGCACTCGCCACATTTCCTACACTCAAGAGACATGTATGGTTAGTGGCTATCCTGCTGGACAGCACAGGTCTACTGTACAAGGTCAACTTCTTGCCCATGATGTAAAAGTCCTTTAATCCTTTCTTGTACCACCCCATCCCTCCGGCCCCTCCCAACACAGACACCTTTTCTTGTGGCCACTCCCAACCTTGTTCTTTCTCCCAACAGACCATGCTCTTTCTCACTTCCACATCTTTGCATATACTGACCTGTCTGCCTTAAAACCTGTCTCTCCCCGTGCTAGGAATGGTCAATATACGGTTGAGTATTTTGCCTGCTCTGTGAAGACATCTCAGACCCTCCAGGCTGAGTCAGTCATGCTCATTGCTAAACTTCTGTCGTTAATTCCTCTGTTAGTGCCAACCATATTTTCTGCATCAAACATTGCAATACATGATTTGACACATCAACTGACAACCAGGCAGACTATTTAAAAATCGACAATAAATGGTTTTTGCAATTATAGTACTTACGTTATATCAAAAGTGTGTTTGTGCATACCTGGGTGGTGAGTTCCACAAGGACACAAACTGAGCTCTTCGCCTCTGTATCCCCCATTCCAGTCCAGAGCCTGGTGACTGTTAGCTCCTTCTCCGTTTATTAGATTAAACGGGACCAATCTATCTCTCTGGATACAGCAAACACTCCTGGGAGAAGAAGAAAATAGACCAGTTGTATATAGTGTACTTCTTCCCCTTAACCTTCACTTCATGCTTTATCAAAACACTCTCAGTGTGTTTATTCCTGTTCACAATATGCCTAATTGAGAAGGATGAAAATTGTTACCGATTGTATAGGGGTTTGCATTTTGACCGAGTTCAAAGACTCAAACTAAGAATATGGAACATAAGGGCACAGGGAGAGCCACCTTCAGTGAGAGGGAAAACATTGCCTGAGCAGGGAAGTTTCTGGAGTCTCTGAAAGCATAACCTCTTATAGGTACTGTGGGGACAAGACTAAGTCATTTCAAAAATACACTGTGCTATACCACTTTTGAAGTTTGGTGGTTTCTCACAAAACTAAATATAATCTCACCGTACAATCCAGCAACCGCACTCCTTGGTATTTACCCACGGGAGCTGGAAAGTGATGTTCACACAAAAATCTGCACGTGCATGTTTGTAGCAGCTTTATTCATACTTGCCAAAACTTGGAAGCAACCAAGATGTACTTCAGCCGGGGAATGGGTAAATCAGCCGTGGCATATCCATACAATGGAATATTATTCAGTGCTAAAAAGAAATGAGCTATCAAGCCTTGACAAGACACTGAGGGAACTTAAATGCATCCTACTAAGTGAAAGAAGCCAATCTAAAAAGGCTGCGTGTTGTATATGCCGATTATATAACATTCTGGAAAAGGCAAAACTTTGGAGACAGTGAAAAGATCAGTGTTGCCAGGGATTAGGAAGTAGGGAGGGGATGAACAGGCAGAACCACAGAGGGCTTTTAAGGCAATGAAATTATTCTGTATGGTACCATCATGATGCCATAATGTCATGATGCATTTGTCAAAAACCATAGAATGTACAACACCAAGAGTGAAACCTGATATAAACTACGGACTTTGGCTGATAAGGGCAATTACAACGATGGTAACAAATGTACCACTCTAATGCGGGATGTTGATAGTGGGGGGACATTATGTACATACGGGCAAGGGGTATTTGGAAACTCTGCGTATTCTTCTCAGTTTTGCTGTGAACCTAAAACTGCTATAAAAAATAAAGCCTATTAGAAAACACTCTAGAATGAGGAAAATTCTGCCCATGCACTCCTGTGGGTGCTTGAGGAAAAGGCAGGTTCAGAAGTCCCCTGAATCCCAAGTTGGGTGAGGTAGGTACTCACTGCAAGGACCACCCCGACCACATACCTTTACTCATTCCTCTCCTCTGCTAGGGTGTGAGCCTCCTGAGGACAGGGACTGTTTGATTCAATGTTTCGTCCCCATTTGCCTGGCACAAGGCCTGGCATCTGTTTGGTGCTTAATGCACATGTGCTCAATCAGTGAATCAGAGAGTGTAGGCAGCTAATTAGCTACGAAATTTTATGCAGTATGTCTTTACATGGAAAGATGTGAATGATATATAAATTAGGAAAAGCAAATTGCAGAACTATATAAATCCCATTTTTATAACAACAAAACACTGTAATTGTGCATGTGCAAAAATGCATATTTGTATCTTTCTTATCTACATATAGAAAAAAAACTAACTGTAAAAAGTATCTCTGGGCATTGCTGTTGGAGAAGTAGAGAAAGGGAAACTCCCGTGGTCAGTTTTTGAAAGGTCGTACATGAAACAGGTATAAGATGGAAAATTTACCAAGTGAACACATACATAAAAGTGAACATTTTTTTTCCTTTCTTCACACCAGCTCACATCCCACTGATAACTGTTTCCTGTAATTTATTGCCAAAAAATATTTAAAATTTGTTTAACGTTTATTTTTTGAGAGAGCAAGACAGAGCACGAGTGGGGGAGGAGCAGAGAGAGAGAGAGAGAGAGAGAGAGAGAGAGAATGGACACGGAATCTGGAGCAGGCTCCAGGCTCTGAGCTGTCAGCACAGAGCCCGACGTGGGGCTTGAACTCATGAATGGTGAGATCATGACCTGAGTGAATTCAAATACTTAACTGACTGAGCTACCCAAGCACCCCTATTGCCAAAAAATATTTTAATGCCTATATTCACATCATATATACATTTATTCTTGTAAAAATGTTACTCACTGTCCTGCTACTAGTTCTTTTGACACTTGAGGATATAGAACTACTTTATTCTTTTCTCAGGGTCATCCTTAGTCCATTATATAGGTTTACTGTAATTCAGTTAATTTGACCCCTACTTTTTTTTTTTTAATTTTTTTTTTAACGTTTACTTATTTTTGAGACAGAGAGACAGAGCATGAACGGGGGAGGGGCAGAGAGAGAGGGAGACACAGAATCGGAAACAGGCTCTGAGCCATCAGCCCAGAGCCTGACGCGGGGCTCGAACTCACGGACCGCGAGATCGTGACCTGAGCCGAAGTCAGACGCTTAACCGACTGAGCCACCCAGGCGCCCCTGACCCCTACTTTTGAACACTGAATGTTTCCAATCTTTTGCTGCTTCCAAACAATGTAGCATTAAATAGGTAAACAGGTATGTACATTTTGCTCAACATTTGCAACTATATATGGGGTAAATTTAAGGCAGAGGGATTAATGGTAAAAGGAGATGGGCATTTTTAGTTCTGATAAATATTGTCAAAGTATCCTCCAGAAAGAATGCACCAATGTACATTTTCACCAACAGTTTATGAAAAGGCTCACTTTCTCCTCAGTCTTGCAGAAACAGGCACGACTAAAAATTGATGTTTGCCAATCAGATCAGTGAAACAACAATCTCATATCTTTATTCACTGTAGTTTATTTGCATTTATTTAATTATGAGTGAGGTTTTGCATCTTGTCATTTGCTTTCTGGAGTATTGCTCCTTTCCCGTGCAGCTTTAGCAATGTTTATATGGTCAAATATATTTTGTTTCTTGATGGCTTCTGGAGTTCATTCTTACTGAAAATGATCTTGCTTATCACAGATCATAAATTCTTCTAACTTCTTTCGTTTCTTATGTTTAAATCATTGATCCAGCCAGAATTTATTTTGGAGAGGAGAGGAATGTTTACTTTAACTTTGTAGACATCTGTATTGTTTGAGTTGTCTAAAATGAGCATACGTTTGCTTTGGCAATTTGAAAATTCCAGCAAAGGAAAAAAAAGAAGAAGAAGAAGAAGAAGATAAAGGGTAAAAACCCACAGCACAAAGCCTGGAGGTGGAAACATCAGGTAAGAGCTATTTTAATACGGTGACCACCTATTATTTGTTAGGTTCGGTGCTAGGTACTGAAGACATAATAAGCGCCTGGACTGCGGCATTGACGATGGTAATGGGAAGGAAGGGAAGAATTGATGGAAGTGTTTAGCTCATAGAATGATCACCATGGCAACGGGAGCCTGAACCATCACTATGGAGACAAAGTGCTTGAAATTATGACTAGAGGGATAGCGTGACTCTGTTGGTGAGGATTTTGAAAAAGGTAAACAGGTTGTTACAGATGTTTCAAAATGACACTGTTTCTCTCCGTGGAGGTTATTGGCTCTTTTTCCCCAGTGTTTTTATTTCAGGGAGGCCAGAGACAAAATAGTTCAAAGACAACATGGATTCAGACAAGCACGAGCTTGACTCAGTCATTGCTAGTCATGAATGCACCAGCCAGGGAACAGCCTTTTATTCAAAGAACTTACTATCTAATATAACATGTATTACATATAAAGTGTCCTGATGGTTTGGAGATCTGCTTGCCAGGATACCTTTTTTTTTTTTTTTTTTTTTTTTTTTTGTGGGGAGAGAGCGCTACTCATACACTTTCTTCCCTGCAGCAATCATAAAGATGTCTATCCCACACTTACGGCCCCAAGAGAAACTTACGCACGGTTGGGAGTGGGGCTTTGTTTTAATGGGAGATTTGAGTTGGGCTTGAGGTATACTCCTGTGCCATTTGATTATACCAATATGCGGTAGGCTTCACCGGCTCATCAGTACAGGCTGTTATCAACGTCCAGGTAATAACGCCTCCTAGCCCCTCTCTCCCAACCATTCACACAGAACCTCCAGCCCCACGTTCAGGGATGAGAGGGACTTGGGCAGTCCCCAGGGCAGAGGGATTCATACAAGTGCTCGTCACCCTTTGACACCACTGTATTTCTGCCACACTGGCTCTGGACACTGCTCCCTGCCCCGCCTGTGACCCCTGCTCATGTCACCGCTGACTGTGTCCCGCGATGCCCAGCCACCCTGTCAGCCTAAACAAGGTAGGTCACTGCTCCCGTTTTATCAGTTCACCCTACACTCTTCCCTGATCCCCATAGCTTAGCCCCAACCAGATTTTCACTTTGGGTGGGTATTTTCTTAAAGTTCAAGGACAACCAAAGGGCAGCGTAGAGCTGGTTATCAGATGAGACTACTTTTATCAGAGGAGCCAGGCCCAGGCTCAGTCTCCACCGCGTGACAGAGGCCAATTTACCTCCAACCTCGAATGCCCTCAACACATCTATATTCCTTTGCATAAAGTGATCCTGTACAATTGGTTTCTGATTTGAGCCGTAGCAAACACCTTGGAACTTGCCTCTTTTAATTCAGTCACAGCAGCATTCCCTCCCTCCAGGAATGTTTGAGGTTCCCGGCCCACACGCCTCTGCTCTAACAGGTGCCACAGGCACTCTGCACCGTAAACCACTTGGGGGAGGTTTAGGAGGAAAACTGTGAGGAACGGTTGCACACTGAAATCACCTGGTTGGGGGATGAGCACTTCGAAACATACTGATACCTCGGTTTCATTTTGCAGACGTTCTAATTTAATCAGTCTGGAGTGTGGCTTGGGCATGGAGTTACTGGAAATTTCCTCAGGTGATTCTAACACCAAAGCTGAGAAACTACTTTCATCAAAGTTCTACTGGGGCAAATTAAACAGAAATAATTCTGTTAGAGAAAGCAAACTCCAGTTATCTTAGGCCTTACCAGATTTCAGAAATGGAGGGTGGATACCTTTCATGTCTCCTGTAGGTCCCTTGGAGCTCCCCAGAGTAAGCAAACAGAATCAATTCTATTGCCCTGGGCTGTTTGGTTCCTAGGGGCTCCCTCATGACATGGAAACCACCCGACTGGATTGGATATGAGAGTAATTTGTGTGGATATATTAAGTGCTTGGTAACTGGTTATTAACATTATCATCTGATCAGAAACTGGCTGTGATGGGCCTTAGGTAGACGGTGCCCTTCTTCCAACTGGCACATAAAGAAAAGGCCGAGGCCCCTGTTACTGGCATCCTACAAAATCCCGTCATCCCAGTCTCCCACCAATTCTGTAGGTACTGTGGGGTATGAGGCTGCTTAGCAGTGCCTCATAGCTAGCAATGAAGTGACCTCCCATTACTGTCCATTTGGTATTAGACAGACGTCCCTCAAAGTCACTTGTCATAGAAGCAGCCAAATTTCATGAATCTGGTTTACACCGGTCGTAACCTTCTCCACACACAAATTTAAACAGAGGGTCCCAACAGATCATAATGATGGAGGAGTAGCATGTTTTATTTGCTTGTTTTCGTTTGGTTTTGAAGTCCCAAGCCTCAAGAACCCTACCGGGGAACCTAAGAGTAAAGCCAACAGATACAATGTCACAGAGTTTGTTTCAAATAACACATAGAACTGGCAATAGCCCTACTTCCATGTGGGAGAAACCCGGATGGAACTTGCCTAGTGTTCCTGGACTGGAGTCAACCGTTCAGACATTATTTTCTAGGTCTGGACTCTTCAGGACACGTGGTAACTGGGGGAGGCAATAAACCCAGGCACCAGACATTTTTTTTTGCTAAAAATAAAAATAAAAATAGAAAGAAAGAAAAGAATATTCTGCCTAAATCTCCTAACCTGGCTGATGTGCACAGGCTGAGGCCAGGGCAGCACATAGAGGAGTCTCTTGTAACACGGATACAGGACATGCATGAGCTCTGTCCCCACAATGTGCAGGAATCATGGGACTGCAGGGAGCTGTAGGATAATGTATAAGGCAGATGGTTGCTTTAAAGGATGGTGTGAGCTGTAGTGGTTGGAGGGCATCAGGAATTTTCACTGTTCTTCAGCTTGTCTCAGATGAAATCCTTGGGAAAAGGTGGTCTGAAACACCTGTGAGAAATCACCCTACTGACCCAAAGGAGGGATGCGGAGACTCGGAGCACAGCAAAGCAAGGCTTTAATCAATGTTCTTGCAAGAGCGGGTGTCTGATGGACAGGCACACTGGGGCAGTCACAGCAGACAATTTATCTCCCAGCACGCAGGTCCCTCCCCTGGTTCCTCATTGGCTGAGTATACAGAGGTTACAGCCTTACTGGGTGTCGCCTATGCCCATGTAAGGCAAAAAGTAGTCTGTTTGGAACAAATGTACATTCCCTGAGATGACGCAGGAACTTTCAGTTCCTCCTCCCTCTGCTCATTGCAAAGCCTGTGAAAATAAGCCTGTGAAACAAAGAGGTGGGGGGGGGGGGGCGGGGCGGGAAGAAGAACCAGGAAGTGAAATGTCTAAGGTTTGGGACTCCATTGTAAGGCGGGGGTGGGGTGGGGGCGTGGGTTCGTACGTATTTCCAATAGGTTGCAAACCTATTGTTAATTAGACAGCACAGCTTTTATTTGCTATTTCTGAAAATGAATCATCTCCCTCACTTCCCACAACCTATAATAGAGTGAGCACTAGAACACGGTAGCTAGCGTATCTGCTCGGGAGTGGGACTGGCTGGGCTCAACTCCAACTATGCCAGGGATTAGCTGTGTAACTAACTGTAGGCAAGTTTCTCACCCCTCTAAGGCAATTCATCTCCCCGTCAAATAAGAGTGATAAGAAGGGTACCCAGCTCAGAGAGTTGGGGGGAGGATTAAACAGAGTACTATGGTATTAACAAGGTACTGTACCTGGGGCGACCTGATTGGGTGGAGGCCTGGGGCACGCGTGGTGAAAGAATTCACCCGAGGAAGAACAAAGGAGATAGAAGTTTATCGAATACACCGCGAGGGAGCAGCGGGCAGGATAGCAAAGGAGAGACTGCCAGGAAGCAGCGGTGGGTGGGGGCTGTAGTTAAAGGGCAGAGTGAGGAGTTATGGGAAAGTTCGCAAGTGTCCCTTTTTTGGTAACTGTGCCTGGTTGTAAGTGGCCTATTGGTCAGTTAGGGCCTACGGAGGTCTGCAGGTGGGTGGCTTAATTCAGCTCAGGTGGTGGCTGTGGGCCCTGCCTTGTTCAAGTTTCCATTGCTCAAGTCTGTTGCCTAAAAGTGGCCCCTACATGATGTAAATGTAAGGTAGTGTGATAATAACGGTACCTTCCTCATAGGGTTGTTGTGGAGATTAAACAAAGCATTACGCAAACATTCCGCTCGAAGCTTTGGCAGACATTGAGTGCTCAGGGGAGTTAACGTTTATTATTATGATTATCACGGCAAAGGAGATAAGCCGGTGGGCTGGGATCAGTCAGACCTGGGTTCCAGTCTTAACTCTACCACTCATTTTATAACCTAGGACAACTTACTTTTCCTGGGCCTCAGTTTCCTCCCCTGTGGCATGCAGATAGCAGCCGTTGGTACCTCCAGTGGGTTATGGTCTGGACTAAAGGAGGGAACGTCAGTAGCTTTGCCTGGCTCCTAGCAGGAGCCAGCTATCTTTACTGATTAGGGTGTGATGAGAAAGGCAGCTCACAGGGGACTTTCTGCTCTCTTTCTCCTTCCAAGCCCAAGCTCTCAGGGTTGGGTGAGCTTTGCAGGCCTTCACCACCCCCACTGCTCTAAGGCCCCTTTGGTCCTCAGCTCCCAGACTGCTCCCAAATATGGCAATTCAATTTCTTCCTGTAGGTAACAACCTTGTCGGGAGTTTGGCAATGCTTTTGAGTCCATCGCTGGCAGAAGCTTTATGGTGGCCTAATGTGCGGTCCCTGTCGACCAGTTAAATCTGAACAGTCCAGTGGACAGCGTCCTTCAAAATTCTTGGAGGGTCTGAGAACACCCACCTTTGGACGTCGAAGGTGTGGGGGTCGGAAGGCTTCAAATCCGTTGGAGGAAAGCGGCCACCTACCAAAGGGCCACCCGAGCCCTGCCAGTGGCCAATCGTAGCTTCCAGAGGGGCGGGGAGAGGGGTGCGGTGCTCCGGACTCGGATGCCTAAGACCCGAAATCCTCGCTGGCAGCCCCGGCGTCCCGGAGGAGGGATTAGCGCACATCACCCCCTTGTGGCCGGCCAGCAGCCACCGGCCACTCGGTGCGCGCCCGCGCGGTCCCTCCCGCAGGTAGGAAAGACGGGCCGAGCTGCTGCGGGACACCTCGGCCGCGGCGGGGACCAGCTCTGAATCTTTGCCTTGCTTCTCGGACACAGGTGCTCTGGTGCTGTACCCAGCACTGCCCGGCTCCGCAGAAAGATTCCTCTGCCCAAAGCCACCTACCGCTTCCATCCAGCCTGCGGGAGGCGGGACTTGAAATCCGAGGGGCGTGTGCGCGGCGCTAGGACCCGGAGTTCGCTGAGTCGCCCCCAGGACTTGGGCGACCGCGCAGAATGTCCTTCCCGCGGGACCAGGCCCACCGACCTCGCCGCCAGAGCAGGTGGGTTCTTGGGACTTGTTAGAGCCCAGCACGCACGTGCGTCGCTGCTCGCGACGCTCAACCTGGGCCAAGGGGACGGGACCGAGGCCAGCGTGTGGGCTGGCCCCGGGCCGAAAGGCCGTTCTGCGCTCGAGGCTACCGAAACCTGCGCAATGTCACTTCCAGTCCAACAGCCGGCTGGTCACCACTGGACCACCACCTCCTCGGGGAGGGGCAGGACCCGCCCGGGCCGGGAGGGGGTTCCTTTTTCTCCACGCAGAAATTATTGGGGGCTGCCCTAGAGCAGCTTTGGCGGGGTACCCTTGGGTGGGGCTGAACGTAGACATCCCAGGTCGGCGATAGCTCCAATTGCCCGAAGGGAGACCGGGCAACCCAAATTGGGTTTGCAAATCCAAGAACCCAAACTGCCTCTTGAGAAAGAAGTGGTGGAAAAGCTGGGACCCAGTATTAAAGAACCTACAACTCGGGCTTTCCTTTATCACGTGACCCTCCTGCGTTTTCTTTGGAATAAAGCTTCCGTGAATTAGGCAAGAGGTGGGGGTCATTCTTTGAGGTGTCAGAAAAATTGTAACAGTGTTATCTTCCGTCCACCCATATGCAAAGCAGCCATCTACCTTCAGCAGCCAATCCTGACCCCACAAATAAGTACCTATCAACACAGAGCTCCTTTGAAAACTTAGAGGAAATGGACAAGTATACAGAAAAACACATCAATTAACGAAAAACAATATAAGAAAACATAGGAAACCCAAATAATCAGGGAATGGAATTGGAAATTAAAAAAAGAAATCTAGGGGTGTCTGGATGGCTCAGTCTGCTGAGCTTTGGACTTCAGCTCAGGTCATGATCTCATAGCTTGTGGGTTTGAGCCCCATATCTGGCTGTGTGCTGACGGCTCAGAGCCTGGAGCCTGCTTCAGAGTCTGTGTCTCCCTCCCTCTCAGCCCCTCCCTAACTCGCACTCTGTCTCTCTCTCTCTCTCTCTCTCTCAAAAATAAATAAATATTTAAAAAAAAAATCTATTCTCTTCTTCACCAGAGCAGGCTCAGATGATTTCACAGAGAAATTTTCTCCAATTCTCAAAGAACAGAAAAGCCCCTCTTCTTTAAAAAAAAACAAACAAACACTTTTTTAATGTTTTATTTTGTTTTCAGAGAGAGAGAGAGAGAGACAGAGTGTGAGCAGGGGAGGGGCAGAGAGAGAGGGAGACAGAGCGTGAGCAGGGGAGGAGCAGAGAGCGAGCGAGACACAGAATCTGAAGCAGGCTCCAGGCTCTGAGCTGTCAGCACAGAGCTGGACGCGGGGTTTGAACTCACAAACAGCAAGATCATGACCCAAGGCAAAGTCAGACGCTTAACTGACTGAGCCACCCAGGCGCCCCGCCCCTCTTCTTTTTTAAACATTGTTTCAGAGGATAGAAAAGTAGGAAAGCTTCCCAACTCATTTAATGATGCAATGTTTAGGGGTGTCTGGGTGGCTCAGTCGGTTAAGCGTCCGACTTCGGCTCAGGTCACGATCTCGCAGTCCATGAGTTTGAGCCCTGCGTCGGACTCTGGGAATTTCATGGAAAAACTTTCAGCAAACTAGGAATAAAGGGCATCTTTTCCAAGTATACAGCAAATATCATACCTAATGGTGAAATGTGAAGATGAAGGCCAAAGGCAAAGATGCCCACTAATAGCACCACAGCTCCACACCCTAATGGAGGGTCTGGCCTTGGGCCGTTCAATATGGTTGCCACTAGCCACAGGTGGTTTTTCAAATCTTAACTAAAAACTTCAGTTCCTGAGTCTCACTATCCATATTTCAACTGCTAAAATAGTCATATATGTGGCTACCATATTGAACGAACCAGCTATAGAATATTTCCCTCATTGTATACTGCTACTGTAGCCAATATTTTTTTTTTTTAAAGCAAGAAAATGAAGTAAGAGGCCTAAGAATTAGAAGGAAAACAATGTGGGGTGCCTGGGTGGCTCAGTCGGTGAAGTGTCCGACTTCGGCTCGGGTCACGATCCTGCAGTTTGTGAGTTCGAGCCCCGTGTCGGGCTCTGTGCTGACAGCTCAGAGCCTGGAGCCTGCTTCAGATTCTGTGTCTCCCTCTCTCTCTCCCGTCCCCTGCTCACGCTCTGTCTCTCTGTCCTTCAACAACAAATAAACATTAAAAAAATAAAAAAAAAAACAAGGAAAACAACGTTCCCCTATGTTCAGACAATATGGTTGCCTACATAGAGCATCTAACATAAACTATTGGATAAACTTACATAAACTATTAGAATTACTAAGTTTAGCAACGTTGCTCTATACAAGATCAGCATAATAACAGCTATCACATGCTTTTATTACGTGTCTGCTACTGGGTCAAGGGCTTTCATGTACTTTTACATATTACAGTTTAATTCTTACAACAACCCTGAGGTAAGTACGAATACTATGCCCACCTTTAGGTGTGGAAACGGAGGCAGAGTGATTAGGTAATTCCTAGGCTCCTAGAGCTAGAATAGGAACAGCCAGGATTCAAACCTCAGGCGGCCTGGCTCTAGAGCTTGCACTGTTAACCCTATGCAATGTTGCCTTCCTTGCGTTCCATTACATGAACAAAACAAATTAGATAATATAATAGGGGAACAGATGAAAAAGATGTCTTTACAAAAGCAACAAAAAAGTTTAAAGAAATTAGGCATAAAGCTAACAAAAGATATATAAGACTGAGCCCCTTACTTTGGAGGAAATGCTGGTTTCCTCCCAGCAGGCTTAATGCTTCTGACGAGGATAGTGAACTTGGGACTGCAGCAGGTGGATAGGACTGCAGTGGTAGCAGCAAAGCACCTCCTGGATTTCAAACAATAAGCACTGGCCAGATCTAAAAATTTACTTATCAAGTTCTTTCCTGAGGCCAGGCTTTTCGGGACAACTGCAGGCAGCAGTGTGTTTTTCTGGATCAGCACTTGTGGCTTTCCCTCTTTCCAGACAGTGAGGTGTGGAGTCTAGTCTCCATGCAGCACAGTCTGGATGTCATGTGCAACTCCAGGGCCAGTATGTCCATTTGGAATCTCCACCTGCCCCAAGTGCCAAAGATCCCTCCAATGCTTGACCTCCATCACTACACAAAAATATTTTTTAGCACCCTGGAGAAGGTCTTACTCACATTCTGAGCAGTGGCCAAAGGTTGCAGCCAAGTTTTCCAAATTTCAGTTTGGCTAGCTGCTTACAGAGGTTTGAAGGGGTTGTTTTCTAACATATGCAGGTTAAGAATTTGTGCTTGAGACAGTTTACAGGATGGCCCCACAAATACCTCTGATATCCTTCATCCCTAATGGGAGCTCTCAGAGCTATCTGCTGTCTCATTACAGTCTGTAGTGTTTTTACTATCATCACAGAACCAAAGGGGTCTTACTGTCAGGCTCTCAGAGTGAGAAACAGCAAAAGAATGAAGAGCTGCTTGTGAGATTCCCTTCAGGGCATAGAAATATCCCAGGGAGATCTTAGGGGCTATGTCCAAGGTTGACCGCCCCTCTGTGTCCTCAGAAGCTAGTCTATGGTCCAGCTCTGGCCCCTATTCTGCCCTTTTAGCTGAATAGTAAGCTCTACTGGGTCTCTATTCTCTTCTGATTGTCCTACCTCTAGCCATCACACCTACAGTCCTCTGCTCTATCTACTGAGCCACAGAAGGGCTCTCTGATTGTCCTAATTCTAAATCTTCTTTTAGTGTTTTACAATACTTATATTTTTACTCATACTTCCCTAACTGGAGAAATTGTTATAGGGTACTTTTAAAAATAGATTTTCAAAACTAGACTAGCTAATGTTTGTAGAATTATTTACATTTCAAAGGGTTTTTTAAGTTTATTTATTTTGAGAGAGAGAGAGAGAGAGAGCATGAGTGGGGAGGGGCAGAGAGAGAGAGAGGGAGAGAGAGAATCCCAAGCAGGCTCTGTATCATCAGTGCAGAGGTGGGACTTGATCTCACAAACCTTGAGATCATGACCTGAGCCACAAAATCAAGAGTCGGATGCTTAACCAACTGAGTCACCCAGGTGACTTTTATAGTGTATAAGTATTGTACAGTTGACTGGTTCTTAATTTTTATTTATTAAAATTTTTTTTAATGTTTATTCATTTTTGAAAGACAGAGACAGAGCACAAGCAGGGGTGGGGCAGAGAAAGGGGGGGACATAGAATCTGAAGCCGGCTCCAGGCTCCAAGCTGTCAGCGCAGAGCCCAAAGCGGGGCTTGAACCCACGAACCGTGAGATCATGACCTGAGCCGAAGTCAGACACTTAACCAACTGAGCCACCCACGTGCCCCAGACTGGTTCTTAATTATTGTCCATCTATATTATAGATCATACTTCTTTATTCTGTCCCTTAAATTCTGAGACTATTCTGAGACTAACTGCAGCAAAAATGTTTTGATCAAGTTAAGTTACAACCATGATAGTATCAAAACACATGTAAAAACAGCATTTACTTTTCAGTATTCTTGGGGTTGCTTAGGTATCTTTCATCTACTAGAATCCCCAGATTCTAAATTCTTCCATTTCTCAGAGTCCTCCAACTTTAATCTCTGAGAGCTTCTGAGAATGGACATGGGAACTATTGTTAACTTCCTGTAGTACTGTTTTGAACTGAACGTTTGTTACCCCGCCCCCGCCCCCAGATTTGTATGTTGAAGCCCTAACTCCCAGTGTGGTTGTGTTTGGGGATGGGGCCTCTAAGGAAGTCATTAAGGTTAAGTGAGGATATAAGGGTAGGACCCTAATCCAATAGGATTAGTGTCCTTAGAAGCAGAGACACCAGAGATGTGCTCTCTCCCTCCCTACCTCCCTGCACACACACACACACACACACACACACACACACACACACTCATGAAAGGCCACGTGAAGATACAGAAAGATGATGGTCATCTACAAGCCAGGAACAGAACCTTCACAAGAAACCAAATTTGCTGGCTTCCAGAACTGTGAGAAAATAAATTTCTGTTGTTTAAACCACCTAGTCTATGATATTTTGTTGTAGCAGCCTGAGGAACCTAAGTACCCATAGAGCTTCAGAGGGTTTGAAGCTGGGACCCAAGGATAGAATTGTGTTCCAATGAAACTGTTTAAAATGTAACCCTCTATGTAGTTCATGCATTTAGAAAGATTACTCTGAGAAGGGCCGCAAAGCCTTCACCAGACTGCTAATGAAGTCCATGGCATAAAAAAAAGATTAAGAACCTCTTCACCTCCTTCTGGCAGACATAAAATAAATACATGTGGTGTCAGGGTGACTTGCCTCTCTAATTGTTTTCAGCCATAAATTTAACTTGGGCCTAATATAATCTTGTCTATAACCTTTTTTTTTTTTTTTTTTTACTTAAGTAGGCTTCATGCCCAGTATGGAGCCCAATGCAGGGCTTGAACTTACAACCCTGAGATCAAGACCTGAACTGAAATCGAGAGCTGGACACTTAACCGACTGAGCCACCCAGGTGCCCCACTAGTCTATAACCTTTAACTATATTAAACTCTGTACATCAATATAGATATGGATTAGGAAGAATACTATATAGAATTTTCTAAAGTATTTTGTTCTGACAGACACATATATTGAGTGTGAGCCCCTATGTACCATTGTATGTAACTGTATATAAATGCATAGCCCACATAGTAAGTATTACAAATTACAGTGAATGTTATAATGGTAAATTCAACAGGGCAACTAAAATATTATCAATACTATTTTAAAGCTGAACTGTAAGAGTCCTTCCAGTAAAGCAGAGCTGCTGATGCCTGAAATGGAAGAGCTCACACATTTGCTGGCAGTGCTCTGGGAAGAAGGTTAATAAGCCAATTTTAATGAATGGACTAAGAAAGTCAGTCAACAAGTATTTCTTCTGCGGCAGGCACCAGCCAGTGTAAACAAGGAGTCAGTGGTTTATAAATAGGTCTAAAAATCCTAAATATGGTACCTGGGAGGAAGAATGACAGTAATAACATAATCTCCAGAGCTGAGACATCTCACAACTCCACCAACATCGAATCCTATTGACAAAAAATCCAGTGTTTCTGGAAGAATTAAGCAAGCAGGGGCCAGACTTTCATAGATACCTGAAAAAAATTGGTATGAAAATAAATTTTTTTCAGGGCTTTCCTTTGTATTATATTTGTACACAATTATATTTATATACTCATATATTTATGATTTATATAATTACATGTTGAAAGAAGTTGCATAAAAAGAGGCGATATATAAATAATACTATCAACCTTTGAGAGAGACAGACAGACAGACAGAGCATTGAGCAGAGGAGGGGCAGAGAGAGAGAGGGAGAATCAGAATCTAAAGCAGGCTCCAGGCGCTGAGCTGTCAGCACATAGCCTGATGCGGGGCTCGAACTCACAGACCGCAAGATCATGACTTGAGCCGAAGTTGGACGCTTAACTGATCAAGCCACCCAGGCGCCCCTCTCTGAAGCTATTTAATAGTTGTCTGCATGTAGTATGCATTGTGTAACTACTGCTATCACTAAAAGAAGATTTAGAATTAGGTTCTTTAAATCACCAAATTACAAGTGGTTTTCATATTTATTTCTACTAAGCACATTGTTTGGTCAGATTTCTGCGTACGTTATATAGTCTAACACTACAGTTTCAATGGACATTTAACAGAATAATTATACTGAAATTGGTGCTAATAGGTGTATAAAGTGATGAGAGAGAAAGGAGTATTTCATTGAACTAGACGCATCCACTTAGGGTGTTAACAAGGATAGATGTAAAGAGATAAATGTCATATTTTTCTTAGGGGATAAGTAGCAATAGAGATGAGAAACAGGGACTGTTCCTGGAAGATATACCTAAACATTTCCTTGTGCCCATGTCTAGTGCTGCTGAATTGGCGCTTTGGCAGGTACTTACATATGTTTGGACCTGTTTGCAAGAAATGTAGGTGGCCACCCACGGGTGTCAAAACCAGCAGAGGGAGAGATATGTGTAAAGGGACTGAGTGATATGGTTTGTTATAGAAAGTCAAGTAACTGGAATGCAAGTGCATTCTAAGGGGTAGTGGGGACAGGCCCGGATGTACGCGGGTTGGACAGATAGGCAGAGTCCAGCTCCTAAGAAAATGCGAATGCCAGTTTAGAGAGCCTGAAATTTGTTCAATACTCAGTGGTATGCACTCAAACTGCAATAGGTGACTGAGGTCAGCCTCTGTGACCTTCTCAGGGAAAAATCAAGAATAGGAAGAGCCGAAAAACAGGCTAAGCAGAGGCATGCAAGCAATATTTTTAAACAATCAGATACGATGGAAACATACATTAAGGTGAGGAGAGGCATGCAAGCAATGTTTTTAAACAATCAGATACGATAGAAACATATATTAAGGTGACTTAAGAGTCTTCCTCACGTCTGTGTGGAAATCAGTAAACCTTTTTATAATTACAACATTTTTTTTAATTTTTTTTTTTGACGTTTATTTATTTTTGAGACAGAGAGAGACAGAGCATGAAGGGGGGAGGGGCAGAGAGAGAAGGAGACACAGAATCGGAAACAGGCTCCAGGCTCCGAGCCATCAGCCCAGAGCCTGACGCGGGGCTCGAACTCAGGGACCGCGAGATCGCGACCTGAGCTGAATCGGACACTTAACCGGCTGCACCACCCAGGCACCCCTTACAACATTTTAAAAAATGATTTTAAATCATTTTTATAATGACAACAAATTATACCTTGTGACACATAAGCATTGGAACTGCTTGCAAGCACATATACCTGTTGCCCCTTTTGAATATATAATAATTTTCTGTATATAATTTGCATACATAATATATAACAAGCTTCCAAGCAGGTCTTCAGAGCAATTGGGAAGAATGTTTCCTGGGCTCCAGTCCTCAGTAACACCATGAACAAAGCATTTACTAACCTAATTTGAGGTTGGCTTTCTACTCAGTCTACAGGGGGTAGCCAAGAAACAGTGGAAGTGGACAGCTACTTTTTAAAAGTCAAAATTTCTCTGGAAGTTTCTAACACAGATAGTAAGGCTTTACCTGCAATGTTCATCTTCGTAAATCCAGCCCACAATAGAGTTCCAGATACATGATAGTATTTGCTGAACAAACGAATAAGCTCGGAGGGGCGTCTGTCGGGTAATCACACAAGATTTAAAAGCAATTAGGATGATTGTCAATCTTTGTGAGGCAATTTGACGATACACACCAAGACTCTTATAAATATCCCTACCATTTAAACCAGTAAGTCTATTCGTGGGACTCTATTCTAAAGTAATCATCCTAAATGAAGACAAGCTTTATGCATTGTGTATTACAGTAAGGCTTTTAATAGAGAAAAAAATGGAAACAATCAGGCTAACAGTTAGGAAACAAGTTATTGTGTACATTCTTTTTGTGGGGGTGTTTAACGAGCTGCCATTAAAGTTATGATTATAAAGACACTATAATGCCAGAGGATAATATTTATATAATTATGTTAAGTTTAAAACCCCCCCACCAAGATGCACAGTTGAAGATAGACCAAGGTTATAAATTATGGCAAGTGTGGCAGGTGGGGGAGAAATGTCTATCAGTTAAGTTTGTCTGGCGGTGGTAAACACTTTTTCTTTCTTTTTTCTCTATCCTTCTGTGTTTATTTTCCTTAATTCTCACAATTACTTCATTTATTCAGCAAATATTTATTGAGAGCCAGGCACTGCTCTAGGAACTGGGGAAAACAGCACCGAATAAAACACAAATCCTTTCCACATGGAATTTACATTTTAGCTGGACGAGGCAGAGAATTAACAAGAACAATCTATTAAGTGGCATATTAAATGATGAGTGCTTGGCGAAAAATAAGGCGAAGAAAGAGGACAAAACTGATACTGCATTTACTTTTTGATCTGCGGAGGAAGAAACTCAGCCAGGTGGAAGGACAAAGAGCGGAATTCAGAAATTGCCCACCGGTGCCTGGGTGGCTCAGTGGGTTAAGCATCCGACTTGGGCTCAGGTCATCATCTCTGTGCTGACAGCTCCGGAGCCTAGAGCCTGTTTCAGGTTCTGTGTCTCCCTCTCTCTCTGCCCCACCCCTGCTTGCTCTCTTTCTCTGTCTCTCAGAAATGAATAAACGTTTAAAAAGAATTGAAAATATTGCCCAGCCGGTAACAAATTGAAGGTACTGTGATACAACACCCCGGCAGGTGCCGCAGCTGGCTCCTGTGGCCAAGCGTTGAAGTTGGGTGCGGAAAGGCCGGACCAAATGGACCACGTGACTCGAGGGGGCGGGAGGAGGAGGACTGAGAAAACAGCGAATTTGCCTCCTCACTTTCTCTTCAGAAAGGCGGGCGGAGCCGAAAACCAAACAAACTTCTGCTGTGCGATTAGGGGCGGGACAGACGGGGGCGGACTGAGCTTCCTGCGCCGAGGCTCTCGCCGAATTGGCTTTTCGGTTGTTGGTCACTGTGGCAGAGCGGTCTGCGGTCGGGCTGAGACGTGGGGAGCAATGGCGACCTTTGTGAGCGAGCTGGAGGCGGCCAAGAAGAACTTGAGCGAGGCCCTAGGGGACAACGTGAAACAGTAAGAGCTGTCCTGGCGCGGCGTCCGGGTCTCCGCGCCGCTCCTCCTCAGGCTTCGGGCTGCCGACCCACCCTGGAGACGCCTCCCGCCGCTCCGAGGCCTGTGTTGCCTCGCGTCGCGGGTGGCGGGGCCTCTGGGTTTCTCGGCCGGCCCCGGGTGCGGAACCCGGACTCGCTCAGCTGGACGGGCCGGCCTCCCTGGCTCCCTCGGGACTCGGGCGGGCGCCTTCGCCCGGGGCTCTCTGCTCTGGGTGGGGCGGGAGAGGCGCGTTCCACGCCCAAGGGCCTACCGAACGGTTGCAGGCCCCTCGCAGAGTTCGGTTCGCGTGAGGCCTGCCCCGGGCCGAGTGACCCGGAGCCCGACGCGCCCCGGCCGGAGTGGGCACCGTGCGCGGCGGCCAGACCCTGGAGGGCTTCCTGGAGGCGGAAGTTCATTGAGGTCGGGTGATGCGTAGACACTGCGTTTAAGAAAGAGCATTGAGAGTAGTTTCGGAAGGTGGATAGACCCTACGTTTAAGATAAGTCACCGAACATCGCTGCAGTTATAGTGATGATCGCGGTAGTGGACATTAATTGAACACCTTTTAAGCACTCTCAATGTACCATTTCATCTAAGCCTCACAACAGAGATGTGAGGTAGGTACAATTATTATTCCCATTTGATAGATGAGACGACTGAGATCTAGAGAGGTTACGTAACTCTTCAAAAGTCACTAGACCCCTCGTGTCTGATTCCTGGCTCTGATACCCTACAAGGGGTTCCAAAGGAACAAGCGCCCAGCCAGACCTAGGTTATAGCAGGGGACCGAGTAAACAATCAGAGGTCAGATGCTGAATGGCGGGATGTAAAATCAATAATTCAGCCAAGGCTGAAGCCAGATAATCTATTTCTGACATACAAGAACGAGTTGGAAAATTTCAGAACATTAATCATTATTATAATTTTATTTTCCAAAGATATAAGTAGCAAATTTTAAATGTTTAAAATTCTAATGCCTGTGTTGTTGCTGCCACACATTTGCTTACTCGGTAGATGCTCACTTAAATATCATGTTGCTGGCAGGGCAAGGTATTTGGGGGACCCTTTCTTGTCATCTTTTTCTTTATATTCTTTAGTATGACTAGATTGAAGTTACTTGGATGTCATACGTGATTTTTGTGGAGTTTTTCCTTCTTGTGAAATTTTGGGGTGGTGGAGTTGACATTCTGCTTTTTATCCTAGCAAGATATGCAGAATTCCCATGTAAGACTTCTTGAAACACTCATGGCCTAAGCAGAATAACTAAAAGCAAAATATAATTCTTAAAGTTTATTTTATGAACGTCAATAAATCAAATTTCTACAAATGCTAGAATTAAAATTATTGTTTTGGCATAATTATTTAATTTTTTGTGAACATTTATTGACTCCCAAAGATAAAATGTTCTACCTAAAACTATGTTTAAAAAATTTTTTTAAAAAATTTTATTTATTTTTGTGTGTGAGAGAGAGAGAGAGAGAGCGCGAACAGGAGAGGGGCAGAGAGGGAGAGAGGTAGACACAGAATCCGAAGCAGGCTCCAGGCTCTGAGCTGTCAGCACAGAGCCCAATGCGGGGCTCAAACTCTCGAACCATGAGATCATGACCTGAGCCGAAGTCGGATGCTTGACTGACTGAGCCACCCAGGCGCCCCTACCTAAAATTATGTTTTAATAGTCATGTTTGCTGTCAGTCTATTTCTTTGCTTATTTAATTAATTGAAAATTATTAGTTACTTTAATAGGCAAAATTAACAGTTTTCACCATTAATTACCACAGTTTGTTACTTTTGTAATACTGACGGCTAAAATTTACATTTTTAAGCACAGTTGACTTTTACTGTTACGTCTAGGATGCTTACGAATATCTGAAAGTGAGTGTTTCCGTACTATAATAACTCTGAAAGACCTGGCTTGTGTGTATAATTTACTGATTAGATGTGATGGTGACTTCTATGATCCCACACTTACCACACAGGTTTGCCAGAAATTTGAAGTTAGTATTCCCTATTTGGCCTTTAAAGGCCAATGCTGGCTCTCAGATGTTGGTCAAATACAGATGGTAAAGCTAAATTTGATGTATCTGTAGTGTAAATCTCCACTAACGATGTGATCAAAATATGCTTTTGTGCCATGAGTAGTTAGTGGTACAGTGTTGTTTTGCATTTGTTTTTCCATTCTTTCATTGTCTTTTTCTCCTGCTCCTTAAAAAGTGCCTGTTGGTTTAATACTCTGTAATGTTGCCATCCAGTAATTTCTCATATTTCTTCATGAGTAGTGTGCTTTGGTTTATATATAACCTGACCATTTAAACATGGTCCTTGGTGGTAGGTAAAACAGAGAAAGTGTATAAGGACCCCAGATAAGAGTTGTGTTCAATTTATCTAGGGTCCAAATGTCTCTTATGTTAGGTTGCATGCCCACACCAGCTTCTAGAAAAGACATGGCCTTTGCTAGCTAATTTCCTTTGTATAGTACCCAAGAGAGTGTCCGGTTTAAATAGGTGTTGAATTTTTTGGTGACTTGATCATATGTTCTTTAGTTTACTGCAGGTGTCCCCAGTGCTTCCTAGTCTGACCCACTTAAACTTGTCACCCATCATCCTCACCTTCATAGAGGTTAACTAATTTTCTTTTCAGTTCTGTTGAGGAAAGCAGTCATTTGTCCATGGTTATATGGCAAGTTAACATAAGCACCAGGATTGGGGAGCAGGTCTTCTGAATCTTGGAAGGGGTACGGCTGGAAAGTTTGCCATTAGAGGAGATAGGTAGCATCATGTTGGTAGAACTTCCTGGTAGAGGCTTGTTTTACTTCTGGAATAAGTTCACCCTCAAAATATGGATATATTTGCACCTTTCTTATAAAATAGTGGCCCGGGGCTTTTAAATAATGAAGCTGTCTCCTGTCACTGCCCTCTTTTGTTGGATAGAATGGGACGGGAAAATACTTTTTTTTTTCCTGTGGAGCTTTATTTCATTTCATAATAGTTCCTGTGTCCTTAAAAAAATAAAAACAAACAAAACAACAACAACAACAAAAAACATTTAAGTGTCCATTGTTGGGAAGTTATTATTGACTAACGAGTGTGTGAATATCAGGTGAAAAGTCATGCCAAGCTCTAAAACTAAACATATTTTGCTATTGAGTGAAATGGGTCTCGGGCAACGTTGACCCCATTAAAGCTATAGGTTTTCTCCTGGGGAAAAAAAAAATGTGTGTGAACCCAAAGCTTTGCTTGCAGTGATGGGCACACATAGCCAGTTACATACAGAGTTACATACTAAGGTGAATTGAAGCTAATCTGTGTACAGGAGAGGACCTGCGAGGGTATAAGGCAGTGAGAGCATCAGACCGTCTTCTTTAGAAATCTTTTTTCTTTTTTTTCCTCTGTTAGGAACTCAAATTAGCATTAGAAAGTAGCTAAGTGTGAATTGAAAGTGATTGTAAGACGTGTCCTGAGTAATTTTTAATTGTTTCATGAACAAAGAGCAGCTTCTTTCAGCACTGAATCAAGGGCTGTGGATGTGAAAAGTCATATTTTACTCCTATCTCTAATACTGTTGTTAAGGTATAAAGGGATCAAATCATTATGTTTTTCCTGCCAGGTAACTAGTGATTTTTATGATTAGTGGTTGGTTTTCACTTTACAAACCACTAAGTTTCTCATATCCACGGTATTTTCATTGTGGTGAGGTGTTTTAGAAACTCATTACTTCAGCCAGTTAGATTAAAACTTGAGATCATCTGAAAGGAAAGAGGTTACCAATCAGTATTAATGACCACTTCCCAACCCATAAAACACATATACTTTTTAAAATATAAATCTTTTTTTTTATTGGGGTATGATTGACATATAACAGTATATTGGTTTCAGGTATACAACAGTTATTCAATACATGTATATATTGCAAAATGATCACCACAGTAAGTCTAGTTAACATCTGTCACGATATATAAAAATTCTTGTGAGAACTTTTTTATTTATGAGAACTTTTAAGATCTACTCTTAGCAACTTTCAAATATACAATACAGTATTATGAACTGTAGTTAATAATTGGAAAATTAGTGTATTTGAAATTAATATTTAAAAGTTAATACTTTTAATAATAATACTTTTAAAATATAAATATTAAATGTAAGATTCTGGAGGATAGGTCTTTTAGAAAGGCAACAGTGAGGAAGGAGGGTACAGCTGTGGTTTTGGCTAAAGGACTTGTGAGTCCAATAATGTGACAACCTGTCAGTCCCTTTTGGGGAAAAACTTTTCTTCCTTTTTCTTCTGTTGATATTCTTTTTTTTTTTTTTTTTTTCTTTTTTCTTATTAAGCAGGCTCCACACCCAACATGGGCCTTGAACCGGGCGGCCCTGTGAGATCGAGAGTCACAGGCTCTACGAACTGAGCCAGGCAGGCGCCCCCTTCTGTCAGTATTCTGATTCCTAGGTGTATTAGTTTTCAAGGGCCGGGGTAACAAAATACGACAGATGGGGTGGATTAAACAATAGAAATTTGTTTTCTCATAGTTCTGGACGCTGGAAGTCTGACACCAAGGAAGTCTGACAACACCCTTCAGCAGGGTTGTTTTTTTCTGAGGCCTCTGCCTTTGGCTTATAGATAGCTAGTGTCTGGTCTGTGTGTGTGTCACAGTCCTAATGTCTTCTTACTAAGGACACCCATCACATTGGTTTAGGGCCCACCCTAGAGAGGTCATTTTAATTTAATCACCTCTTTAACGTCCTGGGTGCTGGGGGTCAAGGGCTTCAACATATAAATTTGGGGGGAGATGCACAACTCTGCCCATATGGTGGGGAATGCAAAATTTCCTTTCCTGGGTTTTGGAGCAGGTAAGGTAAACTTGGGAAAGAAGCAAAATCCTTGGTTCTTAATACTGCTTCTGTCTCTGCAGATACTGGGCTAACTTAAAGTTGTGGTTCAAGCAGAAGATCAGCAAAGAAGAGTTTGACCTTGAAGCTCATAGACTTCTCACGCAGGATAATGGTAAAATAATTATCTGGGGAGTTATTTTACTATTTTGAAGTTTTCCCAGATTTGCAATAAGTTGCAAATAAATAACTGCAATAATAAATTGCAGTAAATTTTGCAGTAAGTCTTTTCACTTAAAAAAATAAAATGGGGTTTTTAATGGTGTGTAAGATTATTTTAATAATATGGATATTTCAAATAAAGTGTAAAGAATGGCAGGGTAGGGGATATCCAGAGTCAAATAATGGTTTCCTTATGTTGTAAATATTTTGTATTTGACTTGTGACAATCTTCCCTTTTTCAGTCCATTCTCACAACGATTTCCTCCTGGCTATTCTTACGCGTTGTCAGATTTTGGTGTCTACCCCAGGTAAGGGAGCGGAAGTACTTCCAGGGATGTCAGTCAACAGAGCCATCAGAGCCCTGGGCTTTAGCTTCCGTTAACAGACACATCTGTTGTGTGCAAACGACATGTTCTTTGAACTGCTCACAAGAAAAAATTTATTATGTAGGTGCAGATTGTTTTGTAGAACCTGGGTAAAGCAGGTGATCTCCCTGTGCTTACGTTGACTTTTGGTCTTTACTGTCCACTCAGCTGGATTTTAGATTACTTAAATGACAGACAAGTGAGGAAGTGGGTGGGCAGTCAGGGTGAAGAAACTTGAGGGCAGCTGGTATTAGACGAGGGTTTCCATAGATGCAGGGAAGGTGAGTTAGGGTTAGGGGGAGGGGAAACCACAACGTGTGGTGAGAACCTGGACTTTCAGTTGTATTCTCAAGTAAGATACCAGCACCTGGAAGGTTAGAGCTTCAGCATGTTGGGGAGGTGGGTAGAAGCTAAATCTGTCACTTCAACCTAATTAGGTATAGGTAGAAACAATGACCCCTTAATCCCAAATTGTTTGGAGTTTAAGTGGTACAGGCACTTCTTTCATCCATCTTATTTTAATCAAGCAGTCAAAAATAAATGATTAAATACATTAAACAATTTGCCTCACAATAAAACTTATCCTGAACTGTTGTTAAAAACTTAGATTTGTAGGTACCGCCTACTATAGATTAAGTTGAATTTTTTGTTGTTGTTGTTTTTAAAGGGCCTGTGGTGATTGTGTTGATCATTGATTAAAAACCTTTCTTTGTTTTCTTTCTTACCTTTTCTTTCTTTTCTTTCTTTCTTTCTTTCTTTCTTTCTTTCTTTCTTTCTTTCTTTCTTTCTTTCTTTCTTTCTTTCTTTCTTTCTTTCTTTTAAATTCAAGTTAGTTAGCATACAGTATAGTCTTGGCTTCAGGAGTAGAACCAGTGATTAATCTCTTAACATATGACACCCAGTGCTCATCCCAAAAAGTGCCCTCCTTAATGCCCATCCCCCACCTAACCCATCCCCCCACCTAACCCATCCCCCCACCTAACCCATCCCCCACCTAACCCATCCCCCCACCCACCTCCCCTCCAGCAAACCTGTTTGTTCTCTGTATTTAAAATATATTTTCTCTGTATTTATGGTTTGCCTCCCTCTCTGTTTTGCTTTTTCTTTCATTTTGTTTTCTCTGAAGTTGGTTTGCTAATCTATAAAGAGGCTAATACCTACCCGGAAGAGTTGCTGTGAGGATTAAAAAGAATGCAAAGTGTCTGTTACACTGCGGTCCCTCGATCAATAATATTATTAAAAATCATCTTTCCCACCTAGCTTAGGAAAACAGAAAACCCACCCGCAAGTACGAAGAGCTACATTTCTATATTTTACTTTGAATAGAAATCATCTCTTTGTTGCCAGCAACTATTAATTTCATTTTGAGGAAATACATTTTGGGGGTTTGATAGAGAAATAACCCAGCCAGTGGATGGAAGTGTTGGATCCACCCCTAAATCTGCCCGCCGCTGGAAAGCTGTCCTGGTTGTCAGTCAGGCCTGACTCACCAAGCTTTGCTTCCTTGCCTGGAGCGTGTTGGCCACACATCGGTGGCATCACCTAGCATCCAGGCCATCCAGCAGCAGTGGGTTTCTTTGGGAATCTTCTAAGATTGGCTGACCTCATCAGTGAGACCTGGATGTACCAGAGACATTTAAAGCGGTGGAGAGAAGAGCTTGACTTCCCTAACAGGTTGTTTTGTTTTTTGTTTTTGTTTTTTTGTAATTCCAGTGTAGTTAACATACAGAGTTTAGTTTCAGGGGTACAATATAGCGATTCAGCAATTCTGTACATGACTCAGTGCTCATCATGGTAAGTGTCCAAAGAGCTCTTTTTTAACTGATGAACTTGGAGTATTTTTTTTCAAAGCTTTAAAAACTCATTCTTCAAAAAAACATCAAAACGGAAATAATGTTTTTGCTAAGATGATGGTTTTTTTTTCGTATAAAAAATTTTGGGGGGTAGTTTTTTCAAGTGTACTGTAATGAGCTTGAATTGCTTTGATTGTTCTTCTTTAACACTAAACTATATATAAATGTGCTCATGGTTAGAAATAATACAGAAGGTCTTATAATGAAAAGCTTCTTCCCACTCCTAGACTTTTCTCAAAGACAACTACTTTGTTTTTTGTTCTTCTGGTAGGACTTTGATAACTCCTCATTGGAGCTTAAATCTCTTTCTGGGTTTACTGATTTTAGACATCTGGCTTATGCTTTATGAGATTTCCTCAGTTCTTTCAGCCTTTCTGCCCAATGCATTCTTTAATTCAGCAATTTTTATAATACCTTCTTTTTGTTTTATGACACACGTCTTTTCAGACTTCTCTGAATATACCAGTTAGTATTTTTGAAGTCCGTGTTGCTTGAATTATTTAAAAAAAAATTTTTTTTAACGTTTATTTATTTTTGAGAGAGACAGAGACAGAACGCGAGTAGGTGAGGGGCAGAGAAAGGGGAGACACAGAATCCGAAGCAGGCTCCAGGCTCCGAGCTGTCAGCACAGACTGCGATGCAGGGCTTGAACTCACAAGCTGTGAGATCATGACCTGAGCCGAAGTCGGATGCTCAACTGACTGAGCTACCTAGGCGCCCCTGAATTATTAGGACTTCTATTTTCTGTTTGTTTATCTGGGTCTTTCTTATTCTGTTATAGATTGTCATCAAATGTCGGGTGATTCACATTTAAGAATGAAGTATACAGTTGTGTGGGGGTTTTGTTGTAGAGTGAGCTGACAGGAGGCCAGTTAAACTGGGGATCCTCATGCCAGCATGCAGAGAGCTGTGCTCTAGGGTGTCAACATCCATATCAACCACCTTAGTAAATCCCAGAAATTTGGTCCAGTTTAACTAGAGGAGAGTTCTCCACTCTCTTGTCCTCCATACCCCCCAACAGCATCCCCCTGCCATTGTAAATACTGTGCTATGTATGGGAGAGAGCAGGGCTGGCTCCGGGGCCTGTGAACTGCCTGTGAACCCAGAAGGGCCCATGCTTGGCTTAGTGCTCAACTGTGGTTGCCTTGAAATTCTAAATGTTTGAATAAGAGACCCTGCATTTTTGTTTTGTACTGAGCCCACTGTTAGTGGTGAGGGGGAAGGGGTTTGTGTAGACGACTTTTGAATGTAGACCTTCCATTGATCTTGTTTTTGGCTTCACTGACCCCTCCCTGGTTTCCACTGTACTCACCTTCTCCAAATCCAGATTCTTTGTGGATTTCTGCTCTGCAGGTTAACTTGTTTCCACCTCATTTCCGAACCTTGCCTAGCCTAGGTTATGGCTTCTGTGTGTCTCCATGTGAGTGAACACCTTTTTAGCCCATTGTTGAAATTTGTTGACATCTCATCTTGTTTCAATTTCCTTTCTATCTCAGTTGCGGATGTGTGCTGTTTACTTTCTGCTATTACCTTTTTTTAGTAGGGTCTAGAAAGAGAGGTGAGATACATTCATGTGCTCAGTTCACCATCTTGAACTAGAAAATTTTTTCCTACTTTGGTAATACTACTTATAATGCTACTAATAAAGCAAACAAAACACCCAATAAACATTAATTTAAAATATGAAAAACAAATTTGTCTTCCTAAAGGAATAATTTTGGTTACAGCTAGAAAAAAATGTGATTTGAGAGAATTCATAATTTTGCTTGGAGAAATAGAGAAGATCTGAATTTAAGCATTGATTATTTTCACTACTTGAGCATTCCATACTTTTTTAGCCTATAATGAAACCAAACACAGCAGTTGACAACTGTCCCCGTTTTCTCTTATGGTTCTTTTTCTGTCTCACAGAGGGTGCTGGATCTTTACCCTGGACAGGGGGTTCTGCAGCTAAACCTGGAAAACCAAAGGGAAAGAAAAAGCTTTCTTCTGTTCGTCAGAAATTTGACGTAGGTTGTTCTCCAGTAGATCTTGGTAACAACTGATTTAAGTGCTGGTGTGATGGAACGGGCTTTAGTTTTTAAATAAATCTTAAAATACTGGTAGTAGAGTTGAAAAAAAGGAGGGCATGATTTGGGGAAGAAAGGTGTTATTATATTTGAGGTTGACAAGAGTTTCAAAGAGTGTGAGTCCCAGGTGTCTGAATTTTTATAATTCTAGTTTGTTACTGCATAAATATTAATATGTTTTCATTAGTACCTAACGATTTTTTAATGACTCAAAAAGTATGCCTGTATTATTTGTCCTCTTAAATCTTTTTCTGGAATGTTTCTTACATTGAAGACTTCTGTTCCACGGCTCCAGGAGGCCTGGAGGCCTCTGGCAGGATCCTGGCGATGCCCAGCTAGGCCCTGAGCCTTTCGGAATCAGCAGAGAAGTCATGAAGGCATTTGGCCATAAAATTTGCAAACATTTTAGGAAAAATTGTTTTTTCCTTTTGTATTTGGGGAACAATTTCCCAAAAGTCTTCCTTTTATAGGTTTGACTGGGTGTTGATAGCTTTATTGATTAACATCAACAAACATTCATTTCTACCTTTGCTCTGTGTTTTCTATCGATACTATTCAATATGGAGGGCATCGGTACCTCTAGAGAGGCATACCTTAGTTTAAAAAGGGATATTTGATATAAAATACAGTTTTATACTTGGACAATGGAAAAAACAACCAATGTTTCTTTTATAATACAAACTTCAAACAGGGACAAGCCATTTTCGCTATTAAATCTTATATGTTGAGCTTAAGCAGGAGCTACCACTGATGATGGAGAGTACACATGGGCTGTCAGAGTCTACCAGAGGAGGCAGAGGTTTTAGGAGTGGAAACAGTTTGAGAAAAACTATTCTAAATAATTAGAATGACTGTGTCTTAGCAAGATTCTGTGTTGAGAATTGTAAGTAGAAGATGATAGCAAGATAGTTTATACTATCTGGCATTCTCTTGGAATATCTGTTATTAGGTCTGTTATGTTGGTTAGCTACGCTTGTTTTTAGAGCTTAAACGAGGTATTACTATATGTTTCTACTTTCAGAACCTGCTTACTTACAAGTATACTGAGAATGCTCTGAGTTGTTTGAAAATAGTTTTATATCTTCTCCTTTCCCCTAATTGTTATTTTTAGCACAGAGCCATATATTCTGTGATCACCAAGGTATCGGTTGAATAGAATAAACTGCTGGGCATACTACCATTATTCCCCTTAATTCATGTCTTCATTATTACTATGTAATGGGTGTGAATCTGTGATTATTTGTGCATGAGTGACTTCTTTTTTTTTTAAATCCTGTAGTATTGTTTTGGTGGCATTAATTTGTGGGAGCTCAAGTCCAATATATTGTGTCTTCTTACTTGCCACTGTGATGAATCATTTTGAAAAGTTTTCTTGCCCATAGCATAGATTCCAGCCTCAAAATCCCCTCTCGGGAGCCCAGCAGTTTGTGGCAAAGGATCCCCAAGATGATGATGAGTTGAAACTTTGTTCCCACACAATGATGCTTCCCACCCGGGGTCAGCTTGAAGGGAGAATGATAGTGACAGCTTACGAGCACGGGTTGGACAACGTCACGGAGGAGGCCGTCTCAGCTGTTGTCTACGCGGTGGAGGTTGGTTTGCTGGTGGCAGAAACAGTTTTACAGGTTGAATGTAACGAGCTTGTGTGTGTTGTTGAAAGTTGGTACTGCAAGAAAAGAATCCAAGTACTACCGATGCCAGAATTGTCGTCATTGAAATTGTTTTCTTTTTTTCCCTCTTTTTCTTTTTCTCTCTCTCTTCTTTTTTTTTTTCAAGTAGGCTTCATGCCCATGTGGAGCCCAACGTGGGGCTTGAACTCATGATCCTGAGATCAAGACCTGAGCTGAGATCAAGAGTCAGACCCTTAACCGACTGAATCACCCAGGCACCCCGGAATTGTGTTCTTTTGAGGGGAGAAACACCTCATAGTCCATGCAGTTGCCTTCAGTTAGCAGACTAAGCTTTTCAGAGAGGCTACTTATGGCATAACACTTTGGCGTGTTTTGGTGTTTAATTTGTTAACACGGGCACAGTTTTTAAGGAAAAAAATTGAGATTGAGAATCCTAACGATGAAAATCACTGTTTTTTGTTGTGTCCCAGCATTTAAAGAGCATTAGATTTGGTGTCTAAACAGTGGGATCCTTCTCTCAGCCCACTCATTTATCCATTCACTTTATTCATTTAGTTATTTGCCAAAATATGCATTGGGTTCTATAGTGCACGGATATGTCAGGTAATACAGGGTAATTCTTCCAGTATTTGGGGCCTCCCGTTTCCTCACATGTACCTCAAAGATTATAATCGCTATCTCATGAAGCTACACACATTTAATAAATTCAGTGTGTGGAAATTACAAATTGTATCATGAAGGCCTGGATATGAGATTATCTTACTGGTATAGTTGAAACAGGTGATCCTGCCTCACCTGTTATTAATGGCAGGCTGGGATCAGCTCTTTTTATTTTCACAGACACTTTCTATCCCTTATGTACTTGGCTCTCATAAAGAAGTATCAAATACCTAATTTTTGGTTTATTTCCTATATATCTGTTGTGTATGTGACTTTTGAGAGAGCCATGGTTCTTTTATGGCAGGATTCTAGTAGATTGGGCATTGTAGCCAATAAATCTGACATCTTGGAACTTTTTGTCCTATTTGAAACCAGGTTTCAGGGTAGTTTGCCTCCTTTTAGAAATTTTATGTATTTATTTTTGTACTTTTATTTAAAACCGTCTGAAAATCTCTTTTGAGAGAGGAGTCAATTTAGAAACCATAAATAACTTTAATAAATTTCATGTAGAGCAAGCACCTATTAAATGGAACCAAATAAAAACAACGCATCTCTCTCTTTCCCGTACCTTCCTGCTCTGATGTGGTTCTGTGGCCTTTTGGTGAACTTTGGTTCCACCACATGTTAGCCTGTCTCTATCTCCATCCGCTAAATGCTAGGAGACATTTTTTGGTCAATGGAAGTTTTATGATTTGCTCTTAAACAGGAGTTCATGTTCTTTTTCTTTTCTTTGTTTCTACAGAATCACCTTAAAGATATATTGACATCAGTTGTGTCGAGAAGGAAAGCTTATCGGTTACGTGACGGTCATTTTAAATATGCCTTTGGTAGTAACGTAACCCCACAGCCATACCTGAAGAATAGCGTAGTAGCTTACAACAGCTTAATAGAAAGGTATATGAAGTTTCTTGTGGTTTTGCATCCATCCTCTCTAGCTGGTACACTACTATTAGGTGTTAGACCGCTGTTAAATAATTGTGTTTCTGTCAGTCTAAGGTACCTTTGAGAGCAGCGCAGTTTTATTTTAAGTTGCATCATTGCACGATAACTAGTGAATTACTTTGGTATCGCTTGTCACAAGTGAGGGCACAGAGTTTGGCTGCCGCATGTGGTTATGCAAGCGCCCCGGGCCCACTTTCTCGGGTGGATTGGAGCGGTTCCCCGAGGTGAGGAGTTCTGAGGGCTCGTAAGGGGCAGCACCTGCTTGGTGGTGGAAGCGGGCCTGCTTTCAGTCAGAAGCACGGCCTATGATTGTTGGGTCAGGGTTGGGTATCTTGATGGCGGGAGGAGGGGTGGGAGGTGTTCCTCCAGGTTCCGTAGCTCTGCCTTGAGAGAGTGGCCTGTGTTGGGTGTCATCAGGTTGTTCTTGGCATGCTGGTGTGCAGCCTGGTCCCTGCCCCCGTCTCTGGGCTTCCTCCGTCCACGTTCCACGGAGGGTCTCCCAGGACTTCTAATGTCCTCAGTCTTCGCTTTGCGAGATGACCTGGATTACCTTTCTTTTCATCCGTGTGTTGTCTGTTTTCAGCCCTCTACTTCCTTTCTGCCTTCCCTGCAAGTAATGTAGTCCAAATTTTAAGCCTTTGGGAAAGAAAAAGCAGTGATGTAATGTTCTTTGTGGTAACTGAAGTGACTGGATTTCTTGGAGCGCTCGTTAGCTGGTTGGTGAGGGAGATGACAGGGAGGTACAAGTTCAGAGAGAAAAGTGTGACCCGGAACCTGGTGGGGGTGATGGTAGCGAAGAACTAACAAGAAAGGAAGGGAGGAGGTGTGGTAGGAAAGAGTGTAGGGTGGGAAAACCAAGAAGAGAAAGAAGAGAGTTGGACACGGCCAAGAGTGTTGACACCACATGGAAAGGGGTTGTACCAGTGCCTACTTCATGGCTGAAAACCTTGAGGTGGCTCACAAGGCCCGTTTTGAGGAGCATCCTCTTTTTTTTTTTTTTTTTTTTTTTAAGTTTATTTATTTATTTTGAGAGAGGGCGAGGGAGAGCGTGAGCAGGGAAGCAGGCAGAGAGAGGGAGCAAGAGGGAGAGAGACAGAATCCCAAGCAGACTCCACACTGACAGCGCAGAGCCTTGGCACAGGGGCTCGAACTCCCAAACCATGAGATCGTGACCTGAGCTGAAACCAAGAGTCGGATGCTTAGCCGACTGAGCCACCCAGGCGTCCCGAAGAGCGCCATCTTAAATTAGGTTCACTATTTATATTTAGATCGTCAAATGTGAAGATTTCTATTCTCAGTCTCATTCAGGCATGTCTGTGTGGGAGTATTTGTTCTCATTTGTAAGTCCTCCTTTTCTAGAAGAAAAACCCAACCGACAAAGTGGGTGAATGCTGAGAGCAGCGTCTGTGAGCCTGCGAGGCCTCCCGAGCTTGCCCCCTCGCCACCGGCCTGCCCCTGGAGGGCGACTGGCTCCCCGTCACTGCTTGTTGGCCCAACAGGGCCGCCTTTGTCCGGTGCTCACCCCCACGCTTCTACCCGCCTGTGCGTTCGTCTGAGCTGCCTCCTCACTGTTGTTTTACCTTCTGGGTGTTCTTCGAAACTGTATAGGTCATCTCCTGCTGTCTCGGGACACAACAATTATGCCCGACTTCCCCGCTGATACTGTATCTGGGTCCTGTTTTGGGAAACTGGCAAGATTTGGATTTTCTTCATCCTCCATTTTTGCCTGTTGCTTACTCTGCACTGTGTCTTCTTGCATGTAGTTTTTCAATCCTGTTGTCTCCAGTTACATGTATCTTCCTCTCCCAAGTCGGTTTTTCAGTTTCATTCTCCTTTAATTAAGGTGTTTTTTCTCCCCCGCTCCCGACTAGAAGCATGTGAAGGGCAGGAAACAATTTTGGCCCAGCATCCTGAGCTTAATAAATATTTCAACATTGTGGGGAGAGGAGTGTAAATTTAGTTGTTCTACATTTTGTTTCCAGCCTGCCAGATGGGCTGCCTTTAAAAATTAAAATTACAGGCCACTCATGTAATATACTAGCTAAAAAGTAATTTCTAATTGGGTTTTTAATTATTTTTAAGATATTTTTGCAAGATGTATTAAAAGCCCATTCCTATTTTCGTTATCCGCTTGTCTCGTTCATAGTTACTGGGAATGTTTTGAAAATACTTTGTTTTCAGTCCTCCAGCCTTTTCTGCTCCTTGTGCGGGTCATAACCCGGCCTCTCACCCGCCCCCTGATGACGCCGAGCAGCAGGCCGCCCTCCTGCTGGCATGCTCTGGGGACACTCTGCCTGCAGCTTTGCCTCCAGTCAACATGTATGACCTTTTTGAAGCTTTGCAGGTAAAACTCTCTGCTCCTTAAGGTTTACCTAGATTTATGGATAGGTTCAGAGTTTCTTTAAGTTTGCAAAGATACAAAGATATTCAGTAGCTTTTCCTCTTCTTTGGCTTTTTGGCTTTCAGTTTTTATTGTTTGTTATTTATCTTTTTTAAGTCACTTTACTTATTTTGAGAGAGAGAGAGAGAGAGAGAGAGAGACATTGTACATGAGAGCAAGTGTGGGAGTTGGGGGAGAGAGAGATGCCCAAGCCCCAACGTGGGGCTCAGACCCGCAGAACTATGAGATCGTGACCTGAGCCGAAATCAAGAGCCGGACACTTAACCCACTGAGCCACCCAGGTGCCCCTATTGTTTGTTATTCAAGCCATTAGTACTACCCTCATTTTTCAAATCCGGGGCCCACACCTCCTTCCTAACTTACCTCTCCCAGCCCCCACTTGCCCAGTGAAAAAGAAAAGGGGAAAAAAAAATCCTCTTGTTCCCGCTCCTATTTCAGAAGCTTGTCATTTCTTTGTTTTCTTGTTTCCTAGTTGGAGCTTCATTAGGCTCTGGCTTGTAGCTTAGCGGTTTGTGTGTGAGTGTTTCGTTGATATAAACCTTACTTTTTAATTGTGCGTGTCGGGAAGAGGAATATACCGAAGCGTAACTGGAGGCACGCTACTGTTTTAATCGCAGGTACACAGGGAAGTCATTCCTACACACACCGTATACGCTCTCAACATTGAAAGGATCATCACAAAACTCTGGCATCCAAATCACGAAGAGCTGCAGCAAGACAAAGTCCACCGCCAGCGCCTCGCAGCCAAGGAGGGGCTTTCGCTCTGCTGAACTAGGGTGACTTGAGGGTAGGGGAGCCTCAGCAAATTCGTTGGTTATTGAGAATTGAATGTTTTGGGGGGTCCACATTTCAAGACTGAAGTGTGTGGTGTAAATATAGCCTTTCCTGTGGAAATGGGGCACTGAGTACCTTCTGCGTTGCTACTGTGAAGCCATTCATACAAATCTGACTTTGATAATGACCCATATCTCTGTATGTCTGTATGTGTTCCCAGTTATGGGAGTGAGCGCTGAGAAAAAGTCTGTGCCGGGAATGATGTTTTTAGGCATCTGAGGCTTAGTATCCTTGGGTCTGCATGTGAGGTAGATGACATCCTAGAACAAAGAAGCCGTTATAATTTAGTCCCCGTGATCAGCAGGACATCTGTGTGTTCAGTGACAGCATATACTCTGTATCTGGCAAGCCTAAAATTTCTGCCTTTCTCCTGAAGAACTGTGCTCTCGCATTTTGGTTGAAATAACCTACACAGTGTTAAAAATCATATACCTCCTTTAGTGACCGGTTTAATTTTTTAACAGATTTGGGTAGCTCCCTAAAAATTCATTACAACTCCATAGAAAATAGGACTTAGAAATACTGTGCTGTTAGACAAAATAAAGTCCTTTCTTTGCGTTAAAAGCCAAAATAAAACCTCCGGAATGTAATTGACCTTATAAAGTTTCTTCTGAGAACTTAAGTTTCTTTTACAGTTAATACGCCCAAAGACTTTTATTGGTAGTTTCACCTGTTGATTATTCCTATAGAATATATTTTAAGAAGCCCACGTAAACATACTGGATTTATACTTAGAAACTCCCTAATTCCTATGAAGTATCTGTTCGTCTTTCAGATGATAAAGTGAACATAATTTACATCTGGCAGTGTTACTAATAATAAAGTTTGTTTTTTTAGAGGTGATGCTTTTTACTAAAGAGAAGGTGTTGGTGACTATATTAGAATGTACAGATGGGTTGTGTAGGCCTAAGTAATAGATGTGTAGATATGTATACATGGTTCAATATTTGGATCTATTTGATTTTGTACTTTAAATGTGACAAATAAACCTTTTGGGAGAAAACTTCCCTTTCCTGTGTTTACTAAAGTAAACGTATAAGGAATACTGCGTTCCACTGAAGTATGAAAAGCCCTGCTTTAGGAGATCTTAGCAGACTTTTAGAGGAATGTACTAGATGAGAAAGATTAAAAAACAGGTTCCAACTTAGGTATGTCATTGCTTGCTTTTCTTTCTTTCTTTTTTTTTTTTTAAAGTTTGAGAGAGAGCAGGAGCAGGGGAGGAGAAGAGAGAGAATCCTAAGCAGGTTCTGTACTGGCAGCACAGAGCCCGACACAGGGCTTGAACCCACAAACCTTGAGATCATGTCATTTCTTTCCTTTTGGAATGTGTAGACAAAAAGAAAAAAAATAAATAAACAGCTTAGTTTCAGTTTTCGGCACAAGTCTGAAAAGTCCTTTTTTAGATAATTTTCAGGTTTAGAAGAATTTGGACTGATACCTAGCTGAATGTAGTGGTTTTGTTTTGAGCCATCCATATGCCGGGAACTTAATGCGAAGTATGTGTTAAATTTCATGGAGTCCTTCCGTGGGGAGGCAGCTGGGAGCCTCAGCCACGTCCTGCCGCCCATTGCAATGGCAGTGTCCATGGGCGGCCCTGGCTTTCACCTCTACAGTCACCTACTCTGGTGGGACCACAGGATGCCAGAGGACTCCCTTTGCCTCGTGTTTCCGGCCTACGTGAAAATCTGCTTTCTGTGCCAGTTTTCCTTAAGAATCATTTTGTAAAGTGGAAAGATGGGGTTGAAGGTAGAGGGATACTTAGGATTTGAAAGATTTGAACACCTCTGTCCCGCCAAAGGCTAGCTTCCACTCCAGCAGTGTTGCCAACTGTGGGATCCTGAGTGAAATTGTGACTGCTTATTCCCAAGCATTTAGAAACATAACTGTCAATGAGGAAAACGCTGTTAGAAACCAGATAATTTCAGGGGCACCTGGGTGGCTCAGTTGGTTAAGCGACCGACTTCAGCTCAGGTCATGATCTCGCAGTTTGTGAGTTTGAGCCCCGCGTCGGGCTCTGGGCTGACAGCTCAGAGCCTGGAGCCAGCTTCGGATTCTGTGTCTCCCTCTCTCTCTGCCCCTCTCCTGCTCACGCTCTGTGTCTCTCTGTCTCTCAATAATAAATAAATGTTGAAAAAAAATTTTTTTTAAAAAGAAACCAGATAATTTCAGAAGTACTTAGAATAAAGCTTATTTTTCCTGCAGGAGTTTCAGTAATTATCTTTCATATATAGGTGTTATCACTGCAAAACCAGGTTTGACAATGCCCACCTTACTTTCTACCCAGAGTGCTGGCTTAGCACGCATTCTTATAACCTTGAACACCCTCTGCTGTGATCAACCAAGCACACGTTCCTCGGCACGCACCCCCCAACACCCCACCATTGCCTGAGGTTCCCGATTGGACCTCACAAACTTCTAAAGGATTACTCTTTGACCATTAGATAAATGCCTGTGTTCCCTCACATTTTTTGGCTCCTGCCAAAATGCCTCCAGGATGTAGAGTAAGGGTAAGGAAGCTTGGTTTTAGGGGTCAGACTTAAATGCTGTGGCCAAGATTGGGTCAGCACTTGATTCTGGTGGCTTAAAAAAGGAAAAAAGTCTGGAGACTTCTTAGAGAGTAGACCACTACTTATTTAATTGAATCTATGGGCATGGTAGATTGTCAGGAGTAATTTAACTAAAAGCACACCAGGAAAGGGCAGGTAGGTTCTTCATGCTTTCATTTTTAAAGAAATTTGTGAAAACTACGTTTTCTGATCTGCTCCTCAACTTGCTAGCATGTCTTCACCCATTTAAGATTAATATCCCTTTATGGATTTCCTTCACGGGATTTGGTTAGTGTACCATCCCCAAGAACATCTGAAACATGACTGAATGAGGAAAAAAGCTATTTATGCCAGGCCTCCCTCCAACTCCCCACCCCTGGACTTTTGAGTTTAAAACCACGTTATCATTTTTCTTCCCTGTCTTCAGACACCAACATTTATATTGCGATCCCATGAACAGACACTTTTTTGATTCAAGGATATTCCATACATACACCCCAGACTGAATGGAGAATATAGCATAAAAGATAGTTTGAAATGTGACCTTTCACAATGCTAAAGGTAAATAATAAATAGAAGCACCATAGCCTATTGTCTTTATTATCAAAGTTTATTGTTGGGGTCAATTTTCTATCTACCGGGGAGTACAACTATGTCTCAATATGTGCTATAGTAATTCTAGGGTAATAGCCATTCTGCAAAATAGTTGTACTGGGACTCTGTTAAGCATAGATCATAATTAAGTCAGTGGAAGAATGAGCCCAGAAAAACCCTGACAGTAGAGCCATTACTCTAGGAAAGTTCCAGTGCTATGCAACCTGTAAGGCATCATCTATCAGCTGATGATGAGACTCAAGAAGATGTTGGTGGAATGAAATAGGAGTTGAACCCATTTTCTACTCTTCTCTGCAAGAAAACTATGGCTCCAATGCAAGAACCCAAAATTAGATCTTATAAAATCATTTAGGCTCCCAAAGCAAGTAAAACAGGACATAAAGAGGAAAGGGCCAGGGACCAGGGTAGTGGAGGATAAATTAAGTGGAAGTGGAGGGAATGGAAACTTCTGGAATGGAAAATAGCTGTATTTAGATGCCATTTGAGACAACAAATAATACAGTACAGGTGGAAGCAAATGGGGAACAATTCCAATATTCAGTTATTCAGATATACCAGAAACTAAGTGAAGTTTCCTACCTTGGAGGAAAACTGGTTTTAAACAAATGACAAAGGTGAGTCACTAATAGGAAAATGAGTACCTGAGTAGAAATAGGTGTTTCAGGATGCCAAGAACAGTATAGTATATAAATGAGCAGAGTCTACCAGAAGGAAAAGTGGTTATGGTAGCCTGTTATTCAGATCAGACATTGGAATGACATTTCTGGCAATGGCTTTGTCCAGAAGGTCCTGGCATATTTTTTTGTGGCATAGATAGCTCGGAATGTTTTCGTAACACTCAACTTAGGTGGGAATGCAAATTACTAGAATGTAAAAATTCAAAGACCTCCCATCTATTCCTGCAGGGCAGAAGGAGATTAGAAGTCTTGCAACAGCTGTGGCTAAAGGCCCACGTCCTCTCATACCCTTGTGATCAAAATATTAAAGAAACCAACAAGTATCCGATGAGTCAATGAGCCTTGTACCATGGAGATAGCAGATAATTTATAGTGACTTCTTCTGCAGGCAGCCTGAGAAACAGAAGAGCTTGTATACTAACTGCTGCCCCATCATTAAATATGACACAGAGGGCCACCAAAGACCCTCAAAAATTCTAGCTGCCAACGAGATTGGGAAGAGAAATAAAACAGCATAGTTTCCTAACCTGTATCTTCTACTCTAACCTAGTTCGTCTGTGGAAAAGCCATCTGCTGGCACCAGGCCAGTATGCCTGAATGTTATCACTAGTATCTCATTTTTCCAAAAGAGGAAATGTGTAAGTAGCAGGTGTACGTATGGGACTCATTTCTACAAAGCCTTCTTTGCAGTCTTGACCTGTGCGGGGACAGGTTCTACTCTTGGAAGCATTTTTAAAGGCAAAAGAAGACATTTACTTGAGGTTTTTGCCACAGAGAGGACATCAGTGGAATTGGGCCCATAGGAGTCTCCTGTTGGTGTTGAACAAACGGTCTCTTCTCCAGGAACAAATACCTTTGTTCATTCGTATTTACAGGTTTCTTTTGATGGACACATGGATTAATCTCTAAAACAAAAAATGGGGCAGAAGCAGTTTCTTCCCTAATCATGTCTCTGCTGAAATCAAGGGTCCTAGACTTTTCTGACAACGTGGATGTGGGGCGGGGGTGGGCTATGTCACAGGACAGGGTGCACAGTCCAGACATGGGGTTGTTCCAGCCCCCCCGGCCTTCTGCTGCTCCCTGTGCGTCCACACTTTGAGGAATCTTCTTGAGGATTTTCCTCTCACCTGTTTCAAACAGTTCCAATTGCTGGAAAACAGAGAGAACCTAAGTGTGAATTAACCCTTGGATTTTAGAAATCGTATACATTTTAACAAACATGATTATTCCATTAGTCAGATTTCCAAATAGAGGAGGAGAACCAGTTTTATGCCCATCTGTCCACTATTAAATCTCCTGTTTGCTGAGAGTCCCTAACTGCTTCTATCACTTCCTCAGTTCACAAAAGGGCAGCTGAACAGAGAACCAGTGGTCAGGATGGGCAGAAGGTCATGGTTGATATCGGACGTAAATGCCTATCTTCACAGCTGCAGCCTCTCCCTGTCTTTTCCCTTTCCTCTTCTGGTAGCAAAGAGCTCAGAAAATTAAAAAAAAAAAAAAAAAAAAAATGCACAGAAACGTTTAACAAGGAGAGGGAAAAAAACAAAAAGTAAAATAAGACAAGGATTAACAACTCGCTAGAATTCAAAGTTTGACCACGGTTAGCAGAAAAAGGCTGAATTCATGGAGGGGAAGGGTAGGGGACATGAGAGGGACAGAAAAAGCAATTTTGGTGATTCGAATTTTAACACTGAGAACTCCTCCTTGACTCCACCGTTATACGAGGGGTCCCAGAATCACAGCGGGGTTCGGCAGTATGAGTACAATTTGATTTGAGGGCAGGGAAGGAGACCTACGTCCCTCTTGCACTGGTACAGCAAGGAGTGAGGTGAAAGATTTCGGTTAGCATTTCCTTTGGGGGAAAAAGCAACTAGGATGGGACCCCTTAGTTACGCTGTAAAAGGAAGAAGACACGTCAAGACGGTTTTAGGGCCTCTGTAAAGGAAGGAATGACCTTCTTCATACTAAACGTTGTGTCTAGGGAAAAAAATTAATTGACAGGGGAAATGAGAGCAAGAGGGTGAAATGAATTGCTTGCTCCTTCTGTAGGTTTCCCGCTGTGCCTGGCTGGCTGTTCTCCCCCAAGGTGTGTGTGCTGGGGGGGGTGGTACGTGTTAAGTTCACATCCACTAGAGCTGTTAGTCCCCGTCCCCCACTTCCTCTTGAAGCTGCCCTTCTATAGTCAACTCTGAAAATTCCAGACCTTTTGCTCTCAGTCCTCAGACCTTATTCACGGTAGTCTTAGCTATGTGCCCTGTTTTCTTTTCTTTCTTTCTTTCTTTTTCTTTTCTTTTTTTTTTTTTTTTGGTGCCGAGATTCAATTTAGAAATATATCCTTTCGGACATCAGTGGACAAGCAATTACTGCAATTGCTCCCACCACCCATGTGAAGGTCATTATGAGAATAAGATAATGTTTAAAAACTCTTTTGAATTCCTAGGGAGAAGCAGACCTACGCTATCGTTTTTCTGTGCCAAGTGGGCTCCCGAGCAGACCACGCGAAGTCTGGGCGCGGAGGCCCCAGCGCCCGGTGCTCTCCCCGTACCGCCGGCCGGCCCCGGAGGCCAGCGGAAGGGAGCACAGCCGCTCCAAGCGTGTCAGATACACACCCCGGCCCTGACGTTCCCCGGGATTTATAAGGGGAAGGAAAAAGCTGGCTCTTCAGACCAAATTCTTTGCGGACTGAGCAACGTCAGACAGACCACGCTCCTTCAGGCCCAAATAATTTGAACATGACAGCCCTCAGATTCAGTGTTCTGGCAGCTCACTCCTTGTGGGGAGGGCCAGGCCTCAGAGCAAACACCCACAAAGTAAGCCAGGCAACGGCACTTGGACCTCAAGGAGAGCTGACGGCCTCTGATCCGTGGTACGGCAGCCCAGGCTTGAGAGTTCTCGAAGGCACAGAAAATCACGGCAAGGGGGAAGGTGTCCGCGGAACACGAACAGGCCTGTCCGTGAAGGTGCGGGGCGTGTGCGTGTGCCTGCGGGTTACCTGGGCTCTCCCCTCAGCGGTCAGTTGCCCTCTGGCGCGCTCTCGGTATCGCATTCTCTGGGTCCCTCCCCTCCTCCCGGCAGCTCGCTCTCGATCTCCCACAGGACGTCGTCTTCGTCTTCCAGATTGCTGGAGATGTGGCACTTCTTGAAGCCCTGGACGATGGATTCGCTGGAGATGCTGTTCCACGCGACCATGACCCACTCCAGGAAGAGGCCCAGGGGCGGCTTCTTGGCGTTCCCGGTGGGGCTCAGCGCCAGGTTCCCGGCCAAGAGCCAGTTAGAGTACTGGGCCCGGACGCTGTCATTGAGCGGCTTGTAGACCACCACGTCCAGCACCTGCAGCTGCGAGGTCAGGCCTCCGGGGATGATGACCATGTCGGTGTTCATGCTCTCCATGGAGCTCTTCACGGAATCCGTGGCGTGGCCGCGGAAGCCGTTCAGGATCAGCATCCCTCGCTGCTTGGGCGCCGCGCCGGTCCTCCGACGCCACACCACTTCCAACCAGTCCTGCATCAAGTCCTCCGTCATCCACCCGTACCGGTGGCAGCGGATCTCCATCCCGCTGGGGAACTTCCCGGGGGGGATGTACGTGCCCCTCAAGATGATGTACGGGGGCAGCTTCCTCCCGTCTGCCAAGACACCCAGCATCGCCGTGATTTTCAGCTTCTCCCTGCCCGGCGTCTTGACCAAGACGGGCTTCTCGCCCTGGTTGTCCACGGTCACCCGCGAGGGCACCTCTAGACAAATGGGCGTCTCGTCGGCATTCCCCATCTGCGCCACCTGGTAGTCGTGCGCCCTGCGCAGGGCCAGCACGCTCCGCTGGTAGGTGACGAGCTTCTCCGTCAGGTCTTCGGGCAGCTGCTGGGGCACCGGCACCTTATGCCGCAGGGACAAGTCATACCTTCGCATCATTCTTCGACACCAACCCAAGCTGGCTTTGAACCCCTTCTCCGGAATGTTCATTTCCTGGGCGATCTCGAGGGCTTTCAGCTGCATGGCCTCCCTGGTGATAGGGTCCCCTTTGGCCTGCATGTACCTGACGTACTCGGCCACGCGCTGGTCCACCAGGGCAAAGCGCCCGTTCTTGGGGCCGCGGAACGCCCGCCGCATGGCGTGGGCGTTCTGCAGCTGCGGCTTCACTTTGCGCCAGTCCCGAACGTTCTTTTCCAGCACTCCAAACTGCTTGGCAGCCTGGCAGTTGTTGGTGCTCTCAGCATATTCCACCACCATGAGCTTGAACCCCGCGTCGTAACTGCGCCGCATGCCCCTGCTGAACTGAAACTTCCCGGCAATATCGTCCGCAGAGAGGTCGTACCCCGGGAAGCCCATGGCCATGTAGAACGGGTACCCCTCACTCCACTCGGGCAGCTCCGTGAGGTCCCGAGGCAGGCGGAGGCCAAAGCCATCCAGGTGCTGTGGCTGAGGAAAGTGGGGGGTGGCGCTCATCGGACCCGCCCAGTCCGGGGGCTTGACGTCAGTCTCTTCATTTTCTAGGAGACAAACAGGGAGGGGCGGACATAACGACAGTAAGAAAAATGCCTCCTGGCCTATTCCGATTTCCTGGGTCAAAACGCTAAGAATACCTTAATCTGAGGTTCACCCAAAGGAGGCCCTTTAGTAACAGATGACGTTCCCCTAAGTCCTACGGATCGCCACACCTACTTCCCACAATACCTGTGTATCGCTACTCCTTCTTTGCAGGTGGAGCTACAGAAGTGAAGTAATACATCAAGGGAGCTGAGCCACGAAGTGCCAGAGCTGGGACTTGAACACAGGTCCCAAACTGGGATCACACGATCATTTTGTGGGCCACGCTTTGGTCAAAACGGTTTTTGTGGGCGTGAGAAGCCAAATGTAACCCATACAGTAGGTCCAGAATTTAGATGCACTGCTAAAGGGATGGCCTGGCTCACGTCCCTTACGCCAAGAAAATCTATAGCAAAAGCATACTTCGTCCCCTCACACCAATGTCAGAACTTCTGTATTTACAAAGTGGTCGCAGAAACTGAACAGGACTTGGGAAGATAGCGTGTCTCACCCAAACTAAGATGCCATCAGTTGTAAGATACACCATGGGAAAAGAAAAAAAAAAAAAAAAAAAAAATGCCATCAATTTTAAGAGGAGTTTCAGAGATGTTAATGTGGTGGGCGGGGGAAACATGTCTTAGAATCAACGAAATATGCCATTTCAAACTCTTCCCTATAGGGAGAAGGTGAATAAAATCATCGGCTGCTTAGAAGCTGTATTTAGCCAACTGTTATCCTAACTATGTTGTTGATAAAGGGCCATGTGCTTCTCAGACGTACCTACTCACACATGTACTACAGCTGCTCTTGCTTTTTCTATCCAAGAAGAGATGGACAAGAAACCAGGGTAAATCGCCCCGGCCAGGTGCTTTGTCGCATTACTTTCCTTAGTCTTCAAACGTATATGGTGCGCTACTGAGGTGGCCTCCTCCACCCAGCATGTGCACAGGACCAAACGCCATACAGACTTCAATTTACTTCATGCGCGTACAAGGATGCACATTGAGACTTATTACCCACTGCTGACGGAGGAAGAAATGGAGGCTCAGAGAGGTGAATGAAGTGGCCTGAAGTCACACAGCACTAGAAAGATTTTGAACATCCAAAGCCCGTCATCTTTCTGCCTCATAACCTTGCCTCAACTCTTAAACACCCCACACGAGGTACATGGAAACTTAAAGTCCAGGTTCACAATGCTCCCACTGGATGGATGCTGGGGTGATTTCATTGTAGTACCTGCCAAGGTTCCTCCTTGGAGCTGCCATTCATCGGAATTCTGAGACTCCTCGTCACCTTCCAACCGAGTGATCATGTCTGGCTTAGGGAATGGGAATTCTGTTTATAGGAAATAAAACAGGTAATAGCTGTGTGTTCCTGCCTTGGAGCCCTGCCAAAATCAGTACTTTATGCTACTTGAGGAATCCCTCCCCCACCCCGACACACACACACACTCTCTCCATGTGGAGGTTTACAAAAGCCAGGGGGAAAGGGCTGAGGGGTAACGAAAGAAAAAACATGATAGGAAAGAAGTCTGTCCAAGGGAATTTAGGGATCTCTGCTGATGAGGGCTGGTGCTAGCAACAACAAAAACAACTTCATTTAGCAGGATGCAGTCCCTGACCTATTGAACCTTCTGGTACCTAGATGAGAAACTAGGAAGTCCCTCCAGCTGGTTACATTCTAATGATACGGATCATCAATGCCGGGAGGGGAACGAGGATTCTTTGGGGCTGAGTTCCCAGGCGTCTGAGGCTGACGGGGTAACAATGAAGTCCGCCTTCCCTCCTGAGGAACATATGAAACACAGGCCCAGATCTGTGGTGGCATTTCTTAGGTTAGGTCTTTTTTTTTTTTTGACGCGAATGCCTCGGTTGAGTGAGGATGGCTCTGAGAGCTGGCGCAAGTTGCTGAGTAGAAGGACACGATATTTATATCCTGCCGAAGTCAAAAACAGGAAATCAAATGGGCACAGGCACTGAGGGGACAGAGTCCAAGTTCAGGAGAAAGGGATGTTGGAGACACCAGAGAAGAGACACGGAAACAATTCTCTGGGCTCAGAGCTTCCAGGAGACAAAGAAAAAACAAAGCTTTACCCAGGGACAGGACAGTTTCATAATTCATCCTCATGACTTCCCGGTAGAGGGCCTTTTGTTGCTCCGTCAAAACTTCCCACTCCTCATCGGAAAAATATATGGCCACCTCATCGAACAGGGCCGGCACCTGGAACAGGGAACAACTGATAGGCATAAGCAGACACAGACTCGCACACCGTCATCTCGCAGGGGAGGGGCTCTGACCGGGGGACACGGTCCATCCACACTCACCAGGCCAGTGGAGGCAAAACAAGGACACAGCACAGGTCCCGCACGCCCTGCGTACGGTCGCTTACCGCCTCGGTTCACAGAGGAGGAGAGCAGCACCCTGAGAAGAAAACTCCCCAGCAGCGATCGCCAGATCGGGACACACGCTGCAGGGCCAGCCGATCTGGGCTCAGCCCCGGCTCCAGATTCAGGAGCAACTGCTCCCAAGTCAACACCCTGAGGCAGTTCCCCCACCAAAATACACACACCCAGCCACCCCCCTGCCCTCCCCCAAGTCACAGATCCCTGGCCCGGCATGGGGGCGGGGGGGGGGCAGCTCCTGGGCACCGTTCTCCATTTCCTGGGGTACCAGCTCTAGCATTTGACTCAGAACCCAAAGCCCAGGGAGGAGCCAGTGAGAGAGGGGGCCTCATCCTGCCTTTTCCAATCTGCAAGAGCAAGAGTAGGAGGAGAGAAGAGCTAATTAGAGCTTAAATTTATGTAATGAAACAGCAGAGCAAACGAGCTGCTTCGATGCCTAGACCTTCGGCCAAGGACAAAGGCAGCTCTCCTTCCCTCTCCCCACTGACCCCGCTCCCCCCACCCCTGTGGGAGGGGCCGGGCCACCCAAACCAACCTCCTCCTGTTTACTCGACTCTGCTCTTCTTTTTGCCATGTCGTTTCTTTCAGTCGTTAAAAATCCCACTCCAAAGTTCATCATACTCGGTGGTAAGAAATCACTGGGCCGGGGTTTCAGGATTACTGCTTTCAAAGCTATTCCCCAAGGCCGAATCCAGAGCCTGGGTGATCATGAGACTGTTTTTTCACCAGCTTAGGAAATTAGCATCTGCACAGCGTGTAGCTTCTTCAGGTGTCCAGCCATCAGTCATTTGGACACACTGGACTTTCTCCTTATTCCCCAAGTCCATATCCTCCCTTCCCACTCACAGCACTCTACAAGTAGGGAGCACTTCCCAGGAAAGGCTGTGTCTGCTTCATCTGTTTTCCCCAACAACCTCATTTCACCAAGGAGGAAACGGGCTCAGAGAGGCCTTGTTGCTACTGTAAGTCACACAGCCAACAAATGGCAGGGTTGAGATGGGGACCTAGCACTGTCTGAGTTCAAGGCTCTAGCTCCTACAAAGAGCAAAATGGTCTCCCTGGTGACCAGCCCTTCACTCTCCCCTACCTCCGTGCTCAGTGGTTCTCAGCGCTTGCTGTTTCCTGAGCAAACCATTCTTTTACCTTTCGCGTCCCCCCCACATGGCTCTCCCACTGCCTCAGAGGTCCTCCCCATTCTTGGCTTGGCTGACACCCACCGACCTGTCTTCCAAGACTTAGCCCAGATGTGCCATTCCCTGGGAAGCTCACCCTGACGTGGGTTGTGCACCCGCTACACATCCCTGTGGCACCCTGGGCTCCACACTACCGTGGCACTTATCACAACGCAGTATTCTCTTGGTTTACTTGTCTGCTTCTTACAGTAGAATTCAAGCTCATTGAGGGCAAAACCTATGTTTATTCCATCTCCCTAAACTTAGGACACTTCTTGTAGATAGTAATCACTTAAGAAAGTATTTTTTAAGTTTATTTATTTATTTAGAGAGAGCCAGAAACAGTGTGAGCAGGGGAGGGGCAGAGAGAGAGGGAGAGAGAGAGAATCCCAAGCAGGCTCCTCGCCATCAGCACAGAGTCCGAGGCAGGGCTCGAACTCACAAACCACAAGACCACGACCTGAGCCGAAACCAAGAGTTTAACCGACTGAGCCACCCAGGTGCCCCCAAAATGTATATTTGAATAAAAGATTTAAGCAAACGATATCCAAATTTCCTTTCTCTTGTTCCACTTAGAATAGTTTCAAATACTCCTTAAATTTAGTCTCTTACGAAACCAAGCTTCCTCTTTGGAGTAAGTGCGAAATACTAGGAGGTAAAAAGGGATGAATCTCCAGGCTTTCCTCAGACCTTCATCAATCTGGAAAGCCTGTCAGCCAGGAATTTTCCACCCCACCCCTTCTCACTTCCCAGCCTTTTGAACAACTCTCCTTTTGGCCTTTTCTCTCCCTAGGAAATTCCAGATCCAGGCCATACCTATTTATAGTCCCTTTCCCTTTGCTGATAAAACGGGACACAGGACTGGCTACGCCGGTCATTTCAGAGGGGCTACTGACACTCACAGAAGTAAAACATCCTAGGCCTGGTAAAAATCTCAGGAGCCCCGAAGTTGTAAGGTGGCTGGAGGGCGACTGGTGCCAGATTCACGTCCTCATATTTACGGCTGAGCCACAGAGGATCTTCAAACAAGCCCACATTATACTCCAAGACGCACAGTCCAGTGGCTTAGAAATTCTCCTCACAGCAACCCTCTGTGAGAAGTGAGCGAGCCTTCAGCCAGGCCCCGTGGCGCAGGCCTCCTCTCTCCACAGAGGCTTTTTATCCGGCTGAGCACAGCGGAAGGTAAACAGGGCCTGCCCCGGGCAAAACTCCGGAGTCGGGAGGCCCTTTCTTGGCCTCACAGGTAGGGACCCTCCGTCCCTGTCCTCCTCCCTTCCCTCAGAAGACCCAGGATGCATCAGACAGGTGTTCTTCCTTCGGCCTGCAGGTACTGCCCTGCTCTGCCGGCAAGTGGGCATTCCAGAGCCCATCTCCAAGGGGAACTGTCAGGAAGTACCTACACCCCGCACAGCCGCACGCTGGCGAAGCTGTGTAACGAAGGTCTCAGAGCAGACGGCTGTTACCAGTGCACGAGAGAGCATCTGCATGGGGCACTCCCTCTTGCGTGCTGAAATAATTATCTTATTGAATCCTTGAAGTAATAATAAAGAAATGGGAATCACTACCCCACTTCTATGGGTGAGGAAACAGCTGCTAAATGACTTGGCCACAGTCACAGAGTCAGAAAGTCTGACTCCAGGGGCGCCTGGGTGGCTCAGTTGGCTAAGCGTCCAACTTGGGCTCAGGTCATGATCTTGCGGTTCGTGAGTTCAAGCCCCCGCATCAGGCTCTGTGCTGACAGCTCAGAGCCTGGAGCCTGCTTCGGATCCTGTATCTCCCTGTCTCTGTCCCTCCCCGACTCATACTCTGTCTCTCGAAAATGAGTAAACGTGAAATAAATAATAAATAAATAAATAGTCTGACTCCAAAGCCCAGACTTTTTCAGCAGGCCACTTAGCACGCAGACTGTAGTGAGCCTTGGCCCTCGCAAGAGAGATGGGCAAGGGACCTGTCCCGCAGAGCTCCTGGGGAGAGAACTACACCCCTCAGCACTGCTCACCACGCCCTCTGGCTGGCCGGCCCCGGGGCCTGCCCTACTTCTCTCACCTTCTCTGCTTCCAGCTCCGGGAGCTGTTCCAAGTCTGCACAGGAGCGTTCCTCTCGGGTGCTTCTGTTCCTGCTTTCCCTGTGTCTGGAGTGCAAGCCCTCTCTCCTCCCTTGGCCAGTGCCACTTATGAACGAGACTCAGTTCAGGGTACATTCCTCTTTTTCTCTACTTGAAACTCTATTTCTATTCCAATTCTCCTGTGGAATATTATCCTAATATATAGCATAGTTCTTATGTTGGAAAGGCTTTTATTGATCACCCTAACACAATTCTCTACAACCACAATACATATTTAAGGAACAGATTCATTTCTTTTCTTTCCCTAGTTCAATGCCCTAGAACAGGGTTTCTCAACATCAGCACTACGGACATTTTGGGCCAGATAATTCTTTGTCACGAGGGCTGTCCTATGCATTGGAGATGTTTAGCAGTGTCCGTGGCCTCTCCCCAGGAGATGCCTAGTAGGATCTCCCACTCCCCAACCCCCACCCAAATCACAAGAGCCAAAAATGTCTCCAGATATTGCCAAATGTCCCCAGGAGGGAAACGGGCCTGGGAGCCAACCTGCCCACTGCTTAAGACCGGGTCCGTGCTTGCCCCCTGAACAAAGCCTCTTGACTTCTCCAGCTGAATGAGACCCTGCTCTTGAGCTGACTTCACCCACTGCACTCTGAATATTGTACTATGAATTATGTTCACCTCCCCACCTTCCTTGCGAGACTGGCAACTCCAGACTAGGGATCTTGCCTTAACACCACCGCTGTGCTCGATAACCGCGGACAGGGGGCAGACTGCCTGGAGGCCGCAAAAACCAGCCCCCCTCTTCCAGCGACCTCCTTCCTTCCCAGCTAAGAATGGCCTTCGCCTTGCTCCCTTCTCACTGTTCCGACAACACTTAAACGTCCACCTTTACTGCACCCATTTTCCAAGGTTCTCCATGCTATCTAGAGGTTCTGGGTTGGCCAATTTAGCCTTAAAGCCCAGGGTTTCTACTGCCTTGAGGTCTTGCTGCAGGCTAAGTGGGACTGACTCCTGTCCTCGAAGGTCTCCCCAGCTGCGAGGATCAGAACTAGAGAGGCGGTGGGGGTGAGCAGAGAACACAAAAAGAAAATGGCAGTGCAGCCTACAGAGCCAGACTGAAAACCCAGAGCCTGGTGGTGTACTGTGTTTCATCGAGGTATGACACACATACAGTAAAATGCACTGCTTTTAAGGGTCCAGCTTGAGAGACATTTATTTTTTTAAGAACACATGTCAGCGTACATGTGTAACTCTGGGGCAAAGTAGATAACCTCTCTGCTCCCCAGTTCTCTTGTGTGGGAGGGGAGCTGGACCGGACATTTGGGAGAGCCATGTTTCTATGAATACCAATCTCCTACTGAAGACAAAGGAATAGAATGGATACTGATAATGTTCATACACAGGACTCGCCGGAGAAAAGGAATGCAACTTGTTGCATATTTAAAGTTTTTACCATTCATGCCTAAATGTCATGATGTCCGGGATGTACTGTGGATAATTATACACGATTGTAAGGATAAATGTCTCTTGCACTTACATCACTCACCCCCCCACCCCCACCCCCACCCCCAGGGTGTCCAGAAGTGGCCCGGGCACAGGCGCGCTGAAGCCTGTTCACTTTTCTGGGAGAGGCTTCTACAGCTCTCTGGCGCACGAGCAAAACCTGGCAGGCCCCAGGCAGACTGGCGGGGATTAGGATGGGCCACGCTGTATTTATATTTTTATAAATTTACTCTAATTCTATCACACGCTTCTGTTTGGATACGTTCCATATTCTCTGCTGCCTACCACCCCAATCCCTCGATTCGGGCAGGCTGATAATGCCGCTCTCCTGTGTGTGCTATCACAAGACGTCCTCACACAGAACCGACTGAAGCTCTCCTCCTGTCAGCTCAGTGCCCCAAGTCTTATTTAAAAAGGTTCCCTTCAGCCAGCAGTGGGTGTAAAAGACTCTCTTCTTCCCAAACTTCAGTGACGTTCCTCTGGGCCCTCTTCCCTACCAGGCCTCCACGGGGGCTCCCCTCCTGTCCTCAGCCTGCCCGGCCCAGTTTTAGCAAGAATCCTGCTTTACTTTACCTTAGAAAGATTCCCCCACCTTTGACAGCTGATCACCCTAGTCTGCCTTTAGCAAGAATCCCCCTATTCTTGAGGTCTCCTCTTAGTAACTTTTCACCCACTCCGGATCCCTGGCTGGAAATCCCTGCTTGTCTCACTGTATTCAGTGTTGAGCCCCAGCTCTCTCCCACTGCAAGAGTCCTGACACCCATCTCAACAGTCCCGGCCAACCTTCCTTACCGTCTTCACAAGCGTCGGAGTAATTTTTTCTTTAACAGAGGTCAGCAAACATTTAGCTGGTGTCTGCAACATGCCTGGCACTAAGTAAAACGTAGGGGATTCAGGGGCACAGGAGAGAGGCAAGCCTCTCAGATTTCCAGTCCGAACGACACGATAAGCCACATGGCTGAAGAGACTGTTCCCATAACCAGCTCCATTCTTCACAGTGCCTTTTAAAGCCACAGGACTGTTTTCTCAGGAATGCAAACATACCGGGCTGGGCTGGGCTATTTTTACTTCCTATGCTTGACTGAGGAGACTTAAAACAAGCCTGGCTCCCAGACCTCTCCTCACAGCTGTGTGGACCCATCTTCCTACTTACCCAACCACCTTCTGAGCAGATCCGGACTTTCTGCATATCTGTGGGGCCATCCTCCAGTTCCCGACTCTGAATCTCTTCTTCCTCTTCTTCTTCTTTCAGGGTCAAATTGAGAGTGTAGGCTGTGGAATCCATCTCTGCAAGCAAGATTCAGTTGAGAAAAATCAGGCACTAGTGTGAACTCCCCGAAGCCTGGGATGGGGGCTGTCTGTGCAAACCTCTTATCCCCAAGCACTGTTCAGGCTGGAATAAGGGAAGGAAGAGTCAGGCCTGGGGAGGAAGGGCTTTAGGAAAAGCACCAGGAAGCTGGAAGGTGGCATATTAATTATGTTAAGACGGGCTGCAGGCAGATAGTGTACCTGACTGCCTTCATATATTAAAAAGGCTACCTGTGGAAGAGACCAGGCTGGTTCTGTAGAGACCCAGGGGCGGAACGGGCTGGTGGGTAAACATTCCTGGGAGAGGTTTTAAGAGTGCTTTGAAAGGCAGAACTTTCTCACAGCCAGTGCCACCTGAACATGAAATAAGCGGCAGGAGAGGGGTGTTAGCTGCTTTACCAATGAAGATGTCTGAACACAGCCCGGACACTTGCTCAACTGGGTTCTCCCTACAGGCCAGTTAAGCACCTGGAAGTTGGCTGGCCCAGAATACCCATCACCTGGATTTTCCAAAGCTAAAGATTTTGTCCATGAGCCGGTTCAGAAAACAGTCATTCTGCCTTAGGAGGTTTTCCAAACCCGAGACTCAGTGACACACAGTGAGGTGTATGCCTGGATACCCGAGAAGGTGCAGAAATCTGTTAGGGCCCACCCCCACCGGGAAATGCCTCCGTGGCGAAAAGAATATTCTCTTGGGTCCAGCTGTAGGCCAATACAAAGGGCCGCGCTCCTGCCCTCTAGGGGCGCGGGCAACTCCTAGGTGTGGAGTGAGTGTGCATCTTGTGGGCCGCATCCTCCCGGGCTTCGAAAGAAAAGATCCTTCCAGAGTTCAGTGTGCTTCTCCGGTATTGCCAAAAGGGACGGGCGAACACGGCAAGGCTAGGTCAGGGGCGGGCGGAAAAGGCTTCAGATCCCCGGAGCTGGGGCCCAAACTTGCCGCCGCCTCCCCCGCCCTCTCCCGGGCAGGAGGTGGGGGCGGAGGCGGCACCGCCCCGCAGCAAAGGTGCCCGCGGCGAGGTGCCCGCGGCCAGGGCCGCGGCCGCCGCCGCCACCGCCCACCCGCCCACGGCCCCGCGCCCCGCCCGCAGCCGCCGCGCCCCCGGGCGCGCTCGGATATCTCCAGCCATCTTGTCCCATTTCCCTTTCTCCGCGGCCCCGCGCCGGGAGCGCTCCCGCCGGCCCCGGCTCCCGCCGCCCCCGGCCCGCCTCCCCGCCGGGCCCCCTCCCCGTCCCCGGCGCACCTGCCGGGCGGCCGGAGCCGGCGCCGCCTGCCACCAGGCGGGCCCGCAACAAAGGCGACGGCGGCCGCCGCAGCTGCAGCCTCGCGCCCCCGCCCCTGCCGCCGCCGCGCAGCCCCGGAGCCGCGGGAAGGGCCGCGCCGCCCCGGGCCTCCGGCCCGCCGCCCGCGCGCACTCACCGAGCGGCCGGGACGCGGGCCGGGGCCGCGGGAGGAGACGCCGAGGGCTCCGGCCCCGCTGTCACAGCGCCATCCCTGCCGCCTCTCCGGCTTCCCGTGCGCGCGGCCCCTCGGGAGGGAGCGGGGAGGACACGTGGTGGGAGGAGGAGGGTCCGGCCGCGAGCTGAGGGTGTTGGGAGGAGAGGGGAGGAGCGCGGCTGATGTCAGCGGGCCTCGGCGGCGCCGGGAGACGGCGCCCGCGCCAGCTCCGGACCCTCCTCCCGGCGCGGTTTCCGGCAGGTCCGCGCGGCACTCTCCTCCCGGCGGAGTTCTCGACCCTCCTCGCGGCTCCTGGCCGGCCAGCGGCGCCGTGCCCTCCACCCTCCCCGTTTCCCCCGCGGTCGTCGGCTTCCCGTGTGCTGTGGGCGCCCTCGGCGGGCAAGAGGCAGGAAGGGCATAAAGGATTTCTGCTTTAGAAGAGTGACCTGGGAGCATTTATCCCTGTGCTGATTTGCATTCACCGGTGGTTTGCATTTGCTGGGGTGCGCACTCAAGGCACGCTCGCCACGCTTCAAGGGACGCGTTAGGAAGAGTAGACCAAGGGGGCTGAAGAGGGGTCCTGGATCTTTGCCGAACCGTGCTCGGATTCTAGCAAGCATAGGTCCAGAACTTCGTTCATAGTATATACGAAGAAGGAACTTCCTGATAGGAGTACTGCTAAAGCCCAAGCTTGTAATCTCGTGGAGGACATAACTCTCTCTCTGTAGCAGGATCGTCAAAATGCTCAACAAAAAAGAGCAGACAAGCCCCGAAGCCCTTCTGATTCCAGAAAGAGTCTGGGTTTGGGTTTTTGCTGGGAAGTCGTTAAGGAAAAAATAAAATCATTCTGACACTTGTTAAAACAGGAAGGAGGACTTTATTTAGAAATATGGAAGTAGGTGTCAATACTATCACACGAAGGGAGAAATATCCGCTCAACTCTAAAAGTTGGCGAAGGATAGCCCACAGGCAAAGTGAGGGAGTCAGTGGGCAGAAATTCGTTTGGAGGAGACAGTAGGGAGAGAGAAATCTTGCTGCCGGCCGGCCAGCCCGGTCAGATTTCCACGATGGGGGCAGGTTCTCTCTAAACTGAGTCTGCAGGATTCTTGAGGAAGCTGGGCTGCGCAGGCCGAGGAGTGGAGGAGGATCCGAAGACCGAGGCCTCGCGGAGAAGAGGGCTCAGAGGAGACCGACTAACATTTGATCAAGTCAAGAGTTTTTGTCAAACTTCTCTGGCTGTCCCTGAGATCTGAGTAGCTCCTGGGAAAGGCGTGTCTCTCCAAATGTTTGTGGCCATTTCTGGTTGTTTATGAATAAATAAACATTTGTGAATGTTACTTCTCTCTGTCATGGAGAGGCTAATGGGGAGCTGTGGAGCTCCCAATTGGTAAAATATACTATGACAAGCACATCTCTGAAGTGTAATTGTGGTGGACGACCCCAGACCAGAGCAAGTTTAACTGAAAGAGAACGTTATTCAAATACGGGGAGAGAGGAAGATGTTAGCGTTTCTTGTTCGTGTTCAGGAACAGTTCTTTTTGTGTGTAAAATTAGCATTGTTAGAGCAGGCGTGACTTCTTAGCTCAAGTTGATTGACATTCCCGTCTTAACTTTTCTGAGGACTGGGGACTTCAAATGGAAAAGTGAGGAGAGTGTCGAGAAGAAACCAAAGGGTTTTAGACTCGGAGTCCTAATGTTCTCCTGCGGCTGTGATTAGTTTTTTGTTTTGTTTTGTTTTGTTTTGTTTCTGGGAAGAGGACAATCACCTGAATTCTTGACTTTGGACCCACAGCCCTAAGATCTCAATTATTGCCATGGGGCCCACCTTGGTACAACAAGTCCGTAATTGCTAACAGGACTTCCTGGCAGGAACAAAGTGCTGGGGTAGGCACAATGCTCTGCCAGACATTCATGTTGAAATGGCTTATAAGTCATGCTGCTTGTCTCTGCCTAGGTTTCCTCAGCATCAGAAAGAGGGAATTGCGGGCACCTGGGTGGCTCAGTCCATTAAGTGTCCGACTTTGGCTCGAGTCATGATCTCATGATTTGTGATTTTGAGCCCTGCATCGGGCTCTGTACTGACAGTGCAGAGCCTGCCTGGGATTCTCTCTCTCTCTCTCTCTCTCTCTCTCTCTCTCTCTCTCTCTCCCCCTCTCTCTGCCCCCCCTCCAGTGGCAGGCCCTCCCTCTTTCTCTCAAAATAAATAAATAAACTTAAAAACAAAAAAAAGAAAGGAAGAGGGAATTGTGCCAGCCAGATGTTGTCAGAGCTTCCCCTCAGCTCTAATTCAGCAATTCCATTTCCCAAAAAGACTTCATTTGAGTCTGCATGGGGAGTGACTGAAGCTCATTTTTGAGACAGTGCATGGCTTTGATAATTGGTAGGATGGGTTTCTGTCAGTAGGTACTTAATAAATATGAGCTGAACACCTATGAAATTAACATAATAGTTCTTTAATGAGGCTATTGGTCTGGCTTCATACTTCTTCCTATTGAATTATTGCAGTCCACAAGCCATAGGGATTCTAAAGAGCCCAAGTCCCAGAAAATACCCGTTACCCCTAGACTACAGGTAAGCCTAGCTACCAGCCCCTCCTTCCTCCATATCTCAGGGACTGTGGTAAATTGAATTAATACATCCTTGTGGTAGTTCACCCTGCTGGTAAATAGCATACCTGCTGAGACCTCATGTGTGCAGAATGGACTTCAATGCCCCATCACTTGACCTGGCCATATGACGTGCTTTGGCCAGTAGAATATGACTATGTGTAGTCCTGAGCATAGATCCTAAAAAGGTCTCACATGTTTCCACTTGCACCTCTGGGAGCTTTTGTCCTTTGCCGTGAGAAAACCGTGCCTAGGCAGTCAACACCCCTCCAGCCTGGGCTCCAGAATGAGACCTGTTCTACACAGCCATCCTGTGAAAATGCGAAGGGATCATTGTTTTGTTTTAAACTATTGAGTCCTGGGGTGGCTTATTAGTTAGCCTTTTGTGGTGACAGCTAATAGACACAGTATCAGTGGGCAACCTTGGACTTAGGGCTCCCAATATTGGCCTTCACAGGTATGCTCTGAGGCAGGGGAAAGGAGAATTGCCATCTCGTGGTGGAAACTCCTAGATATGCTAGATGGGGAGGAGAGAAACAAATTGGTCAGAGGGGAAAGGGTGTGTCACTGCTGACTGTATCTTTCTCTTCTCTGGGATTCTGGAACCTCAGAAGATCAAGATATGATATCAACATTGGATATTTCCCAGTAAAGCCTTAAAATATTCCTGAGAGATCTTGATAAACTGGTAAGGGAAATCTTGATTTGGGCAGTTTCTGGAAGAGCTTACAAGGCTCCTGGAGAGGGGCGCCTGGGAGGATCAGTCGGTTGGACGTCCGGCTTCGGCTCAGGTCATGATCTCACGGTCCGTGAGTTCGAGCCCTGTGTCGGGCTTTGTGCTGACAGCTCAGAGCCTGGAGCCTGCTTCGGATTCTGTGTCTCCCTCTCTCTCTGGCCCTCTCCCGCTCAAGCTCTGTCTCTGTCTCTCAAAAATAAATAAACATTGGGGCGCCTGGGTGGCTCAGTCGGTTAAGCGGCCGACTTTGGCTCAGGTCATGATCTCGCGGTCCGTGAGTTCGAGCCCCGTGTCGGGCTCTATGCTGACAGCTCAGAGCCTGGAGCCTGTTTCGGATTCTGTGTCTCCCTCTCTCTGCCCCTCCCCCGTTCATGCTCTGTCTCTCTCTGTCTCAAAAATAAATAAACGTCAAAAAAAAATTAAATAAATAAATAAATAAATAAATAAATAAATAAATAAATAAACATTAAAAAAATTTTTTAAAAAGAAGGTTCCTGGAGAAGACGAATGTGGTTCAAGTACCTCAGAGGGTTAAGGAACACTTAAAGGTTTCTCTAGAAGAAGAAGAGAAGTATAATATCTACTGTAGTACTACCTGCTATAACAGAATCCCAAAGGTATAAAGGCTCAAACAATAGAAATTTATTTTTCATTTATGTCGTAGTTCTCTGTGGGTATTCCCAGTTTACAGGTGACTTTCTTCTATGCTGTGATTTAGGGACCCAGGCTCCTTTCATCTTGTGGCTCAGCCACACCCTTGGGACCTTGTGGTTTTCTTCATTCACCAGAGTGAAAGGAAAGTAGAAAATGGAGAAGGCACATCGTTTTCTTGGCCTTAAAGTAATGCATATGTCTTTTGCTTATATTCCATTGGTTAGGATTATGGTGACATCTATTTTTTTTATTATTTTTTTAATATGAAATTTATTGTCAGATTGGTTTCATACAACACCCGGTGCTCATCCCAACAGGTGCCTTCCTCAATGCCCATTACCCACTTTCCCCTCCCTCCCACCCCCCATCAACCCTCAGTATATTCTCAGTTTTTAAGAGTCTCTTATGGTTTGCCTCCCTCCCTCTCTAAGTTTTTTTTTTTTCTCACCTTCCCCTCCCCCGTGGTCTTCTGTTAAGTTTCTCAGGATCCACATAAGAATGAAAACATATGATATCTGTCTTTCTCTGTATGGCTTATTTCACTTAGCATCACACTCTCCAGTTCCATCCACATTGCTACAAATGGCCAGATTTCATTCTTTCTCATTGCCAAGGAGTATTCCATTGTACATATAAACCACAATTTCTTTATCCATTCATCAGTTGATGGACATTTAGGTTCTTTCCATAATTTGGCTATTGTTGAGAGTGCTGCTTTAAACATTGGGGTACCAGTGCCCCTATGCATCAGCACTCCTGTTTCCCTTGGGTAAATTCGTAGCAGTGCTATTGTTGGGTCATAGGGTAGATCTATTTTTAATTTTTTTGAGGACCCCCACACTTTTCCAGAGCGGCTGCACCAGTTTGCATTGCCACCAACAGTGCAAGAGGGTTCCGTTTCTCCACATCCTCTCCAGCATCTACAGTCTCCTGATTTGTTCATTGTAGCCACTCTGACTGGCATGAGGTGCTATCTGAGTGTGGTTTTGATTTGTATTTCCCTGATGAGGAGTGACGTTGAGCCTCTTTTCACGTGCCTGTTGGCCATCTGGCTGTCTTCTTTAGAGATGTGTCTATTCATGTCTTCTGCCCATTTCTTCACTGGATTATTTGTTTTTCGGGTGTGGAGTTTGGTGAGTTCTTTATAGATTTTGGATACTAGCCCTTGCCTGATATGTCATTTGCAAATATCTTTTCACATTCCATTGGTTGCCTTTTAGTTTTGTTGATCGTTTCCTTTGCAGTGCAGAAGCTTTTTATCTTCATGAGGTTCCAGTAGTTCACCTTTGCTTTTAATACCCTTGCCTTTGGGGATGTGTCAAGTAAGAAATTGCTGCGGCTGAGGTCAGAGAGGTTTTTTCCTGCTTTCTCCTGGGTTTTGATGGTTTCCTGTCTCACTTCAGGTCCTTCATCCATTTTGAGTTTATTTTTGTGAATGGTGTGAGAAAGTGGTCTAGTTTCATTTTTCTACATGTTACTGTCCAGTTCTCCCAGCACCATTTGTTAACAAGACTGTCTTTTTTTCATTGGATATTCTTTCCTGCTTTGTCAAAGATGAGTTGGCCATACGTTTGTGGGTCTAGTTCTGGGATTTCTATTCTATTCCATTGGTCTATGTGTCTGCTTTTGTGCCAATACCATGCTGTCTTGATGATTACAGCTTTATAGTAGACGCTAAAGTCTGGGATTGTGATGACTCCTAATTGGGTCTTCTTCTTCAACATTACTTTGGCTATTCGGGGTCTTTTGTGGTTCCACACAAATTTTAGGATTGCTTGTTCTAGCTTCGAGAAGAATGCTCGTGCAATTTTGATTGGGATTGCATTGAATGTGTAGATTGGTTTGGGTAGTATTGACATTTTAACAGTATTTATTCTTCCAACCCATGAGCATGGAATGTTTTTCCATTTCTTTGTATCTTCTTCAATTTCCTTCATAAGCTTTCTATAGTTTTCAGCATACAGATCTTTTACATCTTTGGTTAGGTTTATTCCTAGGTATTTTATGCTTCTTGGTGCAATTGTGAATGGGATCAGTTTCTTTATTTGTCTTTCTGTTGCTTCATTATTAGTGTATAAGAATGCAACTGATTTCCGTACATTAATTTTGTATCCTGAGACTTTGCTGAATTCACGTATCAGTTCTAGCAGACTTTTGGTGGAGTCTATTGGGTTTTTTATGTATAATATCATGTCATCTGCAAAAAGTGAAAGCTTGACTTCATCTTTGCCAATTTTGATGCCTTTGATTTCCTTTTGTTGTCTGATTGCTGATGCTAGAACTTCCAATATTATGTTAAACAATAGCGGTGAGAGTGGACATCCCTGTCATGTTCCTGATCTCAGGGGGAAAGCTCTCAGTTTTTCCCCATTGAGGATGATATTAGCTGTGGGCTTTTCATAAATGGCTTTTATGATGTTTAAGTATGTTCATTCTATCCCGACTTTCTCAAGGGTTTTTATTAAGAAAGGATACTGTGGCAATGCAAGCTGGTGCAGCCACTCTGGAAAACAGTATGGAGCTTCCTCAAAAAACTAAAACTAAAAACAGAACTACCCTACGACCCAGCAATTGCACTATCCAAGGGATTTATCCAAGGGATACAGGTGTGCTGTTTCGAAGGGACACATGCACCCTCATGTGTATAGCAGCACTATTAACAATAGCCAAAGTATGGAAAGAGCCCAAATGTCCATCAGTGGATGAATGGATAAAGAAGATGTTGTATATATATACAATGGAGTATTACTTGGCAATCAAAAAGAATGAAATCTTGCCATTTGCAACTACGTGGATGGAACTGGAGGGTATTATGTTAAGTGAAATCAGGCAGTCAGAGAAAGACAAAAATCATATGACTTCACTCATATGGGGACTTGAAGAGACAAAACAGATGGACATAAGGTAAGGGAAACAAAAATAATATAAAAACAGGGAGGGGGACAAAACAGAAGCGACTCATAAATATGGAGAACAAACTGAGGGTTTCTGGAGGGGCTTTGGGGGGGGTGGGCTAAATGGGTAAGGGGCACTAAGGAATCTACTCCTGAAATCATTGTTGCACTATATGCTAACTAATTTGGATGTAAATTTTTAAAAATTAAAAATAAAAAAGAAAGAGAAAGAAAGGAAGGAAGGAAGGAAGAATTCTGAATTTTGTCAAATGCTTTTTCTGCATCGATTGACAGGATCATATCGTTCTTATCTTTTCTTTTATTAATGTGTTGTATCACACACATTGATTTGCGAATGTTGAACCAGCCCTGCAGCCCAGGAATGAATCCCACTTGATCATAGTGAATAATTCTTTTTATATGCTGTTGAATTAGATTTGCTAGCGTCTTGTTGAGAATTTTTGCATCCGTGTTCATCAGGGATATTGGCCTGTAGTTCTCTTTTTTTGCTGGGTCTCTGTCTGGTTTGGGAATCAAAGTAAAGCTGGCTTCATAGAATGAGACTGGAAGTTTTCCTCCCTTTTCTATTTCTTGGAACAGCTTGAGAACGATAGGTATTTTCTCTGCTTTAAATGTCTGGTAGAATTCCCCAGGGAAGCCATCTGGTCCTGGACTCTTATTCCAGGGAGTTGGGAATAAGAGTTGGGAGATTTTTGATAACTGATTTAATTTCTTTGCTGGTTATAGGTCTGTTAAAGTTTTCTATTTCTTCCTGTTTGAATTTTGGAAGTGTGTGGGTGGTTAGGAATTTGTCCATTTCTTCCAGGTTGTCCATTTTGTTGGCATATAATTTTTCATAGTATTCCCTGATAATTGCTTGTATCTCTGAGGGATTGGCTGTAATAATTCCATTTTCATTCATGATTTTATCTATTTGGGTCATCTCCCTTTTCTTTTTGAGAAGCCTGGCTAGAGGCTTATCAATTTTATTTTTCCAAAAAACCAACTCTTGGTTTCATTGATCTGCTCTACAGTTTTTTTAGATTCTATATTGTTTATTTCTGCTCTGATCTTTATTATTTCTCTTCTTCTGCTGGGTTTGGGGTGTCTTTGCTGTTCTGCTTCTATTTCCTTTAGGTGTGCTATTAGATTTTGTATTTGGGATTTTTCTTGTTTCTTGAGATAGGCCTGGATTGCAATGTATTTTCCTCTCAGGACTGCCTTCGCTGCATCCCAAAGCACTTGGATTGTTGTATTTTCATTTTCATTTGTTTCCATATATTTTTAAATTTCTTCTTTAATTGCCTGGTTGACCCATTCATTCTTTAGTAGGTTGTTCTTTAACCTCTGTGCTTTTGGAGGTTTTCCAGACTTTTTCCTGTGGTTGATTTCAAGTTTCATAGCATTATGGTCTGAAAGTGTGCATGGCTGATCTCAATTCTTTTGTACTTATGAAGGGCTGTTTTGTGGCTCAGTATGTGATCTATCTTGGAGAATGTTCCATGTGCACTTGAGAAGAAAGTATATTCTGTTGCTTTGGGATGCAGAGTTCTAAATATATCTGTCAAGTCCATCTGATCCAATGTATCATTCAGGGCCCTTGTTTCTTTATTGATTCTGTGTCTAGATGATCTATCCATTGTTATAAGTGGGTTATTAAAGTCCCCTGCAATTACCACATTCTTATCAATAAGGTTGCTTATGTTTGTGATTGTTTTATATATATTTGGAGGCTCCTGTATTCGGTGCACATTTATAATTGATAGCTCTTCCTGATGGATAGACTGTATAATTATTTTATAATGCCCTTCTTCATCTCTTGTTACAGCCTTTAATTTAAAGTCTAGTTTGTCTGATATAAGTATGGCTACTTCAGCTTCCTTTTGATTTCCAGTAGCATGGTAGATGGTTCTCCATCCCCTCACCTTCAATCTGAAGGTATGCTCACGTCTAAAATGAGTCTCTTGTGGGCAGCAAATAGATTGGTCTTGTTTTTTGTTTTGTTGTTTTTTTTTTTTATCCATTCTGATACCCTATGTCTTTTGGTTGGAACATTTAATCCACTTACATTCAGTGTTATTATTGAAAGATATGGGTTAAGAGTCATTGTGATGTCTATAGGTTTCATGCTTGTAGTGATGTCTCTGGTACTTTGTGGGCCTTGCAACATTTCAGTCACAGGGTCCCCCTTAGGATCTCTTGTAGGGCTGATTTAGTGGTGATGAATTCCTTCAGTTTTTGTTTGTTTGGGAAAACCTTTATCTCTCTTTCTATTCTGAATGACAGACTTGCTGGATAAAGGATTCTTGGCTGCATATTTTTTCTGTTCATCACATTGAAGATTTCCTGCCACTCCTTTCTGGCCTGCCAAGTGTCAGTAGATAGGTCTGCTACTATCCTTAGTGTCTACCTTTGTAAGTTAAGGCCTGTTTATCCCTAGCTGCTTTCAGAATTCTCTCTTTATCCTCATATTTTGCCAGTTTCACTATGATATGTCATGCATAAGATCAATTCAAGTTACGTCTGAAGGGAGTTCTCTGTGCCTCTTGGATTTCAATGTCTGTTTCCTTCCCTAGATCGGGGAAGTTCTCAGCTATGATTTGTTCAAGTACACCTTCAGCCCCTTTCTCTCTCTTTTCACAGATATTGTTCCATTTGATTGCATCACTTAGTTCTCTAATTCTCCCCTCATACTCCTGAATTTTTCAAATCTTTTTCTCAGCTTCCTCTTTTTCCATAATTTTATCATCGAATTCACTTATTCTCTCCTCTGCCTCTTCAATTGGTGCTATGGCCACCTCCATCTTATTTTGTACCTCATTTATAGCATTTTTAAATTCCTCATCACTATTTTTTAGTCCCCTGATCTCCGTAGCAATAGATTCTCTGCTGTGCTCTATGCTTTTTGCAAGCCCAGTGATTAATTTTATGACTATTATTCTAAGTTCTTGTTCCATTATATTGTTTAAATCAGTTTTGAGCGATTCATTAGCTGTCACTACTTCCTGGAATTTCTTTGAGGAGAATTCTTCCATTTCATCATTTTGGGTAGTCCCTGCGGTAGCTCCAAACTGCAGGGCACATCCCCTGTGCTGTCTGGAGAGACTTGTGTTGGTGGGTGAGGTCGCAGTCAGATCTGATGTCTGCCCCCAGCCCACCGCTGGGGCCGCAGTCAAACTGGTGTGTACCTTGTCTTCCCCTCTCCCAGGGGCAGGACTCACTGTGGAGTGGTGTGGCCCCTGTCTGGGCTACTTGCACACTGCCAGGCTTGTGGTGCTGCTTCAATGGGATCTGGTCAAGGGCGTATTAGATGGGGTGGATCCACAAGGTGCACAGGGGCGAGAGGGGGCAGGCTTAGCTCACTTTGCCATTGGTGGCCCCCTTTGGGAGGGGCCCTACAGCACCTGGAGGAAGGCAGGCCCGTCGGAGGGATGGATCCACAGAAGCACAGCGTTGGGCGTTTGCGCAGTGCAAGCAGGTTCGGTGATGGGAACTGGTTCCCTTTGGAATTTCGGCCGGGGGATGGGAGAGAGAAATGGCGCTAGCCAGCACCTTTGTTCCCCCACTGAGCTGAGCTCTGTCTTCCGGGGCTCAACAATTCTCCCTCCCTGCGTCCTCTCACCCTCCCAGCTCTCTGAGAGCAGAGCTGTTGACTTTTAACATTCCAGATGTCAAGTCCCACTGGCTGTCAGAACTCAAGCAGTCTGACCCCTCTGCTTTTGCAAGGCAGACTTCGGGGGCTCTGCCTTGCCAGGCGGCTGCCCCTCCACTGCCCTGGCTCCCTCCTGCCAGTGCGTGTAGCGCGCACTGCCTCTCCACCCTTCCTACCCTCTTCCATGGGCCTCTTGTCTATGCTTGGCTCTGGAGAGTCTGTCCTGCTAGTCTTCTGATGGTTTTCTGGGTTATTTAGGCAGATGTGGGTGGAATCTAAGCGATCAGCAGGATGAAGTGAGCCCAGCGTTCTCCTACACCGCCAACTTCCTTCATTCAGACTACACTGAGCCTGGTGGGCATGATCTGGCGGGTTGAGCTTAAATTCTGCTGCTTTCTTGCTGCCTCTGGAGGTGGTGGATAAGCCATTCCTGGATTTTGGATCCTAGCTCCAAATCTTTGGCATTATGCATTTTTAGACTTTATATGAGCTTCTCTCTACCCGCCCCCACCTCCGGCCTCCTCCCCTGACTGGTTCCAGAAACTAGCCGGAGTGGGACTGGGTCTGGGGTTGGAAAGGGTCTGACTTAGAAAACAGTACTGAATCAAAAATCAGGCTGGGCACACCTTCAAAACCAGACTGGGTCCAGGGGCAGACTGGGTCCATCTTCCATGGTGACATTTATATGAAAAGGGGCAGGGAGACGTAGAGCATGTCTGAGCAGTCACTTTCCAATAACAGCTCCACACACTGAAAAGGAGAGCCTGGATTTTTGTCTCTACCACAGGGATGCTTTTTCTTTCACTCCACTCGCTTCCTGTTGGCAAGGTTTCTGAAAAGAAGTCCAATGTAATTCTTAGCCTTGTTTCCATATAGGAAAGGTATTTTTATTACCCTGGCTTCTTTCAAGATTTTCTGTTTGTTTTTGATCTTATGTTGTTTGAATATTATATTCCTAGGTGTATATTTTTTGGTATTTTCCTGTGTGGTATTTTCTTAGCTTCCTAGATCTGTGACTGGTATCAGTCATTAACTTTGGGAAATTCTCAGCTATAATTACTTCAATATTTCTTCTTTTCTTTTCTCTGTCTCTTCTGGTATTTCCACTATGGGTATGTTACACCATTTGTGATTTTCTCATAGTTCTGTGTTTGTTTTCCTGTTTTTTGTTTGTATCTGTGTTTTAGTTTGGGAAGTTTCTATTGACATATCTTCAAGCTCATTGATTCTTTCCTTGGCTGTGTCTAGTCTACTGATGAGCCCAGCAAAAGCATTCTTCATTTCTGTGGCAGTGTTTTTGATTTCTAGAATTTCTTTTTGATTCTTTCTTAGCATCTCCATCTCTCTACTGGCATTACCGATCTGTTCTTGCATATTATACACCTTTTACACTAAGGCCCTCAACATCATAATTGTAGTTATTTTAACTTCCCAGTTTGATAATTCCAAAATCTCTGCCATATCTGAGTCTGGCTCTAATGCTTATTTTGTCTCTTCAAACTGTGATTTTTTTTTTTTTTTGGCCTTTTAGCATACCTTATAATTTTTGTTAGAAGCTATACATAAGCTCTTGGGTAAAAGGATTGTTTGGGGGGGCTAGGAGTTAGGCTGTGTTTACTCTTTGCTATAGGTGAGGCTAAAATTTCTTCCAGTGTCTTTGTTTTTGTGTCCCTTGTTGTCTTTGGATATTCTTAGAGACTCTTATAGTTCTTTTAGCTTATAGTTCTTTTAGCTCTAAGCCCCTGATATTATACTGGAGCCCCATTTATATGTTGGTAAACTATTGGGGGAGGAGAGACATACTATAATCTATGATTAGGTCTTAGTGTTTTAGCAAACCTGTGTCTCTGATTCTCAGGTTCCTCCCTCTTCCCCTTTAAATGAGACTGGAACAGGGGGCTGAAATTGGGTATTTCCCCTCCCCCAGTTTTCTCTGAGATGCTCAATTTGCTTAAAATCTGGTAAAACAGTTTCCCTTGAAGGCAAGCCTTTGTCAAGGAGAACAGAGCACTCTGGGCTTATTTTTAATTTTTTGTTGTTTTAAGAAAGAGAGAGAGAGAGAGAGAGCATGAGTCAGGGAGAGGGACAGAGTGAAAGAGAGAATATTAAGCAGGCTTCATGCTCAGAGTAGAGCCTGAGAGGGGGCTGGAACCCACAACCCTGGGATCATGACCTGAGCCGAAATCAAGAGTCAGTTCTTCAACTGACTGAGCTGCTCAGGTGCCCCTGGGCTTATTTGTAAATGGCTACTTTCCCCCTTCCCCTGTATGAAATACAAGGGGATTTTTCTTCCATATTCACCCTGAGAACCTGGTGGAGTTTCTGGACATAAAACTCAGGAAAGTTGGGTGGGGGGAATGTTTACATCTCAAGCCAGACTAGGCACAGTCTCCAGTAGTCAATTGTCCTTTATGTGTTCCTACCAGGCACCAACTGTGGCTTTTGCTCCTGGTAAACTATGATTCTTTGTATTTGCCTGGCTCTCTAGTTTTTTTTGGGGGGGGGGGGAGGTGACAATTTTTCTTGTAACCTCAATTCCTTGATTGAGGGACTTGTTGATTTTTCAGTTTGTTTGGCTTTTTATTTTCTTTTTGTGAGGATAGGAGTGGTTACTTCCAAGCTCTTTACATGTCAGACCAGACAGAGAGACTTTAAACAGAGTTGGGGATAAGGATCCAGCAACTCTCTTACTTTACCTTCCTCCTCAGGGCTGGCCCAGGTCAAGAGCTCATTTTCATTTACACTGGGTGGGAGTTGAGAGGATAGCTCAATAGAGCCCATTCATAGTGGTTCTTCCTAATCTCTCAGCTTATTGTCATGCCTACAACCCACTCTCTTCTATAATATTCATTGATTGCTCCTAGTCTCAGCCTGAGATGACTCAAAACCAAATCTAACATAACAATCTTGTCAATATTTAAAAACTTCTGTCTTATTTTTTTTTCAAAACATTTCAGTGTTTATTTATTTTTTGAGAGAGATTGACAGAGTGCGAGCAGGGGAAGGGCAGTGATGGAGGGAGACACAGAATCCAAAGCAGGCTCCAGGCTCTGAGCTGTCAGTACAGAGCTCGACTCAGGGCTTGAACTCACAGACCACAAGATCATGACCTGAGCCGAAGTGGGAAACTTAACTGACAGCCATCTGGGTGCCCCTGTTCTGTCTCTTTAAGTCTTCCTGTTTTCTTCAAGACTTCCTTATAGGGCATGGTTTCAGGTTTCTTGTCCATTGCGGTTACTTATGATATATTTTAGTTCAGAGTTTTTCTCAGATCTTTGTAATACCATATTTCTTTTTTTAAATGTTTATTTATTTATTGAGAGAAATAGTGAGAGAGAGAGAGAGAGAGAGAGTGGGAGAGGGGCAGAGAGAGACAGAGAGAGAGAATCTCAAGCAGGTTCCCCACTGTCAACACAGAGTCCAATGTGGGGCTCAAACCCACAAACCAGGGGATCATGACCTGAGCTGAAATCAAGAGTCAGACTCTTAACCAAATGAGCCACCCAGGAGCACCCCCCTTTAAGTTTATTTATTTATTTTGAAAGAGAGAGAGAGAGTGGGCGAGGGGTAAAGAGAGAGAGAGAGAGAATATGAAGGAGGCTCACCACATGGTCAGCACAGACCCCAAAGCAGGGCTCGAACCCACAAACTATTGGATCAATAACATCATAATTCCTTTGTTAATTTTAAAAAAAATTTTGTAATGTTTTTATTTTTGAGAGAGAGAGAGGGAGAGAGAGAGAGAATGCAAGCAGGGGAGGGGCAGAGAGAGGGAGACACAGAATCTGAAGCAGGCTCCAGACTCCGAGCTGTCGGCACAGAGCCCAATGCAGGGCTTGAACCCACAGATGGCGAGATCATGACCTGAACTGAAGTCAGATGCTCAACAGACTAAGCCACCCAGGCACCCCAATAATACCATAGTTCTTAAAGTAATTTTCCCACATCTCTTTTTGGATGTATTTTTCCTGTCTTCTTTTTACAGAGAAACCTCTTTATTGGAAAGGAAAAAACAAACTAGTTCTTCAACAGAAAAAAGTTTTCTCTTAGCAGAGAAAAGTACATCAAATTTCTCATGTGTCTTACAAGGAACACTGAAGAATAGATAGAGAACATGATTCTTTGAGAAAATGTAGTCTCAAAATTCAAATGCTGTCATAGTCAGCTTTTGCTGCACAATGACAGGATGTGAGCAGAGAATTGACCTGTGCTTGCACAGTGGGACTTGCCTTGGATGCTCTGGTGAATGGAAATGAAGGTTTCCCCTGGGGAGCTGCCTCTTGAGCCTGGTCTCCAGACGACAGCATGTGCAGCAGACCTTAGCCCAACCTGTAGCTTGAAACTAAGCCCAACATACCTGCTGCCTGAAGCAGAGTTGCCACTGTAGCCTAGGCTACATCATCTGATCCATAGTTGACCGAAAGACAAATGAACACAAAAACAAATACTTATATTATAAACCACCGGATTTTTAGGGATGGGATGAAGCTGAAGAATCAGTTACCCAGAGGAAGCGCTTCATGACAGATCCCTGGAGCATAAGTGGTAAGCCCCACCCTGCAAGCACATGTCAATCCTCTGCTCATACTATGTTCATTAACATCCTGTTAGTCACGATAAGTCCAATGGCCATGCCCAACATCTACAGCTGGAGAAATACACTCTGTCCACCATGGCATCATGGTAAAAGTGTTGTCTCAGTCTGCTCAGGCTGCCTTAACAAAATACCATAGTTTGGGTGGCTTAAACAGCAGACATTTATTTCTCACATCTCATTTTTCTGGGAGCTGGGAAATCCAAGATAAAGGTGCTGGAAAAAGAAATTTCATTTTGAGGCCTTTTCTCTTGGCTTGCAGGTGACTGCATCTCGCCACGTGCTCACGTGGACTTTCGTTAGTGCTGCACGTGGAAAGAGAGAGCTCTCTCTCACCCTCTTATTATAAGGCCACTAATCCTATTGGATTAGGGACCCACCTTTATGACTTCGTTTAACTTTACCTCCCAAAGAACCTGTTCCAAATACAGTCATATTGCTGGTTAGAACTTCAACATATGAATTTTGAAGGGCCACAATTCAGCCCATAGTAAATGTCAACATATACTGCTATGACAAGGGAGCAAATAATTAGAACCAATAATTCAGCCTACAAAATTATTCACAACCCTCCTTCTTGCAGAATACACTCACACCCATTCCAAATGCCCCACCCCCACCCCCACTGAAGTTTTATGTGATTACAACATCATGTCTGCTTGGTCAGGAGGCCTCTGAACTAAGAAGGCAAGTTCTCTCCTCTCCACCCCAGCATGCTTTAAATAGAGTTATGGCACAGGGATGGGATGACCAAAGTCAACATTTAGATTTGAAAAGGGAGAAGAATGGGAGACTGGGCAGCCATATTCATAGCAATTCTGAAAGACAACTGGGCAAGTGTCAGGTTCTCCTGCCCTAGGGGGCCATAGGGCATTATTATTCCTTATTATTTTCCTTAGTCTCTTCTGAAGAGGCCATACGGGAATAATATGCCTTTCTTGGGGGGCAGAGCAGCTTTCTCAGTCAGCTCCTTGCCTTTAAAAGACAGAAGCCCAGAAGATCCTTTTTTTTTTTTTTTATCTTGAACAGAGTCAGATTGTTTGTTTTGTTTTGTTTTTTTAATCGTCCAGGTTTGATATGTGTGGGGCACTTTTTGTCAATACAGCTCTCTTAATAACATTGTGAGTTTTACAAGCATTTCATTACAATTTACATCATGTTTCCAGAAAGCCATGTTTACTAGTCTTTATGGTAAGACAAGGTCACAAGGTTGCGTGCCTTGTGACCTAAATTTTCTGATGCATCTAAGAATTGCTATTGTCAGTTTATCCAATTTTTTTCTTGGGAAAATGGGAACGACCCTTTCCAAGCTCTTTACATGTCAGGACAGAAACTACTTTTCTTATCTGAAAAAAAAACAAACCCACTTTGCTGATGGAAAAGAATAAAAATCACTTGAAATCCTCCTCACACACATGTAACTACTGAATGTGGTTGTTTCTTATGGAAGGTTGTGGGAATCACATCAAAATGTAACTCAGTGTGAAGATGATTCAGTAAGGTGATAAATGAATCATGTTTACTATTTATCCATTAAGTGTCCAAATCTTTTTTTCAAGATTTTATTTTTAAGCAATCTGTACACCCAACACGGGGCTTGAACTTACAACCGTGAGATCAACAGTCGCATGGTCCACTATCTGAGCCAGCCAGGCACCCTTAGATGTCCAAATCTTGTTCTAAGGAGTGAATTCAGAGATTTTGGAGGCGTATATGGAAGCTTATTTGTTGGTCTTTTCTCTGAATATCATTTTCCCCAGCCTATAGCTTTTGCTAGGAACTAGAAAAGACACAATTTTCTAATGAGACATGGAAATGCTAGTGTCTTATATTGACGACTGGAAGATTCCATATGCTTTGGAATTCACATCAGCAGGAGGAGAGTTGATATCCAATTATAAAATTACAAAAAAAAAAAAAAAAACAAACCCCACCCTGAATAGAAGAACACCTGTACACAAAGCCAGACTTTTCTGGATCAGTTTTAGATCAGTTTCAGCACATGCTTGGTGGAACCCTTAAAGTTCTAAACCTCAAGCATGGTGGAATAATTTTGGGCCATGAAAAACTTTAAAGCAGATGTTAACAGTTGCCTTACAAAGATTATAGAAAAATGATGGTCCCATGAATCATCTATTGAGTCATTTTTATCAGAATAAAAGCATGTCTCAAGATTTCTCTTAAAAAAACCTCTATGTCATGTCTCCCTCCATGTACCTTTTCTTTGCTCTCTTCCCACAAAACTCTTTGAGTTGTTGATTCCCATTATCTCCTAGGTCTCTTTCCATCGTCCTCTTGAACACTTTCCAATCATGTTTTCTCCCCACAACAGAACTTGTCAAGGACATCAATAATGTCTATGTCGCTAAATTAAATGACCAATTCTCAAACTGAATCTTATATAACTATGGTAGCATGTTACATTACTGCCACCACTCCCCACCCCCACCTCCCAACAAATCATGGCTCTCAGGATTCACCCATGTGGTCCTTTCCATATCAACTCTGGATTTGGACATGGGGTTTATTTTGACCAACGGAACGTCAGTAAATCTGAAGCAAGCAGAGGCTTGATAAGCACTTGTACATTGGTACTTGCTCTCGTGAGTCCTGTTGCCAAGGAAACAATTATGGGCTATCCTGCTGGTGGGATGACGTGAAGGAGGATCAAAGTGCACAACCCAGGGAGTTCCGGAAGATGGCTGCGTAGGAGGACGCTGGGCTCACCGCGCGTCCTGCTGATCACTTAGATTCCACCTACACCTGCCTAAAGAACCCAGAAAACCACCAGAGGATTAGCAGAACGGAGTCTCCGGAGCCAAGCGCAGACGAGAGGCCCACGGAAGAGGGTAGGAAGGGCGGCGAGGCGGTGCGCGCTCCACGGACTGGCGGGAGGGAGCCAGGGCGGAGGGGCGGCTCGCCGGCCAAGCGGAGCCCCCGAGTCTGGCCGGCAAAAGCGGAGGGGCCTGACGGACTGTGTTCCGACAGCAGGCGCGACTTAGCGTCTGGGAGGTCAGAAGTTAACAGCTCTGCTCAGAAAGCGGGAAGGCTGGAGGACAAAGGGAGGGAGAGCTGCTGAGCCCCCGGACGGCAGAGCTCAGCTTGGCGGGGAACAAAGGCGCTCGCCAGCGCCATCTCCCCCGCCCATCCCCCAGCCAAAATCCCAAAGGGAACCAGTTCCCGCCAGGGAACTTGCTCGCTCCGCGCAAACACCCAACTCTGTGCTTCTGCGGAGCCAAACCTCCGGCAGCGGGTCTGACTCCCTCCCGCTGCTACAGGGCCCCTCCCGAAGTGGATCACCTAAGGAGAAGCGAGCTAAACCTGCCCCTCCTGCCCCCGTGCACCTTGCCTACCCACCCCAGCTAATACGCCAGCTCCCCAGCACCACAAGCCTGGCAGTGTGCAAGTACCCTAGACGGGCCACGCCACCCCACAGGGAATCCCGCCCCTAGGAGAGGGGAAGAGAAGGCACACACCAGTCTGACTGTGGCCCCAACGGTGGGCTGGGGGCAGACATCAGGTCTGACTCCGGCCCCTCCCACCAACTCCAGTTATACACCACAGCACGGGGGAAGTGCCCTGTGGGTCCTCACCACTCCAGGGACTATCCAAAATGACCAAACGGAAGAATTCCCCTCAGAAGAATCTCCAGGAAATAACAACAGCTAATGAACTGATCAAAAAGGATTTAAATAATATAACAGAAAGTGAATTTAGAATAATAGTCATAAAATTAATCGCTGGGCTTGAAAACAGTATAGAGGACAGCAGAGAATCTCTTGCCACAGAGATCAAGGGACTAAGGAACAGTCACGAGGAGCTGAAAAACGCTTTAAACGAAATGCAAAACAAAATGGAAACCACGACGGCTCGGATTGAAGAGGCAGAGGAGAGAATAGGTGAACTAGAAGATAAAGTTATGGAGAAAGAGGAAGCTGAAAGAAAGAGAGATAAAAAAATCCAGGAGTATGAGGGGAAAATTAGAGAACTAAGTGATACACTAAAAAGAAATAATATACGCATAATTGATATCCCAGAGGAGGAAGAGAGAGGGAAAGGTGCTGAAGGGGTACTTGAAGAAATTATAGCTGAGAACTTCCCTGAACTGGGGAAGGAAAAAGGCATTGAAATCCAAGAGGCACAGAGAACTCCCTTCAGACGTAACTTGAATCGATCTTCTGCACGACATATCATAGTGAAACTGGCAAAATACAAGGATAAAGAGAAAATTCTGAAAGCAGCAAGGGATAAACGTGCCCTCACATATAAAGGGAGACCTATAAGACTCGTGACTGAACTCTCCTTTGAAACTTGGCAGGCCAGAAAGGCTTGGCACGATATCTTCAGTGTGCTAAACAGAAAAAATATGCAGCCGAGAATCCTTTATCCAGCAAGTCTGTCATTTAGAATAGAAGGAGAGATAAAGGTCTTCCCAAACAAACAAAAACTGAAGGAATTTGTCACCACGAAACCAGCCCTACAAGAGATCCTAAGGGGGATCCTGTGAGACAAAGTACCAGAGACATCACTACAAACATAAAACATACAGACATCACAATGACTCTAAACCCGTATCTTTCTATAATAACACTGAATGTGAATGGATTAAATGCGCCAACCAAAAGACATAGGGTATCAGAATGGATAAAAAAACAAGACCCATCTATTTGCTGTCTACAAGAGACTCATTTGAGATCTGAGGACACCTTTAGATTGAGAGTGAGGGGATGGAGAACTATTTATCATGCTACTGGAAGCCAAAAGAAAGCTGGAGTAGCCATACTTATATCAGACAAACTAGACTTTAAATTAAAGGCTGTAACAAGAGATGAAGAAGGGCATTATATAATAATTACAGGGTCTATCCATCAGGAAGAGCTAACAATTATAAATGTCTATGCGCCAAATACCGGAGCCCCCAGATATATAAAACAATTACTCATAAACATAAGCAACCTTATTGATAAGAATGTGGTCATTGCAGGGGACTTTAACACCCCACTTACAGAAATGGATAGATCATCTAGACACACAGTCAATAAAGAAACAAGGGCCCTGAATGATACATTGGATCAGATGGACTTGACAGATATATTTAGAACTCTGCATCCCAAAGCAACAGAATATACTTTCTTCTCGAGTGCACATGGAACATTCTCCAAGATAGATCATATACTGGGTCACAAAACAGCCCTTCATAAGTTTACAAGAATTGAAATTATACCATGCATACTTTCAGACCACAATGCTATGAAGCTTGAAATCAACCACAGGAAAAAGTCTGGAAAACCTCCAAAAGCATGGAGGTTAAATAACACCCTACTAACGAATGAGTGGGTCAACCAGGCAATTAGAGAAGAAATTAAAAAATATATGGAAACAAACGAAAATGAAAATACAACAATCCAAACGCTTTGGGACGCAGCGAAGGCAGTCCTGAGAGGAAAATACATTGCAATCCAGGCCTATCTCAAGAAACAAGAAAAATTCCAAATACAAAATCTAACAGCACACCTAAAGGAAATAGAAGCAGAACAGCAAAGACAGCCTAAACCCAGCAGAGGAAGAGAAATAATAAAGATCAGAGCAGAAATAAACAATATAGAATCTAAAAAAACTGTAGAGCAGATCAACGAAACCAAGAGTTGGTTTTTTGAAAAAATAAACAAAATTGACAAACCTCTAGCCAGGCTTCTCAAAAAGAAAAGGGAGATGACCCAAATACATAAAATCATGAATGAAAATGGAATTATTACAACCAATCCCTCAGAGATACAAAAAATTATCAGGGAATACTATGAAAAATTATATGCCAACAAATTGGACAACCTGGAAGAAATGGACAAATTCCTAACCACCCACCCTCTTCCAAAACTCAATCAGGAGCAAATAGAAAGCTTGAACAGACCCATAACCAGCGAAGAAATTGAATCGGTTATCAAAAATCTCCCAACAAGTAAGAGTCCAGGGCCAGATGGCTTCCCAGGGGAGTTCTACCAGACGTTTAAAGCAGAGATAATACCTATCCTTCTCAAGCTATTCCAAGAAATAGAAAGGGAAGGAAAACTTCCAGACTCATTCTATGAAGCCAGTATTACTTTGATTCCTAAACCAGACAGAGACCCAGTAAAAAAAGAGAACTACAGGCCAATATCCCTGATGAATATGGATGCAAAAATTCTCAATAAGCTACTAGCAAATCGAATTCAACAGCATATAAAAAGAATTATTCACCATGATTAAGTGGGATTCATTCCTGGGATGCAGGGCTGGTTCAACATTCGCAAATCGATCAACGTGATACATCACATTAACAAAAAAAAAAGAGAAGAACCATATGATCCTGTGAATCGATGCAGAAAAGGCCTTTGACAAAATCCAGCACCCTTTCTTAATAAAAACCCTGGAGAAAGTCGGGATAGAAGGAACATACTTAAAGATCATAAAAGCCATTTATGAAAAGCCCATAGCTAACATCATCCTCAACGGGGAAAAACTGAGAGCTTTTTCCCTGAGATCAGGAACACGACAGGGATGCCCACTCTCACCGCTGTTGTTTAATATAGTGCTGGAAGTTCTAGCATCAGCAATCAGACAACAAAAGGAAATCAAAGGCATCAAAATTGGCAAAGATGAAGTCAAGCTTTCACTTTTTGCAGATGACATGATATTATACATGGAATATCCGATAGACTCCACCAAAAGTCTGCTAGAACTGATACATGAATTCAGCAAAGTTGCAGGATACAAAATCAATGTACAGAAATCAGTTGCATTCTTATACACTAACAATGAAGCAACAGAAAGACAAATAAAGAAACTGATCCCATTCACAATTGCACCAAGAAGCATAAAATACCTAGGAATAAATCTAACCAAAGATGTAAAAGATCTGTATGCTGAAAACTATAGAAAGCTTATGCAGGTAATTGAAGAAGATGTAAAGAAATGGAAAGACATTCCCTGCTCATGGATTGGAAGAATAAATATTGTCAAAATGTCAATACTACCCAAAGCTATCTACACATTCAATGCAATCCCAATCAAAATTGCACCAGCATTCTTCTCGAAACTAGAACAAGCAATCCTAAAATTCATATGGAACCACAAAAGGCCCCGAATAGCCAAAGTAATTTTGAAGAAGAAGACCAAAGCAGGAGGCATCACAATCCCAGACTTTAGCCTCTACTACAAAGCTGTCATCATCAAGACAGCATGGTATTGGCATAAAAACAGACACATAGACCAATGGAATAGAATAGAAACCCCAGAACTAGACCCACAAACGTATGGCCAACTCATCTTTGACAAAGCGGGAAAGAACATCCAATGGAAAAAAGACAGTCTCTTTAACAAATGGTGCTGGGAGAACTGGACAGCAACATGCAGAAGGTTGAAACTAGACCGCTTTCGGGGCGCCTGGGTGGCTCAGTCGGTTAAGCGGCCAACTTCGGCTCAGGTCACGATCTCGCGGTCCGTGAGTTCGAGCCCCGCGTCGGGCTCTGTGCTGACAGCTTAGAGCCTGGAGCCTGTTTCGGATTCTGTGTCTCCCTCTCTCTCTGACCCTCCCCCGTTCATGCTCTGTCTCTCTCTGTCTCAAAAATAAATAAACATTTAAAAAAAAAAAAAAAAAGAAACTAGACCGCTTTCTCACACCATTCACAAAAATAAACTCAAAATGGATAAAGGACCTGAATGTGAGACAGGAAACCATCAAAACCTTAGAGGAGAAAGCAGGAAAAGACCTCTCTGACCTCAGCCGTAGCAATCTCTTACTCGGCACATCCCCAAAGACAAGGGAATTAAAAGCAAAAGTGAATTACTGGGACCTTATGAAGATAAAAAGCTTCTGCACAGCAAAGGAAACAACCAACAAAACCAGAAGGCAACCAACGGAATGGGAAAAGATCTTTGCAAATGACACATCGGACAAAGGGCTAGTATCCAAAATCTATAAAGAGCTCATCAAACTCCACACCCAAAAAACAAATAACCCAGTGAAGAAATGGGCAGAAAACATGAATAGACACTTCTCTAAAGAAGACATCCGGATGGCCAACAGGCACATGAAAAGATGCTCAACGTCGCTCCTTATCAGGGAAATACAAATCAAAACCACACTCAGATACCACCTCACGCCAGTCAGAGTGGCCAAAATGAACAAATCAGGAGACTATAGATGCTGGAGAGGATGTGGAGAAACAGGAACCCTCTTGCACTGTTGGTGGGAATGCAAATTGGTGCAGCCGCTCTGGAAAGCAGTGTGGAGGTTCCTCAGAAAATTAAAAATGGACCTACCCTATGACCCAGCAATAGCACTGCTAGGAATTTATCCAAGGGATACAGGAGTGCTGATGCATAGGGGCACTTGTACCCCAATGTTTATAGCAGCACTCTCCACAATAGCCAAATTATGGAAAGAGCCTAAATGTCCATCAACTGATGAATGGATAAAGAAATTGTGGTTTATATACACAATGGAATACTACGTGGCAATGAGAAAGAATGAAATATGGCCTTTTGTAGCAACATGGATGGAACTGGAGAGTGTGATGCTAAGTGAAATAAGCCATACAGAGAAAGACAGATACCATATGGTTTCACTCTTATGTGGATCCTGAGAAACGTAACAGAAACCCATGGGGGAGGGGAAGGAAAAAAAAAAAAAAAAGAGGTTAGAGTGGGAGAGAGCCAAAGCATAAGAGACTGTTTAAAACTGAGAACAAACTGAGGGTTGATGGGGGGTGGGAGGGAGGGCAGGGTGGGTGATGGGTATTGAGGAAGGCACCTTTTGGGATGAGCACTGGTGTTGTATGGAAACCAATTTGACAGTAAATTTCATATATTAAAAAATAAAAAACAACAACAAAAAAAAACAAAGTGCACAACCCAAACTGATCACCAGATCTGTGGATGAGGCCCTTAGAAACTAAGTGCCAGCTCCCAGCCAAACTGTTGCCTAACTGCTCATGTGACCCCAAGCAAGGCCATCAGATGTGCTGCCTAGGAGTGGTGTCAGCATCATGGTGGTGTAGACATTTCTTCTTTTGACTCTCCCTTTTAAACACTGAAACATACAACTATCCATGAGCAAAAGTACTTGTGTAGGTGTTGTGGGATTTAGCACCTTATGCCAAGGGATCTGGGAAGAATTATGTACACCTGTGTAGCCAGTAATAGTTGAATAGACCTTGGTATGGGCCATAAAACCAGGGAAGCCAGACAGCCTGCTCAGATCCCTCAAAGCGTGGTTGGGAAGAAACCTGGAACGTACTGACCTGAGTAGATACCCATGCATGGGAAAGAATTTGCAGAAGTCCAGCCCTCCCAAGGGAAGATTCCAACACACCATTCTAGAGAAAAAATAAGAGTTTGGTCACAGTGGATGTGGTAGTAAGAAAAACTTTCCCAGTGTGTCCCCTTGCCCCACTTCCCCAGAAAACGCTGCACCCAGGCTGATGTATCCAGCAGCAGCTAAATCTCTCTTAGGGGAAAAAGATAGCACTGAGTGAGGGCCCACTACCCTAGCTGCGCAAGAAGTGATTGGAGAAACCTGTTGTTTTTCCCAACAGCACCCAGTGTATCTGATGTGAGACATCCATGATTGGGGGAAGAGAGACGATTGGGGCAAGAGGCAGGTAAGAGACTGCATTCCTGCTTGACTGCTGTCTTCAGGAAATCCATTCACAAACCTCTGGGAATACCATATCCAGGAATCTATCGGATGCACAGGCACCCACAATGCCCCAAGTGCTAACCCACACCTCTTCCCATTGTGTGGCCAGCTCCTTGTACTCACTTCCACATGTGGCATCAAGGGAGAGCTCCCTGTAGGCAGTGAGCAATCAGAAAACCAGCCACTGTCTGTGAGCAAAGAAACCTCAAGCTTGAGCTGTAGTGCCATCTGGAAAATGAAGAGGTTTCTAGTAGTCAGCCTGGTGACTTGTAAGAACCAGAGAAGACGTAAAATGTTAAGAATCCTGCCACAAGAGGGAGCAAGAAGAGTTGAGCAGATGTACCAATACAAAGAGATTAAACCCCAGATAGTAACAACAGCATACTCCATCTGAAAGCAACTGGCAGAGATTTAAGGAAGCATTTGCTACTTTAATGCAAAAAGAGTAATGCAGAACTACAAGAAACATGAAAAATCAGAGAGACATACGACCACAAAAAGAAAATAATAATTCTCTAATAACTGAGCTCAAAGGCACAGAATTTTGTGACCTATCTGATAAAAAATTCAAAATAGCTTTTTTGAACAAACTCAACAGGCCATCAGAAAATGCAGACAATTTAACACATTCTCAAAAAGTGATCAAAATTAAATTTATTCCAAAGAGAAAAAAATAATAATAATAAAGAGCCAAACAGAGGTTCTGGAGCTGAAGAACTCAATGAATGAGATGAAAAATGCAATAGAGATCGTCTGCAGTGAGTAGAACAGGTGTAAGGCAGCATAAATGAGTTAGAAGGTAGGAATTTTGAAATAACCCAGTTAGAAGTGAACTACAGCAAAAAAGAATGAGAAAGAGTGAGAAAAGCCTAGTGTGATCTACGAGATCCATAAAAAAAAAAAAAAAGAAAATTGGGATTTCAAGAGAAGAAGAAATCAGAAAATGATTTAAAGAAATAATAACTGGGGGCGCCTGGGTGGCTCGGTCGGTTAAGCGGCCGACTTCGGCTCAGGTCATGATCTCACGGTTCGTGGGTTCGAGCCCCGTGTCAGGCTCTGTGCTGACAGCTCAGAGCCTGGAGCCTGCTTCAGATCCTCTGTCTCCCTCTCTCTGTGACCCTCCCCCGTTCATGCTCTGTCTCTCTCTGTCTCAAAAATAAATAAACGTTAAAAAAAAAATTAAAAAAAAAAGAAATAATAACTGAGAACTTCTCAAACCTGGAGAGAACTGAACATCTAAATATGTGAAGCTAATAGATCACTTTGTTATCTTAATGCAAAACACCCTTCTCCAAGACATATTACAATAAAACTGTCAAAAATCAAGGATAAAGAAAGAATTCTAAAGGCAGCTAGAGAAAAAAAGATTGTAACCTACAAAGGAACTCTCATTAGGCTATCAGCAGATTCTCAGCAGAAATCCTACAGGCCAGGAGAGAGTAGAATGACATGATCAAAATGTTGAAAGAAAAACGTTGCTAGCCAAGAATTCTCTATCTGGCAGTTATCCTTCAGGAGATATAAGGAGAAATAAAGAATATCTTAGACAAACAAAAGCTGAGTGAGTTCACCACACTAGACTTGCCTTGCAAGAAATGCCAAAAGGAGTTCTTCAAGCTAAAATCAAAAGGAGCCAATCAGCAACACAAAAACATAAAAAAGTATACGACACACTGGTAAAGGTAAATATATAGTCAGACCTAGGAAACTTTACATATACAATAGGATAATGTGTTAGCCACTTAACTATAGTACAAAGGCCAAAGGATTAGAGTATTAAAAATAATTGTAGCTACTATAATGTGTTAAAGAATATACCATATTAATAGAAGATAATAAAGACATTAATAATATGAACAGGTGGGAGTAAAATGATGATCAAGGTTAAGTTGCTATCAGCTTTAAATGGACTGTTTTATCTATGAGATATCTTATGTAAGCTCCATGGTAACCACAAAACAAAACTAAGAGCAGATGCACTAAAGATAAAGAAAAGGGAAATCGAGCATACCACCATGGAAAATCACCAATTTGCAAAGGTAGGCAGGAATAAAGGGAAAAAGAAGCAATGGAAATACAAAACAACTACAAAACAGCAAACTGGCATTAGTAATCCCTCACAGGTCAATAATAACTAAATGTAAATGGCATGAATTCATCAATCAAAAGGCATAAAGTGGCTAGACGGATTTAAAAAAATAAGACTCAGATGTATGCTGCCTACAAGAAGCTCAATTCAGTTTTAAAGACACACGTAGGCTCAAAGGGAAAAAATGGAAAAAGATATTTCATGCTAGTGGAAACCAAAAGAAAATGCGAATAGTTATACTCATATGAGACAAGATAGGCTTTAAGGCAAAAATCATAACTAGAGACAAGGCCATTATATAATGATAAACAGGTCAATGTATCAAGAAGATATAACAATTATACATATGTATGTACCCAACATTGGAGAACCTAAATATATTAAACAAATACTAACAGATCTAAAGGGAGAAATGGACAATACGATAATAGTAGGCGACTTCAATAGCCCTCTTTCAGCAATGGATAGATTATCCAGACATAAAATCAACAAGGTAATGGTGGACTTGAACCTTACCTTAGACCAAACGGACTTAAACATTTATAGAACATTCCATTCAATAGAAGCAGAATACCTCTTCTTCTCAAGTGTACATGAAACATCCTTCAGGATAGACCATATGATATGACACACAATAAACCTTCCAAAATTTAAGATGACTGGAATCATATCAAGTAAATTTTCCAACTACAAAGATAAGAAAGTAGAAATCAACCACAAAGGAAAACTGGAAAATCTACAAATATGTGGAAATCAACACATGCCTAAATAAAGAAGGAGTCAAAGAAGAAATAAAAAATGAAATAAAAAATATCTTGAAAAAAATGAAAATGGAAACACCACATGCCAAAAATTTATGGGGTGCTGCAAAAGCAGTATTGAGAGGGAAGTTTATAGCAATAAATGTGTTTATTAAGAAAATGATAAGAAATCAAATAAGCAACCTAATTTTACACCGCGAGGAACTAGAAAAAAAAGAACAAATTAAGCACAAAGTTGGGAGAAGGAAGGAAGGAAATAACAAAGATCAAAGTGGAAAATAATAAAATACAGACCAGAAAATAATACAAAAAATCAACAAAGAGCTGTTTTTTAAATTAATTAATTAATTAACTAATTAAAGGACACTTCCTTTTAGAACAAACAATCCTAAAATTTGTATGGAACCACAAAAGACCCCGAATAGCCAAAATAATGTTGAAGAAGAAAACCAAAGCAGGAGGCATCACAATCCCAGATTTTAGCCTCTACTACAAAGCTGTAATCATCAAGACAGTATTGGCACAAAAACAGACATATAGACCAGTGGAATAGAATACAGACCCCAGCATTGGACCCAGAAATATATGGCCAACTAATCTTTGACAAAGCAGGAAATAGTATCCAGTGGAAAAAAGACAGTCTCTTTAGCAAATGGTGCTGGGAGAACTGGACAGCAACATGCAGGAGAAGGAAACTGAACCACTTTCTTACACCATACACAAAAACTAACTCAAAATGGATGAAGGACCTGAATGTGAGACAAGAAACCATCAAAACTCTAGAGGAGAAAACAGAAAAAACCTCTTTGACCTCAGCTGCAGCAATTTCTTACTTGACATATCTCCAAAGGCAAGGGAATTAAAAGCAAAACTGAACTCTTGGGACCTCATCAAGATTAAAAGATTCTGCACTGCAAAGGAAACAATCAACAAAACTAAAAGGCAACTGACACAATGGGAAAAGGTATTTGCAAATGACATATCAGATAAAGGGGTAGTACCCGAAATCTAAAAAGAACACACCAAACTCCACACCCAAAAAATATATAATCCAGTGAAGAAATGGGCAGAAGACATGAATAGACACTTTTCCAAAGAAGACATCAGGATGATCAACAGACACATAAAACGATGCTCAACGTCACTCATCATCAGGGAAACACAAATCAAAGCCACATTGAGATACCACCTCACACCAGTTAGAGTCGCTAAAATGAACAAATCAGGAAACTACAGATGCTGGTGAGGATGTGGAGAAAGGGGGACCCTCTTGCACTATTAGTGGGAATGCAAACTGGTGCAGCCACTCTGGAAAACAGTGTGGGGGTCCTTAAAAAATTAAAAATAGATCTACCCTATGACCCAGCAATAGCACTGCTAAGAATTTACCCAAGGCACAAAGGAGTGCTGATTCATAGGGGCACATGTACCCCTATGTGTATAAAAATGCAATAATAGCTAAATTATGGAAAAAGCCTAAATGTCCATCAATCAATGAATGGATAAAGACGATGTGGTTTATATATACAATGGAATACTACTTGGCAATGAGAAAGAATAAAATCATGCCATTTGCAGCAACATGGATGGAACTGGAGGGTATTATGCTAAGTGAAATAAGTCAGTCAGAGAAAGACAGATATCATATGCTTTCACTCATATGTGGATCTTGAGAAACTTAACATAAGACCATGGGGGAAGGGAAGGGGGAAAAATAGTTGCAAACAGAGAGGGAGGGAGGCAAACCATAAGAAATTCTTAAACACAGAGAACAAACTGAGGGTGGATGGGGGAGGGGTGGGGGAGGGGGCAAATGGGTGATGGGCATGGAGGAAGGCACTTGTTGGGATGAGCAGTGGATGTTGTATGTAAGCCAATTTGACAATAAATTATATTAAAAGAAGATTAAAAAAAAGATGTGCATTTGGTTTTTATATTCTCTATTTACAATCTGATTTAAAATCTGATTGTTTTGCAGCATGATATATTTTGGGGGATTTTATTAAACACATAGGGACAAATTACTCTTTGTTTTATGTCTTCAGCTGCTGTGGACATTATAATAACATATTTGACTAAAGTGGGAAGCCCTCCAGAGGTTGAGCTTTGAGTAATTCTGTGTGATCTCCAAACAGGTAACTGATATCTGACAGAAAGATAGAAATATCTAAATTCACTTGAAAGACAGTCTGTCATTTGTAGTTCCTGGATTTTTTAAAATTCTACTATCACCTAGAAATGATGACTTGAATATTTTGAAACATGTCTGATTAGAAAATGCCGTAAAGAAACATTGAAACTTCACGATAACACATCTGCTCTCATCCCCCCCCCCTTTTATTCTAAATATTTGAGTGACAAACATTTGATTTCATTCTATTACTCCTGAAATATAAGCATAAAAACAAAATAAAAACAAGCATTCTTGGAATAAGAGAGTCCATCACAATAATTCATTAGGCATTTTTTTCCTTTTTGTGTTTTTTTTTGGTTCTTTTTGTTTAAGTGCTCTTTGGAACATGTTCAACAATGATGCCTCCAGCTTTGCTTTTTCAGGATTACTTTGGCTCTTCCGGGTCTTTTGTGATTCCATACAAATTTTAGGGTTGTTTGTTCTACCTCTATGAAAGATGCTGGTGGTAGTTTGATATGGATTGCTTAAATATGTAGATTGCTTTGGGTAGTTAAGACATTTAAACAATGTTTGTACTTCCAATCCATGAGCTGGGAATGTTTTCCCGTTTCTTTGTGTCCTCTTCCATTTCCTTCATGAGTTTTCAGAGTACAGATCTTATACCTCTTTGGTTAGGTTGATTTCCAGGTATCTTATGAGTTTGGGTGCAGTTGTAATGGCATCAGTGCCTTGATTTCTTTTTCTGGGTGGGTGGGGGATGGCCTAGATGGGTGATGGGTGTTGAGGAGGGAACTTGTTATGATGAGAACTGGGTGTTGTATGTAAGTGATGAATCACTGAATTCTAACCCTGAAACCAATATTGCACTGTATGTTAGCTAACAAGAATTTAAACAAAAATTTGGGGAAAAAAGAGAAAAAAGTGAGCAGATTATTATTATTATTATTATTATTGCTATTTTTACACCTCCATTTTGACTCTGCTATCCTGACTCAGACATTTTATCTTGGAGAACTTTGATCACACACACAAAAGACACATAGGCACACATGTATGCTTAAGAAACATTGGTTCTGTGCCTAAGAAACATTGAAAGCAGAAATATATTAACATACAATTTTTGTGGATAAAGTGTTTTCCAGGGAAAAACAGTAAAACATTTTAATTACTTGATCAATAAAAAAATATATAGCTCAACATACCAGTTCTAGTTTATCTGCATTTATTTTATAATTATTTTTTCAGGACAAATTCATTTTGATGTAAATGCCTGGATGTTTTATCCACACCATAATGCATTAAGTATAGATTCTGTTATTTTAAGTTTTAAAAAAGGAAATCCTATACTAAGATGTTAGAGCCAGGAGATCACTAATATGTGATCACATGATGGACAATGTATAGTCAGTGATAGACTAGCCATGTCCTGGTTTCGTTTATATGAAAAAGAAACACATATGTATCTGTTTGTGCACTAGTATTTTGACATCTACTACAGCTGCCCAAATTTAACCCTAACCAAAGCAAGAACTTTACCATTAGAACACCGTGTGACTTTAGAAAGGATATATGTCCTTCTGAAGGACAGATCCCTGGATGCCTAGCAGCAGAGGCAGGTATAAAAGCATATTGTATGATTCTGAGACAGAGGGTTTCTTCCTGGTTGATATCCATGCCCTCTCTACAGGGAACAGTGGGTGGCACTGTGGTGGGGTGGTTGCTTAAAACTTACTTTCAACAAGTAAAGAGTCTTTGCTGCATTACTATGCCTCATAAGGCAGGGAGCACATTTGTGCACCGGAGTTAGTGATGTCCTGCCTACCTGGTGGTGGAGACAGACCTGATCTTTCTTCATTGGCTTCAAACATTTGCCTGTTTTATGCAGGTTTTGATGCCTCTATAAAGTAAACCAGTACACTTTATACCTATAGACAGGTGTGGTTGAGCACTTCCCGCCTCTTCCAGTGATAATGGAGTCTGAGATCGCATCCTCTTGAGAACTGGCTTTTGTAGTTATGTATCCAATCTCTCATTGTACAATGGGGAGACTGATCTTACCAAGAGAATAGGACTGGATCAGATCACAGGAGGTGGGAAGAGTCCAGAGGATAAGACTGGGCTCTGCCATTTTAGGCCATGGCTCAACCCCCTCCCATCATGTTTGCTTTAGAAATGAGAGACTCTAATATTCTGGGAGGTATCATGCCTACTTGCTCTCCATTTGGGGTCATTTTACTGTCCAAATGCCTACATGTGCACTGGCACACACATACTGAAAGTGTGTTCAAGAAAGAGTGGACACCGGGGAAATGACAAGAGAGAAATAATAAAGACGTTAGAGTGAGCTCTGTCATGGGGCAGCAGCATCCATTTTCATAGCTGCATGCTCAAATGCCCAAAGATAGGCAAGGAATGCTTGAAGTTCATAGGTTTCTGCTGGATGCAGGACTATCCTTGGCCCAGCCTCCAGAGGAAAGGACTAGAGTACTGCATTCAAATTCTGTGGGCACCTGGAATTATGATGAACTAACTCCCCTTAGTTTAGATAATAGCTACAGAAGAAAAGGCTTCAGTGTTCTCCTGTATAGTGTTGTGTTACCTGTGGTTTTCTTCAGAGTTCCATATAATCATAAAGTGTCAATTGACCTTGGCTCTCCATCAGTGACTCACTGCGTTTATACTTTCTGGAAGCCTTTTAGAACCTAGAGAGGCTTGGGGATTTAGGTTGGTGAAGACTTGGGATAGGGAAAGACACGTCAGAACACTATACACTGAGTATAGAGTCCACATAAAATAACAGTTCTTGCTAGACCCCCAGGGTCTTCATTTGGAAATGGGGGGGGGGGCATTGTCCTGGCTGACATGAGGATGCCTCATGAGTAAAAAGTATACACTGGGACTAGGGCGAGAAAGGTAATGGCAGAATCCTGGGATCCCTTGCACAGCTCTGGAGGCTGTAGGTCCTGAGATTTACCCTGGGACCTTATAGGACCACTGCCTTCATGGTGGCCACATAAGGGTGATGATTTTGTTTGAATATCTTCATGCCTGTGGCTTCATTGCTATTGCTGGACACCAGGAAACAGGCAGCCTCCTGTGTCCGTGGTTCCCACTGAGTTTTGCTGGAGGAAGTGAACCAGGGAAAGTTCATGCAGAGATAATTCTGGATTTCTCCTGCCTCAGACATAATTTGGATCTCCTGTTACCAACAATTATCTCCATAGAATAAGCAGTTCAAAATCTAGATGGAGTGCTCCATCATCCTTCTGTTTATTTATTCAGTAACTGCTCCAAGCACTCACCTTGTGCAGGGGGATCTGGTGGACCTAAATGCAAGGCTTACAATGACAAAGGGGTCCCTGCCTGCCAGGTCTTCACAGTCTGGAGGGGAGACGAACAAAGGTATGAAAGACAAGACATGTGAAAAAAAGGGCAAGAACTGTAATAGTGAAAATAAAATGAATCACTGGAGGGTATGAGACTGGGGAGTCACTGGAGGGTGTGAGAGGCCTCACTGAGGTGACATGTGCTGGGGCTAGACTGGCAAGAAGGAACCACCCTGCACATGTCTTCAGTGTTTCAGGGAGAAGATATGGCTGGTGCAGATAATAGGAGACAGAATTGAGTTTGTCCAGAAAACATAAGAAAGGTGGAAAGTGTGGCTGTGGGATTGTGGGAGGGGAGAAGCAGGGGGGGAAGCAGAGGATAGGCCAGATGCTGGGACCTGGTAGACCATGAGTTATTCATTGCCATCTAATAGCATTATCCAAATACCTTAAATATTAAAACTACAAATATTTTTTTTTTCAACGTTTTTTATTTATTTTTTTTTGGGACAGAAAGAGACAGAGCATGAACGGGGGAGGGGCAGAGAGAGAGGGAGACACAGAATCGGAAACAGGCTCCAGGCTCCGAGCCATCAGCCCAGAGCCTGACGCGGGGCTCGAACTCACGGACCGCGAGATCGTGACCTGGCTGAAGTCGGACGCTCAACCGACTGTGCCACCCAGGCGCCCCTAAAACTACAAATATTTAATAACTCGCAAGTTTTGTGGGAGAGGAATCCAGGCACAGCCTAGCTGCATGACACTGCCTCAAAGTCTCTATGAAGCCAGGGCTGTGGTCTCATCTGAGACTCAACAGGGTGATACTTTACTCCAAGGTCACCCACACAGGCAATGCCAGAATTCAGTTTGAACTGAGAGCCTATTTCGATCTTTTGACCTGGGAACTTGTTTCTCTCCTATATAGGTTTCTCATAGGGTAGTACTTAACTTAAGTGCTTGTTTCCCCATTTCCAGGGGTAGAGGAAAGACAGAGGGAAGAAATGAGGATGGAGAGTGGAGGGAGAGAGAGAGAGGTAGAGAGACATGGAAAGAGGTGGAACCCAAGACAAAGCAAGTAAGAAGGAACGACAGAGTTTGTGCCATGAAATCTTGAAACTGACCTCCTATCACTCTGTGTTCCGTTGGTTAGAAGGCAGTCACTAACAGCTTAGTGGTTTCACAAGGAGTGAAGTTTCCTGGCTGGACGTGGGTCACAGTCTGTGTCCTCTGGGGGATGTCAGGAGAGTGTGTTCAGCAGGTTCACCCCAAAACTGAGAACAGTGACTACATTCAGGAAATGGCTGTAAGTGATGAACATCTAGCCTCACTCATCATTAGAAAAATGAAAATAGGACAATGGATTTGGTGTAATTTCTCATCCACCAAACCGGCAAAATATATTTCACCAAATTCATGAAACTAGAGCCCTTGTTAAGCATTAGAGATAAGGGCACTCCTTTTTCAGTAGTGAGAGGGGCCTCAACTCTTCCACTGGAAGGTGACTGTTGCCATTGTTAGTGTCAGGCGTTGTGCGGGGTAAAGATAGGAGTTAGAGTCAAAAAGAATTTTTGCAGTTTAAGGCTTTATTGGGAACTAAGGTTCCGGGCGAGGTTCCGTGACTCAAGGAGGGAGTCAGGGAAGTCGCGCCCGGGTACGGTGGGGTAGGGATTTTAAGCTGTAGCAGTTCCGGGTTTAGGTTCGGGTGGGTCTTTCTCTCGTGCCATGTCGTGCTGTTGCTCGGTAATTGGTTGACCTTCAGTTCGTTCGGGAGAGCCGCTCGGGGCCCTCCGTTGGGTTGTGCTGGCGCTCGGTGATTGGTTGCCCTTCAGTTTCTTCTGGCGCGCTGGCGATGTTTCTTCCCGCGCGCTGGCGAGAGGGCTGTCCCCTTCCAGGGACATCCTAACATTCCAACCTATTATTGGTGATAATGGGCGACGGATCTGATCTGGCTGCTTCCCGTGGGTGTAAGGGTGACGCCATAGTATGTGGGGTCTGAGGTGGAATGAGGGAATAGGGCCGGACCACCATCTGATGAAATGCGACCTGGGAAACTTCATGCATTCGTTTCCGTACGAAATGGAGAAAACAAGGTAAGAGCATAAGTATTATACAGATAGCAACTAGTGGGGTGACTATGGGGAGGAGCCAAGTTAAGAGGGGTGATTGCCTCCAGGAGGTTAGGGGGTCTGAGGATCCTGGACGGGTGGATAGAGTTTTTTGGATTTCCTTTAAGTGTTTTATATTGGTTTCAACTAAGCCTGATTCATTGAGGTAGTAGCCGTTATGCCCAGAATTCGTGATCCCCAAAGACCACCAGGGAGCCGAGTCCGATGCAAAAGCAAAAGAGCCTTTATTCGAGCTAGCTCAAGCTCAATCCCTTACCTGCACTGACACAGCTGTGAGATACCGGAGAGAGAGAGCGAGTTTCAAAAGCACAAAGGTTTTATAGGGGTCTAGGGGCAGTTGGTGAGGTAATGGCTGTGGCCTCAGCCGATTGGCTGGGGAAGGGTCGGAGTCCTGTTAAGCAGGTGGCTGGGTGTGTTTTGATCAGGAAGTTACTCAAGGGGAGGAGGCGTGGTCTGAGGTTTCTGCGATTTTCCCGGAAAGGGGGCATGTCGGGGACATAGTCACTCAAGGTGGAGGACACAGAACAAGATGGAGTCGGCCGGCGTAGGTCTGCCCTTTCATTCCCCCCTTGTCATGTAGCTTGTGGACCCAATCATGGGACCGGCTGCATTTAATCCGGGGGCATATGGTGACAAGGGGAACAGAGTTTGGAGGGCTACGCAAAGTTCTGGGAACCAAGTGTCCCTGGGGTGGCTCTGGGAGGTCTGATTAAGTATTGTCCCTGAGCTGGTGTCTATGATCTGCCAGGTGATGTTTTGGGGGGTGTGGGGACTCCCTGCAGCATGCCCAATAACAAGCAGAATTAACAGAGTTACCAATATTAGGTGGGTCGAATGCACTGGAGCTTGAGCGGGTTGTGTTGGTTCCGACTGATGGCCCATCGCATGACAAAGTCCTTCCGGATCTAGGAGGGGTCTGCTGGCCAAACGTGGGTGTGATGGACCCAGGTCATAATGCCGTCTACTTTGACAGCGGTGGGGGCTGTCAGCACCACGATGTAGGGTCCCTTCCAGCGCGGCTTGAGGGTCTCTCGCTGGTGCCTCTTGACGTAGACCCAGTCTCCCAGCCTGTACTGATGAGGTGTCGGGGTCGGGCCAGCCTCGTAGTTGGCACGGAGGTGCGGCTAAATGTCCTTGTGCGCCCTCTGGAGCCCTCTCAAGGAAAGAAAAAGTTCTTGATCTTTAAACTTAGCAAGAAGGTTGGGAATAATAGGGGGTGGCCTGCCAAACATGATCTCGTAGGGAGTAAAACCCAAGGTGTAAGGAGTGTTCCTAACCCGGTAAAGGGCATACGGTAGGAGAGTCACCCAGTCCCCGCCAGTCTCCATAGTTAATTTGGTAAGGGTCTCTTTTATGGTTCTATTCATTCTTTCTACCTGTCCTGAGCTCTGGGGCCTATAAGCACAATGTAATTTCCAGTTTGCCCCCACCGCCTTGGCTACTGCCTGTGTTACCTGTGAGATAAAAGCTGGTCCATTGTCTGATCCTACCATGGCAGGAAAACCATACCTGGGTAAGATGTCTTCTAGTAGCTTCTTAGCCACCGTCTGAGCCGTTTCATGCTTGGTTGGGTATGCCTCCACCCAGCCAGAGAAGGTGTCTGTAAATACTAAAAGATATTTATAACCATACTTTCCTGGTTTGACTTCAGTGAAGTCGACTTCCCATTGGGCTCCCGGTCTGGTGCCTCTGAGCCTGGTTCCTTTTTTATTTGATGTGGCTCTCGTGTTGGTGAGTCGGCAGGTCTTGCAGGCAGATACAACTTGCTCTATTTTGGTGTCCTGTTGGTGAATCTTGATTCTGGCATGTCGGATTAAGTCTTTTAATTTTCGGGCCCCCATGTGAGTAGACCGATGCATGTGCTCTAATATTGAGACTCCGAGCCGGTCTGGCAGCACGAGCTCCTTGTTAGGTGTATACCACCATCCCTTTATCTCCTGGGCCATGGGGAGTTTCTTGATCCACTATAACTCCTCCTGGGAGTATTTGGGCTGGGCTCGTAAAACTGGGTCTCCCGGGTCCGGTAGTTGTATGGTCATGATGGGGACTGAAGTAAGGGCTACTGCCTTGGCTGCCTGGTCAGCCTTTTGATTACCTCTAGCTACTGGGTTATCAGCTTTCTGGTGCCCTTGGCAGTGGATAATGGCTAGCTTGGCAGGAAGCCATAAAGCCATAAGCAGGTTAAGTATCTCCTGCTTATTTTTTGTAGTCCGTCCTTCTGCCGTCAGTAACCCCCTCTCCTGATAAATTGCCCCATGAATATGAGCTGTGGCAAATGCATAATGGCTGTCTGTGTAGATGTTAAGCCGTTTTCCAGCTCCCAGCATCAGCGCCTTGGTGAGGGCTATGAGCTCTGCTTGCTGGGCTGACGTTCCGGAGGGTAGAGCCTCCGCCCATACGGACACCAAACGGAAAGGTGTCCGTTTCGGTGACCACCGCTGCACCCGCATACTTGTGTCCATCTCGCACAAAGCTGCTGCCATCAGTGAACCAAGTAGCCTCGGCATCGGGGAGGGGCCAGTCGGTCAGGTCTGTCCAGAATCTATGTACTTGTTCCAGGATTCCCGCACAGTCATGTAGTGGAGCACCTAGGTCAGGGTCAGGCAGCAGGGTTGCAGGATTGAGGGCTGCACTGGGGTGGAACCGCACCCATGGAGGGTTGAGTAGGAGGCTCTGGTAATGAGTCATACGTATGTTATTAATCCATCTATCAGGAGGCTGTTTCAGGACCCCTTCAATGGCGTGTGGGGTCGTGATCCAGATCTCCTGTCCTAGGGTCAGTTTGTCTGCGTCCTTGACTAGGAGTGCTGTCGCTGCAATAATTCTTAGGCGTGGCGGCCAGCCGGCAGCCACTGGGTCTAGTTTCTTGGACAGGTAAGCCACCGGGCAGTTCCAGGGGCCTAAGGCTTGAGTTAGAACCCCTTTTGCTATTCTCTTATGTTCGTCTACAAAGAGGGGGAAGGGCTTCGTAATGTCAGGTAGGCCCAGGGCTGGGGCACTTAGGAGGGCCTTTTTCAACTGATTAAAGGCAGTTTCTTCTTTTTCAGCCCATTTAAATGTTTTCCCCTCTTTGGTAGCTTCATATAGGGGCCTGGCGATCTCAGCAAAACCTGGAGCCCAGAGGCGGCAGTAGCCGGCTGATCCTAGGAATTCCCTTACTTCTCTTCAGGAGGTGGGAGTAGGGAGCTTTAGGATAGTTTCTTTTCTGGCATCTGATAACCGCCGCTGTCCGCCCTCCAGGATATATCCCAGGTAACTTACCCTCTCCCTGCATATCTGAGCCTTCTTCGTAGATGCCCGGTACCCTAAGGCCCCCAGGGTAGCCAGCCGGTCCTGGGTCCCTCGCTCACAGTCTTTGGCCGTGTCGGCAGCAATCAGGATGTCATCTACGTACTGTAGGAGGGTGAGGCCAGGGTGCTCCCTTCTGTACTCACCCAGGTCCTCGTGTAGTGCCTCGTCGAAGATGGTGGGCAAATTTTTGAATCCCTGAGGTAGCCGTGTCCAGGTGAGTTGCCCACTGTAGCCCTCCTCCGGATCATGCCACTCGAAGGCAAACAAGGGTTGGCTCTGGGGTGCCAGGGGCAGACTGAAGAAGGCGTCCTTTAAATCTAGTACAGTATACCAGACCCTGGAGGGCACCAAGGAGCTCAAGAGAGTATATGGGTTGGGAACAGTTGGGTGTATGTCCGCGACCCTCTTATTTACTTCCCGGAGGTCTTGTACCGGTCAGTAGTCATTTGTGTGAGGCTTTTTGACCGGCAGTAGGGGGGTGTTCCAGGGAGACTGGCAAGGAACTAGTACCTCTAAGCTTCGTAGTCTCCGGATGTGTGGCTGGATCCCCTTTCGGGCCTCCTGAGACATGGGGTACTGTTTGATCCTTACTGGACTTTCTCCTGGCTTGAGCTCTACCAGGACCGGGGTCCTGTGAGCAGCTAGTCCTATCCACCGCCCCCCCCCCCCCCCCATCTCTTCCCAAACCGAGAGGAATTCTTGTAGCCATCTGTCTATATTATTCTCTCTCGGGAGTGCCTCCTGGTGGAGGAGGTATTCATACTCCAGTTTCATGGTCAGGACCTGGATGGGGTGGCCCTTGCCATCGGTGACCTGAGGCCCCCCTTGTCTGAAAGTTATCTGAGCTCCAATCTTGGTGAGTAAGTCCCGTCCTAACAGCGGGTAGGGGCATTCTGGTATTACCATAAAGGAGTGGGATACCCGGCCCGTCCCCAAATCTACCGTTCTTCAGGTAGTCCATGAATACTGGCTCATACCAGTTGCCCCTTGTACCCAGGACTTCTTGCTGGCTAGTTTTCCTTGTGGGGTGCGGAGGACCGAATGTTGTGCTCCGGTGTCGACGAGGGAGTCAACAGGGGTCCCCTCCACTTTAAGAGTTACCCTGGGTTCGGGGAGAGGGTCCGAACCCCGACTCCCCTAATCAGTTCATCAACTCTAGGACTTTTATTCGATCAGTCTTGCTTCCCTTCCTGCCGGCCCTTTTCAGACAATCTCGGTCCCAATGCCCTATCTCCTTGCAGTATGCGCACTGATCTTTCTGCAGCCTTTGCTTCCCCCCCTTGGTGGTTCCTTTACCTTTTCTTGTGTCGTCTGCCAGCTGCCGGCGACGGCAGTCTTGTTCCTCGGGGAAGTCAGCAGTGGTAGCTAGTAGTGTTCTGGCCAGGTCTCGAGTCTGCTTACTGCTGGCAGCCGCCGTGGCGCGAGCCTGGTTGTCCTCAGGAGGCTCCCGGTTATTATATACCTTTTCGGCTACCATCAGTAAGTCCTGCAGACTTTTTTCTCCTAGTCTATCTATTTTCTGTAATTTTCTCCTAATGTCTATGGCCGATTGGTTTACAAAGGCCATGATAACAGCTGCCTTGCTTTCCGGAGCCTCTGGATCCATGGGGGTATAGGTGCGGAATGCCTCCATGATCTGTTCTAAAAAGGCAGCCGGAGATTCATCTTTTCCCTGTTGTACATTTCCTACCTTGGTCAAATTGGTTGGCTTTCTAGCAGCCCTTCGGAGCCCCCCACCCATTAGAGTCTGGCGGTAGACCCGGAGCCTCTCCTTACCTTCTGCTGTGTTGAAATCCCACTGGGGCCGAGTTAAGGGGAAGGAGGCATCTATCTGAGCCTGGTTGGTGGTGGGATTCCCATCTGCACCCGGAACTAGTTTTCGGGCCCCATTGAGGATCCTTTTTCTTTCTTCAGTCATGAACAGGACCTGCAAAAGCTGCTGGCAATCGTCCCACGTGAGCTGATGGGTAAAAAGAACAGAGTCTAATAAATCAATAAGCCCTGCCGGTTTCTCAGAAAACTTAGGATTCTGAGCTTTCCAATTGTAGAGGTCGCTAGTGGCGAAAGACCAATAGTGATGGGGCTGATTCCCCTCCGCGTCTGGGGGTCCGGTGTCTCGCAGGGGCAGAATAGTGGAATCGGCGGCAGAGGCAGATTGCTCCCTCTGAGCCCTTTGTCTGGTAAAGAGCGGGCTTCCCACTGGAGCGTTTGTGCCTCCTGTTCTCGGAACAGCATCTGCCTCCCCTGGAGGGGGAGGATGGTGTTCTTCCGGCATCCTAGGGGGGTTATACAGGGGAGGAAAAATTAATTCTTCTTCAGTCCCTCCCCCCCCCCCCCCCCCGTAGGACAAGGTAGAGGGGTGCTGAAGGCTGGGTAAGACTTTTCTTGTTTTCCTTCTTCTCTGTCCCCTGTAAAGCAAGAATGGGTTTTGGCTCCGGAGGGAGTGGGGCTAGGAAGGGCTTAAGCCAAGAGGGTGGGTAGAGGGGTAGTCTGAGTCTGTTCTATAACATCCATCCAGTAAGTCCACAGAACAAAACAGAGAAACACAGAAACAGACAAACAGAGGGCCCTTAGAAACAGTCTTCCAACTATGTGGAAGCAAAACTGAAAGCTAGCTCAGACCTTTGAGGGGATTCCACGTCCCTCCAAAACCAATGAGGGGATTCCACGTCCCTCCAGAACCAATGAGGGGATTCCACGTCCCTCCAGAAGGGAGGATCGGAACGTCTTCCAAAACTCCCGGTCCGTGGTCCTCCAGTGCATCCACTTAGACTGTGCCGGGCACTACCAGATGAGGGGATTCCACATCCCTCCAAAACTGATTTGAGAAATGAGCTCACACAGAAAAGACGGAACAAACAGACACTAACCGTGGCAAGTCAGGCTCTCCGGGTCGGGGGTCCCTCAGGGGTCTTGGGGATCCCGGGTGAGCCCCCAAATGTTATGCCCAGAATTCGTGATCCCCAAAGACCACCAGGGAGCCGAGTCCGATGCAAAAGCAAAAGAGTTTTCATTCGAGCTAGCTTGAGCTCAATCCCCTACCTGCACCGACGCAGCAGTGAGATGCTGGAAAGAGAGAGCGAGTTTCAAAAGCACAAAGGTTTTATAGGGGTCTAGGGGCAGTTGGTGAGGTAATGGCTGTGGCCTCAGCCGATTGGCTGGGGAAGGGTCGGAGTCCTGTCACGCAGGTCACTGGGCATGTTTTGATGGGGAAGTTACCCAAGGGAAGGAGGCGTGGTCTGAGGTTTCTGCGATTTTCCCAGAAAGGGGGCATGTTGGGGACATAGTCACTCAAGGTGGAGGACACAGAACAAGATGGAATCAGCTGGCGTAGGTCCGCCCTTTCAGTAGCAACATTCTTCCCTCAGGAACAGGCATGTTCCCCCTTTTTCTGCTATTAGGAGATCTAGGGCTTGTCGGTTTTATAGAGTGACCTGTGCTATGGAGTTGATCTGCCTTTGTAAGGTGGATAGGGAGGTTGCTGAGGCTTCTATTGTGATTTGGAGCCTGTTTGACAGGTCCCTGGAGGAGGTAATGGAGTGTGCGAGGGAGCCGGTCCCAACCCCGGCGGCCAATAGGGACATGGCTAGGGATAGTCTGACCATTAGTGGGAGGAAAACAGCTCATTTTTGGAATTCGAGGAGTTGATGGAGTTCTTCCTGTCTGTGTAGGGTGAATTGGGGGATAATGGTGACTGGGAGACAGATAAAAGCATTTTTGGGCATTTGTTTATAAGCTGTGCCATTACACCAATAGAATCCCCCTGGGGGAGGGTTGTGGCTAGGCATAGGCAGGGGGGAGGGGAAGGTGGGGAGGCATGAGAGGAGTAGCATATTGGGTGAGACATGTTGCTTTGAGGGGTCTCAGTGAGGATGGGAATCTGTAGGGAGATTTGACTTCTGGGGTGGTTGATGGAGTTAGTGGTGTTGGGAAAGGGGGTGGGTAATGGGATGGCTATTACTGGATCCTGCTGAAGGGATGCACAAAGAAAGCAGTGTGACAGGTTGGTTAAGCCTGAGTGGTTAAGCAGGATTGCTCCTTGTCTGATCAATGTAAGCCATGAGAAGGGATGTTGTGCAGGGGGTGTCTGTAGTTGTGTGTTGAGCTGGTCTTCTTGGTCCATGATTACTTGGGTAAGATCTTTAAGGCTGGAGAGGGAAGGAGACATAGAGGGCTCATAAGTTCGATAGATGGTTAAAGAGGAGATGGGGTTAAAGAAGTGGCCGGTCTGATACAGTTTGCCCTTTATTCTGGTTTGCCAGTGGGAATCCCATGGATCAGGGACAGTAAGGGTAAAGTTGCCATTTTTTAAGCAGAAGCGGCCCGTCCTTGGTCCTGTGAAGCAGTATAGGTTGAGCCAGTGTATGTTACAATAGTGATAGGGGCATCCTCCATATTGGTTGGGGGAGGTCTGGTCATATAAAAAGCAAATGGCGGGAGTAATCTGCGTAGAGGCTTGGAGTGTGTTGAAGGAGGGAAATTTAAAGGTGACTTGATTTTGGCACCCAACAATGGGGCAAGGGGTAGAGGATATGATAGAGGTATGTCCATTAAACGTTTCAGATAGGTAAAAAACCCACCTATAGGAAGGTTGTGAACACATAAGGGGGATGATGTTAACAAGGAGTAACGGGGAAGTATCATCATGATATATAAGTATGGTTAGTAAAAAGGTAAAGAAGGAGATTTCGACGGGGGAGAAATTGGAGAGAATTCCCTGAAGCCAACAGTCAGAGACCCAGGAGAGAAATAAGGGGAGGGTGATGGGGTCGGATGAGTGGGAGAGTTGTAGCTTGTGTAATATCATGAGTGTGAAGGTGGAAAACTGAGGGGAAGGGTCCGTCATGAAGGGGCCTGTCGGGTTAGTTTGAGGGTGAGGGGGCCGGTTGGTTGGGAGGTCCACGACTCTTCTGGTATAGGGGGTAAAGGGGGGGCCCATTTGAGGTCAGAGGTGTGAACCCACGGGGTGTGGCCCAATAATTTAGCAGCCGTGGGGGTTGTGAGTATGACCGTGTAGAGACCCTTCTACTGGGGGGCAAGGGTTGGTTTTTGTCTTACTCGAAGGAGCACTGAGTCTTCTGGGTTTACAGATAGTGAGGGAGAGGAGAGATCAATGGGAACTGATGGAGTGATGTCAGCGTACTGTCGAATCAGGTGTTAGAGCAGGCTGAGGTAAGGGAGATAGGCAGCCAAAGGAGGAGGATCTTTTGGTAGGGGTTGGGGTAACAGGAAGGGTCGCCCGTATAGGAGTTCAAATGGGCTGAGGCCTGTGGGTCCTTGGGGAGTGCCTCGGAGTTGGGTGAGTGCTATAGGTAGGAGTTGAGGCCAAGAAAGCCGAGTCTCTATGGAGAGTTTAGTGAGATGGTCTTTTTGAGGCCATTGGCCCTTTCAACCTTAACCGAGGACTGGGGGTGGTATGGTATATGGAGTTTCCAAGTAATACCCAAAGCTTTGGAGACCTGTTGGGTGACTGCTGAGATGAAAGCAGGCCCGTTGTCAGACTGTATCCTTCTTGGTAGACCAAAGCGGGGAATGATGTCCTTGACATCTCAGCCACTGTGGAGGCCCCTTCAGATGAGGTGGGGAAGACTTCTGTCTTTCCACCCTATAAATGTGTCAATTATAGTAAGGAGATACCGTAAATTTTTGTGTTTTGGCATGTGAGTGAAATCTATTTGCCAGTCTTCGCCTGGGAGATGGCCCCGCATCTGATGAGTGGGGCCTGGGTGCCTCATCCTACCTTGGGAACTGACTGCGGTGCATGTGGTGCATTGTTGGTGATCAGTTGTCGTAGGTGGGGGTGGTACATAATGGGCTCAAGGAAGCGGAAGGTGGCCTCCGGCCCAATGTGTAGGGTTTTGTGGATTTTTGTTAGTAGGGAAGGGACTAGGCTATTTGGGAGGGCCAGTCGGGGGCCCAGTGTGATCCAGCCTGCGTTGGTGTGGGCATCAGGATGGGCCATGTATTGTTTTTGTTCATCTGGGGTACAATCGGGAGTTGTATCTTCGGTGAGGATGCCCATAGGAACTGGGTCGAGAGAGAGAGCTGTTTGTCTGGCAGTGTTGTCAGCCTTGTGATTTCCTATAGCTGTCTCTGTGGTTAGGGGTTGATGGCCCTTGCAGTGGACAATGGCCACTTCCTGTGGGAGCTTGAGGGCCTCAAGGAGTTTCACTATGAGTGGCCCGTTGATGATGGGGGTACCCTTAGTTGTGAGGAATCCTCTTTCTTCCCATAAGTGGGAGTGTGTATGTGCAATAAGGAAAGCGTATTTTGAGTCTGTGTATATTGTGACCCTTTTGTTTCTGGACAATTGGAGAGCCCTCATGAGGGCTGTGAGTTCAGCCTTCTGGGATGTGGTTCCTATGGGTAGTGTCTAGGTCTCTAGAGTTTGGTTTAAAGTAACTACAGCATATGCTGCTCGTCGGTGGCCCTTACAGTCAACTAGTGAGCTGCCATCTACAAATAGAGTGAGATCAGGGGAAGTGAGAAGGTCCTTTAAGTTAGACGGAGGTTTGGAGAGAATATCTGTAAGTTCAGGGCAGGAGTGGAAGGGTGGCTGTGAAGTGTCTTTGGGGTTGATTTGCGGAAGTAGCGTGGCAGGATTGAGTCTGGGGGGAGAGTTGGAGAGATATTTCAGGATTTTCAATAAAGAGCAGATGGAACAATTGTATGCGTGATGGGGAGAGGTGTGCCAGGGCCTTAAGTGTAAGGAGATCAGATGGTGCGATGAACGTACCGTTAGGGGGCAGTGTAGGGTGAGTTTGAGTGTGTCTTGGGTTAGAGTGGCTGCTGCTGCAATGCTCTAAGGAAGGGTTACCACCCCCTGATCGTAGGGTCCAGTTGTTTAGAAAGGTAGGCGACAGCTTGTAACTTAGGGCCACACGGTTGGGTTAGGAGCCCTGTTGCAATTCCAGCCCTCTCATCTGTGTATAAGAGGAAAGGCTTTGAAACATTAGGGAGGGAGAGGACCGGTTGAGTGACTAGAGATGTGACCAGCCGTTGGAAGGCTCTTGCGACCGATCCCGGGCTGGAGAGTGGGCCTTGGGGGGTTTCTTTGGTTACTTTGTATAGGGGAGCTGCGTGTATAGCAAAGTTAGGGATCCAGTGTCGGAAGAAGCCTACTAGACCCAGGAAGGAGAGGATTTCATCTGCATTGGTAGGTGGGGACAGGGTCTGGAGGGCTTGGAGGCGATCTTGGGCTAGGGCCTTGGTAGTAGGTGTGAGTGAGACTCCCAGGAATGTGACTGTATTAGTACAGATTTGGGCTTTGTGTGGGGAGACTCGATACCCCAGGTTAGCCAGGAAATTTAGGATTTGGACTGTATCTTGTTTGGTGTGGTTGAAAGAGGTTCCACATAATAGAAGGTCATCTACATACTATAGTAGAGTACAGTGACTGGAGAGTGGGGCTTTGAGGAGATCTCTGGCCAAGGCCTGCCCAAAGAGATGGGGACTATCACGAAATCCTTGGGGAAGTACCGTCCATGTGAGTTGGCAGGCCAGAGACGTGACTGGATCTTGCCATGTGAAGGCGAAGAGGAATTGGGACTCAGGATGTAAGGGAATGGTGAAAAAGGCATCTTTGAGATCAAGCACTGTAATGGGTCGTGGATGGGGGGATTTGGGAGAGGAGGGTATATGGGTTGGGCACTACTGGATGGATGGGAATTACAGCTTCATTGATTATTTGGAGGTCTTGAACTAGTCTATATGAGCCATTTGGCTTTTTTATAGGCAAGATTGGGGTGTTGCAGGGGGAATGACATGGGATTAGGAGGCCCTCCTTGAGTAGGCGATCAATGATGGGCTTCAGGCCTAGTTGGTGGGTGTGGGAGATTGAGTATTGGGGTCTGGATGGGAATTGTGATGGATTTTTGAGTCTAATGAGGACAGGTTGGTGATGGGGGGTGATTGTTGGGGTGGATGTATCCCATACGATTGGGTCTATCGGGAGGTCTGGGTGTGGGTTAAGGCTGTGGTCTGTGTCGTCTGTGATAACAGCCAGTAGGAGATGAGTGGGGGAGGGAGAGGAACAAATAGCTGGTAAATGTATAGAGGCTCCTAATTTACTGAGGATGTCTCGGCCCAACAGGGGGACGGGGCAGGAGGGGATGACTAGGAAGGAGTGGGAGAAGTGGAGGCCATCCAGGCAGCAGGTGAGTACCGGTGTGCATGGGGGAATGGAGGGGGTGCCATTTATGCCCATGACCGAAACGGAGGTTGGTGTGGTGGGGCCGGAATAGCTCGGCAGGATGGAATAGGTAGCCCCGTGTCCAACAGAAAGGAGACGGACTTACCCGCTACCTGGAGTTTTACCCTGGGCTCAGCATGGGTCACCGGAGTTACTGAGTCTGGGGTTCGTCAGTTGTCATCCTCCATCTCCAGCAGTTGGAAGGCAGAGTCCAATCCGGGTGAAGCCTCGCCACGTGGAGGCGTTGCGAGTCTGTCGTCCCTTGGGTTAGGACAAACGGATTTCCAGTGGCCCATCTGCTGGCACAATGGGCATGGACTGGTAGGCTTTTTGGGATGGGGACACTGACGAGACCAATGGCCTTCTTGGCCACATTTAAAGCAAGGCCCTGGAGGGGGCCATGGTCCAGAGGGCCTTACTGCGGCTGGCCTCAGGGCAGCAACCAAGGCTTGGGTTTGTAATTGTACCTTTTGTTGGAGATGGGCCTGTCGCTGTTGTTCTTGAGCTGCCTCTCGCCATTAAAAACTTTAAAAGCCATCTTGACCAAGTCGGCCATAGGGGTTTGAGGGCTGTCTTCGGCCCTTTTTAGTTTTTTCCGAATATCTGGGGCCGATTGGGAAATAAAATAGGTGGCCAATACCGTGGCCCTGGCGGGGGTGGTAGGGTCTAATCTGGTATATTGGGTAAGTGCCTCTGTGAGCCGGCTAAGGAAGGCTGCGGGGTTTTCATGGGGGTCTTGTATTATTTCTTAAAGTTTGTTAAAATTGACTGATTTGTTTGAGGTTGCCCTCATGCCTGCTAGTAGGCATTGGATCATCTGGTCCCGGCGCCAGTGCCCATTGCCTGCATGTTGGTCGTTCCAATTGGGATCGGCCGCTGGGACAGCATCGGCTCCTACGGGCATAGTGGGGTCGGTCATGTGGGTTTGCTCTGCATGCTCTCTGGCTGAGGCCTGGATGCGCTCCCTCTCCTCAGGGGTGAGGGTAGAGGTGAGGATCACATGAATGTCATGCCATGTGAGACTGTAGGCTTGGGCGAGGTATTGGAATTCCTTAATGTATTGGGTGGGGTCTGCTGAGAATGACCCTAGTCACTTTTCGATGGCGGACAAGTCTTGGAGAGAGAAGGGGACGTGAACAGGAACCAGGCCTTCAGGCCCTGCCACCTCACGGAGAGGTAAGATGGCCACTGGGGTCTGTTCGCCGGGAGGGGCCTGAGCGCGAGTTCAGGATGATATTGGAGCCCAGGGTGGGACGGCTGGAAGTTTGGGGTATGGAGGGGGGCGAGGGCCAGTGGGTGGCGTGGCCAGATCCTCTAACGGGTGGGAGATGGGGGAAGTTGGTGAGGTGGGGTCGTCGGGGGGTTGTGGGCGGGCAAGGAGCACACATGCAGAGGGGCAGGAGGAACATAGGTGGGGGCGAGACCTGAGGTCCCAAAAGGCCATAACATAGGGTATTTCTCCCCATTTTCCCAGCCGATGGCAGAAATTGTCCAGATGGGTTAAGATTTGGTATTGTAAAGACCCCTCAGGTGGCCATTGAGAATCATTATCTAATTTGTACTGAGGCCAGACTACAGTGCAAAGGCGGACGAGTCGGTTACGACGAAGATCGCCTTATAAGCCTAGGAGCTGGAAGTTTTTTAACAGACATTGGAGGGGGGTAAGAGATCGAGGCAGTTTAGACTCGTGACTCCCCATTGCCGTGGCAAGTCGAGGCGTCCCTTGCGTTGCGATAAGGGGCCTTTCGGCGTGTGGGCCTTACGGCGTGGGGAGGAGAGGAGACTGACTTGCGAGACGTCTCTCGTGGGTGTCAGCCGTAGTTGGAAGGGGAGAAGGAGGGGTCTGTCCTACTTACCGGCTCCTGTAGGCTCTTGAGAGTAGGGTGGTTGGCATCTGGCTTGGTGAGGAGGGGGGAGTTCAGCCGAGAGAGGCGAGCTACCCCCTCCCTCCCGGGTTTCGGCACCAAATGTCAGTGTCAGGCGTTGTGCGGGGTAAAGATAGGAGTTAGAGTCAAAAAGAATTTTTGCAGTTTAAGGCTTTATTGGGAACTAAGGTTCCGGGCGAGGTTCCGTGACTCAAGGAGGGAGTCAGGGAAGTCGCGCCCGGGTACGGTGGGGTAGGGATTTTAAGCTGTAGCAGTTCCGGGTTTAGGTTCGGGTGGGTCTTTCTCTCGTGCCATGTCGTGCTGTTGCTCGGTAATTGGTTGACCTTCAGTTCGTTCGGGAGAGCCGCTCGGGGCTCTCCGTTGGGTTGTGCTGGCGCTCGGTGATTGGTTCCCTTCAGTTTCTTCTGGCGCGCTGGCGCTGGCGATGTTTCTTCCGGCACGCTGGCGAGAGGGCCGTCCCCTTCCAGGGACATCCTAACAAATACAACTTGAATTCTGGAATTGCCATGCATCCCACTTTGATTTTCTTTTTTAAGAGTGCTTTGGCTCTTTGTGGTCTCTTATGGTTCCACAGAAATTTTATGATTGTCTGTTCTAGTTCTGTGAAAAACGATAGGGATTGCATTAAATAAGTATATTGCCCTGGGTACTGTAGACATTTCAAACATAATTGTTCTTCTTCTTCTTTTTTTTTTCAACGTTTTTTATTTATTTTTGGGACAGAGAGAGACAGAGCATGAACGGGGGAGGGGCAGAGAGAGAGGGAGACAGAATCGGAAACAGGCTCCAGGCTCTGAGCCATCAGCCCAGAGCCTGACGCGGGGCTCGAACTCACGGACCGCGAGATCGTGACCTGGCTGAAGTGGGACGCTTAACCGACTGCGCCACCCAGGCGCCCCAAACATAATTGTTCTTCTAATTCATGAGCTCAAATGTCTTTCTATCTCTTTGTGCCATCTTGGAGCACCTGGGTGGCTCAGTTGGTTAAACATCCAAATTTGACTCAGTTCATGATCTCAGAGTTCATGGGTTCAAGCCCCGCTTTGGGCTCTGGGCTGATAGCTCAGAGCCAGGAACTTGCTGGGGATTCTGTGTCTCCCTCTCTCTCTGCCCCTCCCCTGGTCATGCTCTATCTTTCTCTGTCTGAAAAATAAATAAAACATTAAAAAATATCTCTTTGTGCCATCTTGAATTTCGTTCATCAGTGTTTTATAGTTTTTAGGATAAGATCTTCCGTTTGGTTATTTATTCTTGGTATGTTATTATTTTGAGCACAACTGTAAATGGGATTGTTTTCTTAATTTCTCTTTCTTTGGCTTCATTACTAGTCTATGAAAATGCAACAAATTTCTGTACTTTGATATTGGATCCTGAGACTTCACTGAATTCACTTATCAGTCCTAGCCATTTTTATTGTGGAGTCTTTAGGGTTTAGTATATATATTATCCTGTCAATAGTGAGAGATTTACTTCTTCCACACTGATTCGTATTTCTTTTATTTCTTTTTGTTGTCTGATTGCTTTGGCTATGTCTTTCATTAGTATGTTCAGGGAATGTGGTGAGAGTGGACATCCTTGTTTTGTTCCTGACTTATGGGAAAAGCCCATAGTATTTTCTTATTGAGGATGATGCTAGCTATGTTTTTCATAGATGACCTTTATTATGTTGAGTTATGCTCCCTCTAAACCTACTTTGCTGAATTTTTTTTTATTTACGTGAATTGATGGTGTATATTGCCAAATGCTTTTTCTGCATCTATTGAAATGATCTTATGGTTCTTAAACTTTCTCTTATTAATGCAATGTATCACAATGATTGACTTGCCCATGTTGAAACACACTTGTGACCCAGGAATGAATCCCAGTTGATCCTGATGAATGATATTTTCAATGCATTGTGAATGATGTTTGCTATTCTTGTATTGAGAGTTTTTGCATGTATGTTCATTAGGGATATTGGCCTGCAGTTCTCTTTTTAGTGGTGTCTTTACCTGGTTTTGGCATCAGGGTGATGCTGGCCCCATAAAATGAATTCAGACTTTTCCTTCCTTTTCTATTTTTGGGAATAGTTTAAGAATAGGTATTAAATCTTCTTTAAGGGTTTGGCAGAATCTGCCTGTGAAGCCATCTGGTCCTGCCTGGATATTGCTTATTGGAACTTTATCATTACTGACTTTATTTCCTTACTGGGTATCAGTCTGCTCAAAATTTCTATTTCCTCCTGTTTCAATTTTGGTCTTTTGTATGTTTCTAGGAATTTAATCATTTCTTCTAGGTTGGTGATTTGCTGGAATGTATTTTTTCATAATATTCCCTTATGAGATTGTATTTCTGTAGTGTTGGTTGTTATTTCTCCTTTCTCATTTGTGATTTTATGTATTTTAGTGTTTTCTTTTTTTCCTGTGGTAAGTCTGGCAAGAGGTTTATCAGCTTTATTGATTATTTTCAAAGAGCCAGCTTTTCCTTTAATTGATCCCTTCTATTGTTTTCTTTCTTTCTTTCTTTCTTTCTTTCTTTCTTTCTTTCTTTCTTTCTTTCTTAGGTTTTTGTAAGAAACCTGGCTTCTTTGATGCAAGTGTAGGCTGCTTACTTGATATTTCACTTACACCTTGAAGTAGACCTGTATTGCTATGACTTCTATCTTAGAATTGGTTTTGCTCCATCCAGCAGTTTTGGACAATTATGCTTTCATTCTAATTTTTGTCCATGCACTTTAAAAAAATTTAAATTCAAGCTAGTTAACATATAGTAAAATAATGATTTCAGGAATAGAATTTAGTGATTCATCACTTACATATAACTCTCAGGGCTTATCCCAACTAGTGTCCCCCGCTTAATGCCCATCACCCATATAGCACATCCCACACCCAAACCCCACTAACAGTATTTAAGAGTCTCTTATGGTGTGTCTCCCTCTCTGTTTTTATCTTATTTTTGCTTCCCTTCCCCTAATTTCATCTGTTATGTGTCTTAATTGCCATGAGTGAAACGATGCGATATTTGTCTTTCTGTGAATGATTTATTTCACTTAGCATAATACAGTCTAGTTCCATCCATGTTGCTGCAAATGGCAAGATTTCATTCTTTCCATCGCCGAGTAACATTCCATTTTACATATATACCACATCTTTATCCATTCATCAGTCGATGGACATTCGGGTCTTTCCAGATGTTAGCTATTGTCGATGATGTTGCCATAAACGTGGGGGTGCATGTTCCCCTTCAAATCACCACTCCTATATCATTTGGATTAATTACTTGTAGTGCAATTGCTGAGTCATAAGGTAGTTTCATTTATAATTTTTTTGTGGAACCTCCATACCGTTTTCCAGAGTGGCTGCACCAGTATGTACTGCTACCAGCAGTGCCAAAGGGTTCCTCTTTCTCTGCATGTTCGCCAACATCTGTGGTTGCCCAAGTTGTTAATTTTAGCCATTCTGACATGGTGGTATGCCAGTGTGGTTTTGGTTTGTATTTCCCTGATGATGAGTGACGTAAAGCATCTTTTCCTGTGTCTGTTACCATGTGAATGTCTTTGGAAAACTGTGTATGTGTGTCTTTTGCCCATTTCTTCACTGGATTATTTGTTTTGGGGTGTTGAGTTTGACAAGTTCTTTATAGTTTTAGATCTTTCCATGCAGTTTTAAACTTTTTCCTCTTCCTCCTGCCACTCCTCTTTCTCCTCCTCCTCCTCCTCCTTCTTCTTCTCCTCCTCCTTCTCCTCCTTCTCCTCCTTCTCCTTTCTCTCCTTCCTCCTCCCCCCCTCATGCCCCCTCCTCCTCCTCCCCTTTCCCCTCCTCCTCCTCCTCCTCCTCCTCCTCCTCCTCCTCCTCCTTCTTCTTCTTCTCCTGGCTGACACATTCATTACATAGTAGCATGGTATTTAACCTCCATGTATCTATGGTCTCTGCAGATGTTTTCTTGTGGTTGACTTTCAGTTTCACGGTGCTGTTGTCAGAAAAGTTGCATGGAATGACTTTAGTGTTTTTGTATTTGTGGAGATCCATTTTGTGACCTAACATGGTATGCGTTCTGAGAATGTCTCATGTGCACTTATACAGAATGTGTTTTTTGCTGTTTTAGGTTGGAATGATTTCAATATATCTGTTAAGTCCATCTGGGCCAGTAGGTCGTCCAAAAGCCATGTTTCCTTGTTTATTTTCTGTTTAGATGGTCTGTCCATTGCTGTAAGTGGGGTGTTAAACTCCCCTGCTAGTATTGTATCATTATCAATTAGTTCCTTCATTCGTTATTAAGTGTTTAATGTATTTGGGTGGTCCCAAGTTGGGTCAATATATATTTACAAGTGTTGTATCATCTTGTTGCATAGCCCCCTTTATTATGATATAGTGTCCTTTTTGTCTGTTGTTACAGACTTGGTTTTAAAATCCATCTTGGCTGATATATAAAATAACTACTCCAGCCTTCTTTGGACAACCATTTTCATGGCAAATGCTATTCCATCCTTTCACTTTCAATCTTCAGGTGTCTTTAGGTCTAAAGTGGGTCTCTTGTAGGCAGCATGTGGGTGGGTCTTGTCTTGTAATCCATTCTGCTCTCTTTCATGTTTTGCTGATTTTCTTTAGTGATATGTTTGGATTCCTTTATCTTAATTCCTTGTGTATTTATTAGTGGTTTTTGATATTTGGTAACCTTTAGGTTTGTATATGACCTCTACTGTATATAGCTGTCTACATTAAGTGGATCATAATTTGACTGAACCCCTTGTTTTCTCCTTTCCTCCACACGTTTGAGGTGCACGGTATTCCATTTTCTATCCTTTTCTATGAGTTCTTTGACTGGTTTATGTACAGAAAAATTCATTTAACTGCATTGTGTTTTCTATCTCTATACTGACACTTTTCATCTGTCCATTCCACCGAAAGAGTTCCCTTTAATATTTCTTGAAGATCTGGTTTTGTCATCATGAACTATTTAGTTTTTGGTAGTCTGAGAAACTCTCTTCATATTCTGAATGATACCCATGCTAGATAGCGTATTCTTGACTACAGAACCTGACCCTAATGCTGACGCACTAACATTCAGGCTTGGAAAGAGCCAGAGCCATGGCTAAAGTTAGCTTTAGCACCAGGAGATGGTATTGGCCTGTACAGCAATGGTGTGTGGCACTCCCCAATGGTCTGAGAGGAGGGCAAGTGTTAGGGTGAGGTTCAGGTTTATGGATAATGTTCAGTGCTAGGGTGATGGTGTGGGTTATTGTTAGGTGTTAGTACACAATCCTACATTTGAGCTCTCTCAACTGAGCCTTCCAAGTAGGCCTTTACCATTTTCCATGCACTAACCCTAAACCAAACCATGGCTCTGACCCTAATAGGGCTTGAATGGTAGTCCTGAGGAAACAGTTTGGGACACATGACTGATGCAAGATGATGCGGCCAGGGACAAAAAAGCTACTGGTGCCATATACAGTGACCAAGATGCAGCCACAGAGTGGGATTCCGGGTAAAATCCTAAGCCTGGACCACACAATCAGCCTAGCCCTTGCACCTGGAACCAAAGCCTGTCACAAATCCTGACTTTTGCCCTCAACTCAGCACTCTGTGAGGGGTTCTACACTGCAGGCAGATGGACCACTGCCATCTTCCAGGCGGTACGCCTAGCCCTAAATATGACTCTGTTCCTGCCAAGGCCCGGATCCCAGGTCTGACCAAACAAGGAATTTGGGAAACGTGACTAACTCAAGATAACTCAGAGAGGAATGGAAAAGGAGGTTCTGCTGTTTGCAATGACTGGGATGGAGCTTGAATGTAGGATTGTGGGCCAACACCTTACACTAACCCACACCATCACACTATGCAACTTCTAGTCACAATGACTAGACCAGAATCCTCAGTTGAAGACCCAGGATATGACTGTAAGACAATCACACGGAGTGGATCCCAGGAAGGACTCAGAGTTAAAATGGAGGAAAGGGGTAAAAATGGCTGGAGGGAGGGTCAGAGTTCAGCATCAGGGATAAAGATGTGACATGACTAGCACAGTCTTCGCCAGCTCCGTTGATTGACTCAAGAAGGACAAATACCTGTGGGCTTTGGTAAACGGTGCTGTCCATAAGTTCCACCTGAAAGCCCTGTCAGCAAGAAGCCTGCCCAGATTCTTCTTTCAGAAACATAGGGAAAGACTTGTCTCTGGGTATGTGTCCTGCCCTTGCCATCAGTATATAGGGGCAGCAATGATACAGCTGTAGCAGGGATGTGCTCCTGGCTGTTGGGCAAGTGTTTGGAAGTGGGTCTTGGCGCAGGATTCCAGCCAAATGTACTTTATGTGCTGATCAGATCCTGGAACAACCTCCCTACATGAAAACCTTCCTTTAGTCATCAGGAAGGATCTCCATTCGTGAGAGGTGAGAGTCCAACTGGATACCCATGCACGTGCATACCCTAGCCAGCTAAGCAACACCATGTGCTCCGGGAAAGAACAGCCAGGTTTCCTCTAGGATATTAAACCCATACACCTTCAATTTCCTCAGGAACCGGCTGGGAAACTGGCACCATTCATACAGCCATGGCTCCTGGACATGAATGGAGAGCTAGCTAGAAAAGCAGCAATGTGATGTGCATGAGTAGAAGCAGTATTAAAGTTTTGCAACTCCAAAGGCAATGGCATCCATAAGCAAAAAAGATACCTTTCTTAACCAACTCTCAATCCAGAAAGGAAGCCAGCTCCATTCCTAAAACTTCTGGCTTAGCCTACACACAAGCATTCTCCACTGGGCACCTGCAGATGATCTAGGCCTGGTGATGTCCACAAATTCTGAAACCCGAACTTCAGGGCCCCTTTGGCCAAACCTATCGCACACTCACCAGGATTGTACCTGACTCCAGCATAATAGGAAAGAATATGACTTTGAGACAGGGGCTCTAAAACAATTCCAGGGAGAACCTTGTTTCCAAAGAAGAGAAATTATTTACTCTTACTATAATAGACTACTAAAAAACAAGTGCTCAGTGACATGAGCATCAATTGCCCTCTGGAATGTCAGACACTTGGAACCATGCCTTGGCTCAGGAACTGTCTGGAAACTCACTTCCCATCCTTGTAACACCTTTGGGTATGGGACAGTCACATAGACTCAGCGTGTAAATTGCGACCACATTAGAAAATCAAAAATGGAGGGGGAAGGACTACAAGAGGAGTCAAAGTTGTGCCTTCAAATGGGCATGGGGGAAAGCGAGGGAAGACGACCCCACATTCCCTTCCCGATGTCCCACACAGGAGGTGGTATCCACTCCCAAACTCAGGCTTATCCAACCTACAAGCATTCTCCCTGGGTACTTCACACATCCCGAATTTTGGGAGAACCACATCATTCTGAAACCAAATTGAGAAGGGCCCAATATAATACTTCTATCACCATCACAAGCACACCACCAAACCCTAAAGTAAAACAAGAAGATATTACTCTGAGACACTGTCCAGTAATAGTGTCCATGCAAACTGTTCTTCAACAATAGGGCTCAGGGGTGGCAAGAGAGGCACACACTGTCAGAGATCTTCAACACACAGGAGACTTGGAGAAAGTTGAGAATGAAGTACCCAGCACAGTCTCCTATCAACCAAGTTGTATTTGGAACAAGAATGGACTGTGGGCTTAGGCCAAGGGGGCCCTCGGAAGGGCTACAACTGGGATCACTGTCAGCAAGAAGCCTGCCTTCATTCTTTCAGAGCCAGTGATTTCTGGCTTGGTCTATCCCTGCCACGTTTCCTATCAGTTGAGTGAGGCAGCATGTGTTTGAGTTGTAGCTATTAGGTTCTGAGGGCTCTTTTTCAGGAATCTGCAACAAATACTAGGTTCCCTAATTCCAGGAAAGGGCTATTTCAATGCTCACCACCTCCTGGTTCACAGTGCCCATGTACAAACTTCTTCTCAGAATGAAGGTAACTCCATCATCCAGGTCAGTGAGGCAATCTGGCTCTCCTTCATCTTCCATAGCACAGCAGGCCAAGCACCAAGCACCCAGGGACTGAAGGTCTTCTTTCTGTTGGTAGCAGAGCCTGATAGCTCTCACTGAGCACAGGAGCAGAGTGGGAGATTGTGGCCTAGCCAGGGATGCCAGCTGAGTGAGTGATGGCTCCATGGCTCCTGAGGGAGAAAAGAATAAATTGTCAGAAATACAGCAAGGGGAAGGAAATGGGCATCAGGTGGGCCAAAGCTGGACATTTCCAGTGGAATGGATATCCACTTGAAAGAAGATGTCTTGCTTCATTTGCCCTCAGCTCAGAAGGAGGCCAGTTCCCTGCCCAAATCTCTGGCCTAGAATACACACCAAACATCCTCTGCTGGGCCCCTTCAAATATCCTGGACATGGAATGGTCACATACTTCTGAAACCCATGACTTAATAAAGAAGGAGTCCTGTGGCAAAATCTCTTCCCCAGTCACAAGGGCTGGATCAGACTCACAGGTGGACAGCAGAGGATAGGACTCTTGAGACACTGATTCTGAACGAATTGTGGGGAAAACTTTGTTTCTATAAGAGAGCAAGGATGTGTCAAGGTGGATGAGGAGGGCCTCAACCCTGCAGACCTTGGAAGGGGACATCAGTGGAGAAGGCAGGGCCCAACACAGCTCCTGGAAACCTGACTATAAGGGATGAAGAAACACCAGAGGGCTTAGGCAAATGTGCCATCTAGTGTCTCCATCTGGGAGCCCTGTCAGCACCAGGCCTACCTTCTTCCTTCAGAAGGACCTAGAGGGCCCTGGGACTTGGTTGGCTTTTGCTGCTTATGCATCATTGAATGGAATGAGCAGTGAGAGTGCTGTAGCTGGGAGGTGCTGCCAGCTGTGGATCCAAAGTATGGAGAGGGGCATTGGTGCCCTCTTTTTGTAAAGGGCTTTTTACATGCTGAACGACTTTTGGAGACTACTGCTCGTGGGTGAACTGTATGATTTTCAAAAGGCAGTCACCTCATTCAGGCCGAGCAAAGAAGTGAGCTGGCTACACTTCCCCCACCACCTCCTACAAACAGCCAAACACCAAGCTCAGAGATAGGAGGACTATTCTTGGGGTACCTGATGCTCATGGCTATAATGAGCTACGGACACAGTGAGAACCTGACTCCCATCCCTAGGTGCCTGCTGAGGGAGTGCCAGATCCATGGCTCCTAAGGGAGAATGAAGAGGCATTCAGGAACACAAGAAGTGAGAGGGGATGGCTGCAGCCAGGACCAAAGGGCATTCAATATTTCCATCCAGTGGGAATGCGATCAGTGTGGAATGGAAGTGTTTATCTTCATTTCCCCTAGGGCCAGCAAGGGGGACAGCTCCCCACTAATATGTCTGGCCCCCCCACCCCTCACACCCAGCTCTCAGCTGGACCCCTTCTGATACCCTAGGTCTCTGTATGTCCATGTAGACCTGAAACCAAAAAGCCAAGGCCACTTTAGATCCACCTGTCCCACAGTCACAAGGGCTGGTCCCCATTGAACATCTGCAAGTCAGAGATAGTACTCTGAAAGACTTAATTTGTATGGACCCCAAGACAAACCTTGAGGGATGATAAAGCAATGTGATGAAATTGGAAACAATGAGGGCCAGAGTTCTTCATGTTTAGAAGAACCTGACTAGCACAATGTATTCGCAAGCTGACTTGCTCAGGAAACACAAGCTCCTTTTGTGGGGTTTGGCTCCAGAAGAGCTGCAAAGGATGCCCATTGGAGCTCTCTGAGCAAGAGGCCCACATTCTGCCTTAAGAAATAGGGAGAAATAGGGAAAATTTGGTTTCTAGTGCGTTTCTACCCAGCATATCCATTGAGAGGGTCAGCAGTGGCTCTGAGATATGAAGAATGTGCTTCCATGTGATTACCAAAAGGTCGGAATGAAGCCTTGATGCACTATTTTTTTCAAAGGGCCTTTTGTATGCTGATCAGGTCATGGAGCATGCTGCATTTGCACAGACTGTTTGTGCTTTTAATGGAGGTAGCCCCATCCATTAGGGATAAGCATCCAGGTGGCTACCCATTCCCACTATACTATAACTTACCCCAAACTAGGGGCTTAGGGACAAGGGGAATAGCTGCCTTCCAACACATCACACTCTGAGAGCCTTGCATTCAGTCAGGAATAGCTTGAAAACTCACCACTAACCAGGGATCTCAATTGCTGTAGGAGATACACAGGGTCTCTGTTTGTGAACGGACCCCAAGTTAGGAAAGCAGCAGTTAGGAATGACTCCAGAGTGAGTCAAAGCTGTACATTCAAATGGGCATGGAGGAAATCGAGGAAAGAGATCCCGATTTTCCCTTCCCCTTCACCCACATAGGAGGTGGGATCCACCCCCAACTTCAGGCTCAGCCTACCCATGAGCATTCTCCCTGGGCACCTTCACACACCCTGGGTTAGGGGAGTACCACATCATTATGAAACCAAATTGAGAAGGGCCCAATGCAATACCTGTATTACCCTCAGAAGCTAACCCCCAAGCCTCCATGCTGAAAGAAGACATTACTCTGAGACACCGTCCCAGAATTATGTCCATGCAAACCCTCTTTCATCAAAGAGCTCAGGAGTGACAATGGAGACACATACTTCCAGAGTTCTTCACCACACATGAGATTTGGAGAAAGTTAAGAATGAAGTACTCAGGGGCGCCTGGGTGGCGCAGTCGGTTAAGCGTCCGACTTCAGCCAGGTCACGATCTCGCGGTCCGTGAGTTCGAGCCCCGCGTCAGGCTCTGGGCTGACGGCTCGGAGCCTGGAGCCTGTTTCCGATTCTGTGTCTCCCTCTCTCTCTGCCCCTCCCCCGTTCATGCTCTGTCTCTCTCTGTCCCAAAAATAAATAAAAAACGTTGAAAAAAAAAATTTTAAAAAAGAATGAAGTACTCAGCGCAGTATCCTATCAAACAGGTTGTATCCACAAAAATAAAGGCCTGCAGTCTTAGGCAAGAGCTCCCTCTGCAGGACTACAACTGGGAGCCTGGTCAGCAAGAAGCCTGACTTATTTCTTTAGGAACCGGTGATTTCTGGCTTGGTCTATCCCTGCCAATTTTCTAATCCGTTGAGGGAGGCAAAATTATTGGAGCTGTAGCTATTGGGTTCTGAGGGCTTTTGCTCAGAAATATGCAACAAGGACTTAGTTCCCTAATTCCTGGCAAGGGCTCGTCCAATGCTGACCCCTTCCTCATTCATACCGCCCATATGCAAACTGTCTGCTTCTCAGAATGAAGGCAACTCAGTCATCCAGGGCAGTGAGGCAAGCTGGCTCCCCTTCACCCTCCATAGCACAGCAGGCCAAGCACCAAACACCCATGCTCTCAAGGCCTTCTTTCCTTTGGTAAAGTCTGATAGCTCTCACTGAGAACAGGAACAGAGTGAGAGATTGCGGCCTACCCAGCGGCGGGGGTGGGGGGGGGGGGTGCCAGGTGACTGAGTGATAGCTCCATGGCACCTAAAGGAGAAAAAATATATTGTCAAAAACACAGTAAGCAGAAGGAAATGGATGACAGGTGGCCCAAAGCCCAAAATTTCAAGTGGGAATGGGCATCCACTTGGAAAGATGTTTTGCTTCATTTGCCCTCTGCCCAGAAGGGGGCCAGCTCCCTGCCCATATCTCTGGCCAAGCCTACAAACCAAACTTCCTCTGCTGTGTCCCTTCAAAGACTCCTTTAAAAGACACAAACTTTTAAAACCCAGTGATTTAATGAAGAAGGGGCCCTGTAGCAAAAAATCTCCCACCATCACAAGGACTGGACTAGACTCTCAGGTGGAGGGTAGAAGATAGGACTTTTGAGACACTGATTCTGAACACATTGTGGGAAGAAATTGTTTTTACAAGAGAGCAATGATGCATCAAGATGGATGAGGAGGGCCACAGCTCTTCATTTCTTGGAAGGCGAATTCTATGGAGAAAGCAGCATCAGCTCCTGGCAACCTGGCTATAAGAAGCACCAGACTGGGGCGCCTGGGTGGCTCGGTCGGTTAAGCGTCCGACTTCGGCTCGGGTCATGATCTCACACTCCGTGAGTTCGAGCCCCGCGTCGGGCTCTGTGCTGACAGCTCGGAGCCTGGAGCCTGTTTCAGATTCTGTGTCTCCCTCTCTCTCTGCTCCTCCCCTGTTCATGCTCTGTCTCTCTCTGTCTCAAAAATAAATAACGTTAAAAAAAATTTAAAAAAAAAAAAAAAAAGAAAAGAAACACCAGACAGCTTATTATGCAAAAGCACCATCTAGTGTCTCTATCTGGGATCTCTGTCAGCACCATGCCTGCTTTCTTTGTTCAGAAGGACCTAGAGAGCTCTGGGACTTGGTAGGCTTTTGTTGCTTGTTACACCATTGAATGAAATGAGCAGTGATCATGCTGCACGTGGGAGATGCCCCAGCTGTGGCTCCAAAGTGTGGAGAGGGGGCATTGGTGCCCTCTTCCTGAAATCGGCTCTTACTATGCTGCCCAGTTTCTGGAGCCTACTGTTCCTGTGTGAACTCTCCACTTTTCAGAAGGAAGGCATATCAATCAGGCAGAGCAGATAGGTGAACTGACTCCACTCCTTCCACCTGTGCTACAAACAGTCCAACATCAAGCTCAGGGTATGGAGACCTATTCTCCTTTGGAATGGCTATCAGATGCTTATGCCTATAACAGCGCGGAACAGAGTGGGAACCTGATGCCCGTCCCTGGGTGCCTGATGACTGAGGCCAACTATATGGCTCCTAAGGGTGAATGAATAGGCATTCAGAAACACAGGAAGGAAGAGGGAATAACTAGGGCTCTTCAAATGCTGACCCCCTCCTTGTTCATAGTGCCCATGTGCAAACGGTCTGCTTCTCAGAATGAAGGCAACTCAATCATCCAGGTCAGTGAAGAAAGCTGGCTTCCCTTCACCCTCCATAGCAGGCCAAGCACCAAGCCCACAGGTACAAAAGCTCTTCTTTCCTTTGACAGAGCAGAGCCTGATAGCTCTGACTGAGCACAGGAACAAGGGTGAGTTTGCGGCTTACCCAGGGGTGCCAATTGAGTGATTGATGGTTCTAGGACTCCTGAGGGATAAAACAAGTAATTGTCAGAACACAGGAAGGGAAAGGATATGGGTGCCAGGATGGCCAAACTCGACATTCCCAGTGGGAACAGGGATCCACTTGGAAAGAAGATGTCTCCATTTGCCCTTGACCCAGAAGGAGGCCGGTTCGCTGCCCAAATCTCTGGCCCAGACTACACACCAAGCATCCTCTGTTGAGCATCTTCAAATGCCCTGGGCCTCTGAATGGTCTCATACTTCTGAAACCCAGCAAATTAATGAAGAAACAGCCCTGTGGCAAAAATTTTCCCCCAGTCACAAGGACTGGAACAGAGTCCCAGATGGAAGGCCCAGGACAGGACTCTTGAGACACTGACTCTGAACGGATCGTGGGAAGAACCTTGTTTCTACAAGAGAGCAGAGATATGTCAAGGTGGATAAGGAAGGCTAGAGCCCTGCAGATCTTGGAAGATGATTTCCATGGAGAAGGGAGTACCCAGCACCAGGTTTGGGCAACTGGGCTGGTATGGGAAGAATAAGAAACAACAGATGACTTAAGCAAAAGCGCCCTCTAGAGTCTCCACCTGGGAGTCCTGTCAGCACCAGGCCTGCCTTCTTCCTTCAGAAGGACCTAGAGGGCCCTGGGACTTGGTCTGTTTTTCTTGCTTTTTCCACCATTGAAGGGAGTGAGCAGCGACAGTGCTGTAGCTGGGAGGTGTCCCCAGCTGTGGCTCCAAGGTGTGGAGAGGGGCATTGGTTCTCTCTTCCCGTAAATGGCTCTTTTCTGCTGACTAGCTTCTGGAGCTTACTGCACCTGTGTGAACTGTCTGCTTTTCAGAAGGAAGGAATCTCAATCAGGCAGAGTAAGGAGGTGAGCTGGCTCCCCTCCACACCCCTTGCTACAAACAGCCAAACACCAAGTTCAGGGATAGGAGGGATATCTGACGGGATGGCTGTAACTGAGCACAGGACCAAATGGGAACCCGACGCCCATCCCTGGATGCCTGCTGAGTGAGTGCTAACTCCATGCAGATCCAGTGAGAAACAAAGAAAGGGAGAGGAAATGGCTAGAACCAGGACCAAAGGGCGTTCAATATTTTCCTCTAATAGGAATGTGATCAATGTGGAATGGAGAGGTTTATCTTCATTTCCCTGAGCCAAGCAAGGGAGCCAGCTCCCCCTAATACGTCTCGCCAACCTCGCCACAAAGAGCTCTCGTCTGGACCGATTCTGATGCCCTAGGGTTCTGGATGTCCTCGTATTCCTAAAAAGAAAAGGCCAAAGCCACCTTGGTTCCCCCTGTCCCACAGTCACAATGGCTGTCCTCTTTGAATATCTGCAAGTGGCAGATAGTACTCTGAAAGACTAATTTCATTGGACCCCAAGATGAACCTTGACAGATGATAGAGCAATGTCATGAAACTGGATACATCGAGCACCACAGTTCTTCATAAAGGATGGGAATTGGATCATGTTTAGAAGAACCTGACTAGCTCAATGTGTTCACAAGCTGGCTTGGTGAGGAATCACAAGATCCTTTTGGTGCCTTTGGCTACAGGAGTACTCAATAGGATGCCTGTTGGAGCCCAGTGAACAAGAGGCCAACATTCTCCCTCGAGAGATAGTGGGGCTTGTTGGCTTCTGGTGTGCTTCTGCCTATCATATCTGTTGAGGGGGGAAGCAGAATCTCTGAGATATGAAGAATGTGCTTCCATGTGACCATCAAGAGATGGGAACGGGGCCTTGGTGCACTATGTATTCAAAAAGCATTTTGTGTGCCAGTCAGGTCTTAGAGTGTGCAGCACATGCACAGACTATTCTTTTGACTGGGGGTAGCTCCATCCATTAGGGGTGAGGGTCCATGTGGCTATCCATTTCCATGGTATGGTAGCCTACCCAGCACAAAGGGCTCAGGAAGAGGGAGCATAGCTGTCCTCTGGGATATCAGAATCTGAGAGCCCTTTGTTTTCTCAGGAAGTCTTCGAAACTCACCTCCACATGGGGATCTTGTGTGATGTAGGGGACAGACACAGGTTCTACTTCTGTGAAATGAGACCAAGTTAAGAGGAAGAAATGGGAGAGGAATGACAACAAGGTGAGTCAAAGCTGTGCGTTCAAATGGACATGGGGGAGACTGAGGAAGGAGACCATGACCTTCCCTTCCCTTGTCCCACACAAGAGGTGGGATACACCCCCAACTTCTGGTTTAGCCTACCCACAAGCATTCTCCCTAAGCACCTGCACACACTCTGGGTTTAGGGAGGACCACATCATTCTGAAACCAAATTCAGAAGGGTCCTATGCAACACCTCGATCGCCATCACAAGGACACCACCCAAACCCCAAGCTGAAACAAGAGGATATTACTCTGAGACACAGTCTTGACATAGTTTCCATGCAAACCCTCTTTCATCAAAAGGACTAAAGGGTGACAATGGAGACACACACTGCAGAATTCTTCATCACACATGAGATTTGGAGAAACCTAAGAATGAAGTACCTAGGGCAGTTTCTTATCAACCAGGTTGTATCCAGAATAAGAAAGGCCTGTGGGCTTAGGCCAAGAGAGCCCTCTGAAGGACTGACTACCCCTGGGAGCCCTGTCAGGAAGAAGTCTGCATTCTATCTTGAGGAGCCAGTGATTTCTGGCTTGGTCTATCCTTGCCACTTTTCCCATAAGTTGAGGGAGGCAGCAGTGCTTGAGCTGGACCTATTGGGTTCTGATGGGTCTTGTTCAGGAATCTGCAACAAGGACTTGGTTCCCTAATTCCTGTCAAGGGCTCTTCCAATTCTGGCCCCCTCCTGGCTCATACTGACCATGTGCAAACTGCTTCTCAGAATGAAGGCACCTCAATAATCCAGGTCAGAGAGGCAATCTGGCTCCCCTTCACCCTCCATAATACAGCAGGCCAAGAACCAAGCACCCTTCCCTTTTGTAGAGCAGAGATTGATAGCTCTCACTGAGCACAGGAGCAGAGTGGGAGTTTGTGTCCTCCCCAGGGGTGCCAGCTGAGTGAGTGATGGCTCCATGTTTCCTAAGGGTGAATGAGGAGACAGTCAGAAACACAGAAATGGAGAAGGAAAAGCTGCAGCCAGGATTAAAGTGCATTCAACATTTCCATCTAATGGGAATGTGACCAATGTGGAAAGAGATGTTTAACTTCATTTCTTCTAGGCCCAGCAAAGAGGCCAAATCCCTTCTTATATGTCTGGCCCAGCCTCCACACAAACAGCTCTTGGCTGGAACACTTCCAGTGCCCTAGTGCCCTTCCAGAACCCTTCCAATGTCCCTGTGGTCCTGAAACCAAAATGCCAGGACCCTTTTGGCTTCACCTGTCCCACAGTCACAAGGGCCGGTCCACATTGGGCATTTTCAATCCAGATGTAGTATCCTGGAGGACTGAGTTTCTATGGGCCACATGACCAACCGTGATGGATAATAAGGCAATGTCATGTATCTTGATTCACTGAGGGCCAAAGTCCAACATGAAGGATGAGATTGGCTCTTGTTTAGAAGAACCTGACTAACACAATGTATTCACAGGCTGGCTTGCTCACGAATCACAAGAACCTTTTGTGGGCTTTGGCTATAGGAGTGCTCCAAAGGATGCCCTTTGAGGCCCTGTTGAGCAAAAGACCCACATTGTCCCTTAAGAAATAGAGTGGAACTTTGTCTTCTGGTGTGATTCTGCCCATAGTATCAGTAGACAGGGGGCAACAGTGGTTCTGAGATATGAAGAATATGCTTTCATTGTATGATCAAGAGGTGAGAACGAGGCCCAGGTGCACTGTTTATTCAAAAGGCTTCTTGTGTGCTGATGAGGTTGTGGAGTATGCTGCATACTCACAGATTGTCTGTTCTTCTCTAAGAGGGTATCTCCATCAAGTAGAGACAGGAGCCCCATATAGCTACCCATTCCCATGATACTTTACCCTGCTAAGCGCTGAGGGCTCAGGGTCAGTAGGCTAGCTGTCTCCTGGGACATCAAACTCTTCATAGGAGCAGAATGGGAGAATGTGGCCTACCCCAGGGTGCCACCTGAGTCAGTGACAATTCTATATTTCCTAGATGTGAAGATAAACATACTTATAAACACAGCAATAGGATGGAAATGTGTAAGAGGACGAGGAATGAAGCTCAACATTCCAAATGGGAAAAGGATCAATGCGGTCTCACTTCATTTCCTCTCAGCCCATAAAGGAGGTCAGGTCTCTCTAGCATTCTCTGGTCCAGCATAGTATCATTCTCCACTGGACCTCTTCCAATGACGGGCCTCTGGATGTGCATATACTTCTTCAGGAAGGAAATATACATCTTCACTTCTTCTTACCCCAAGCAGGATCCTGGCTCCCTCCCCAGACCTCTGAACTAGCCTACATACAAACATTCTCCTTTGGGCACCTTCAAATGCCCTAGGCCTCTGTATGGCCACATAGTTCTGAAACCAAATTGAGAAAGGCCCAATGCCAAACCCATATCACAGTCACAAGGATACCACCAGACTCCCATGTTGGAAGCAGAAAATATTACTCTGAGACACTGTCTCTGTTTGGATTCCATGGCCAGAGTTCTTCCCCAGAGATGTGAATGGGGGAATGTTGAGAATGAAGTACCCAGCACAATCTCCTAGCGGTATGGCCGTCTCACCAATACTAAAAGCCTGGGAGTTTAAACAAAGGGACCCCTCTACAAGCTACCCCTGGGAGTCCTGCCAGCAAGAGGCTTGCATTCCTCCTGCAGTAGGAGCCTGAAATTCCTGGCTTTGTCTTTCCCACTTTTGCCATCAGTGGATAGAAACAGCAGTGCTTGAGTGGTGGTTTTTGGGTGCTCCTGTCTGTGGCTCAGGTGTCTGGAACTATAACCTGGTATTGTCTTTCTGGAAAGGGCTCTTGCACTCACCAGTTCCTGGAGCATACTTCCCATGTGTGAACTGTCTGACAGTGAAAATGAGGGCATCTCAGCCAGCCAGAAAAATGAGGGAAACTGGCTCTCCTTCATCTTCCAGAGCACAACTGACCAAGCACTATGGGCTCAAGGACTAACGGGCCATCTTCCCTTTGGATATTTGGCACTGGTCGCTCCCCCTGAACACAGGACCAAAGTGGGAACTCCTTAATTCTTCCTGGGTGCTGGATGAGTGTGTGAGAGCTCCATGGCTCCTACATGTGAAGAAAAACCTAGTTAGAAAAAACAGTGATGGGAAGGGAATGGCCCCAGGAGGGCTAAGATTCTACGTTTCCAATGGGAATGGAATAAGTCTGGATGGAAGATGTCTAACTTCATATTCACTCACCCCAGAGAAGAGACCAGCTTCCTTCCAAAACTTCTGGCTCACCTTACCCACAAACCTTCTACACTGGGCACCTTCACATGGCCTAGGCCTCTGGATGTCCATATGGTTCTGAAACATAATTCAAAGGGAGTGCTGTGCAACACCTGTCTGATGGTTTCAAGGACGTCCCCAGACTCCCCACTTTCAACAGGGGATTTCCTCAGAGAGCCCAACTATGATGGACCCTAGGGACAACCTCATTTGAAAATTGAGCTAAGTGGTGAAAATGGATACACGGAAGACCAGAGTTCTTTATGAGAGATGAGAACTGGAGAATATTGAGAATGAAGGGAATCTCCTAGCAAACTGGCTGTCTCGGGCACTGCGTGAAAGATGCTAAATGCTCAGTGTAGTTTCAAGCAGTTAAGGACAAAGCTCCTTACTACAGTTTGTACAAAGTGGTTAAGAATGCTCATTGACAGCTGCTTTAAGCACATTATACTTCCAGGTAGTTAAGGCAAGGCATTTCTTGAGCACTTGGGTGGCTCAGTGGGTTAAGCATCTGACTCTTGATCTCGTTTCACATCATGATCTCAAAATTCACGTGTTTGGTCCCCACATCAGGCTCTGTGTTGATGACAGTGGGATCTGTGCTGATGGCATGGAGCCCGCTTGGGATTATGTCTCTTTCTTCTCTTCCCTGCCCCAACTGTGCCCTCTCTCCTCTCTCTCTCTTTCTCTCCCTCGAAATGAATAAATAAACTTAAATAAAGACAAGGCATTTCTCTAATATTTATGGAGTACATTTAAGGAGAACCGTTTGAAAAAGATATAGTTTTATATTTTTGTGATTATTTTTGAAAGAGAGCGGGAGAGAGAGAGAAGGTGCCTGCAAGCTGGGGGAGTCGTGAAAGGGTAAAGACAGGGGGAGAGAGAATCCCAAGCAGGCTCCCCATTGTCAGTGCAGGGTCTGACGCGGGACTCAATCCCACCAACTGATCACGACTTGATTTCATATCAACAGTCGGATGCCCAACTGACTGAGCCACCCAGGCACCCCAGGAGCACTTTTTACTTAATGCTTAAGAAGCTCATGCAAGCGACATGAAAAACGGTATCGTTTTAGGCACTTCAGCCCATGGCCATTGTCGACTGCTAATATATAGTGTTTCAACAAAGTTCCTCTGAGACAAATGTGAAGGCTAGTCAAGAATGTTTGAAGTACAAGGGGCGCCTGGGTGGCGCAGTCGGTTGGGCGTCCGACTTCAGCCAGGTCACGATCTCGCGGTCCGTGGGTTCGAGCCCCGCGTCAGGCTCTGGGCTGACGGCTCGGAGCCTGGAGCCTGTTTCCGATTCTGTGTCTCCCTCTCTCTCTGCCCCTCCCCCGTTCATGCTGTGTGTCTCTCTGTCCCAAAAATAAATAAACGTTGAAAAAAAAAATTAAAAAAAAAATAAATAAAAAAAAGAAGGTTTGAAGTACAGTGTAGTCTTAGGCACTTGAACAGAAGGCCCTTCCCTACGGCTGATCTAATGCAGTTTGAGAACATTTCCTTTTCTTCAATGAAGGCTCCCCCAAACCCACTCTTCCCCAAACCCACTCTCTGCACTTCCTACCTTCTTTGTGGTGGCTTCTTCTCTCCCTGTAGTTGCAGACTTGGTTCTGTCAGTTGTCAGGTTGCTTTAGGGGGCATGTCGAATGATTTGCTAGTTGTCTATCTACGGTCAAGGGACGAGACTACACTTCTCCCGTACTAGTTCTCCCACCACACACTAGTCAAGAATATTTCAACAAAGTACCTATGAGATGCGTGCGAAAGGCTACGTGAAAAGACACTCGAACAATGTCATTTCACGTAGTGAACCACAAGGTGTGACTGGCATCTGGTGGGCGTTTGGGGAGTACACGTGTGGTGTGTATGGTCTACGTTTGGAGTGCTTGTGGCCGAGCGCACGTTCCCGGTCTGTATGTGCGATGTGCAGGTTGTAACGTGGTTTGTGTCTGTGTATGGCGTTTGTGTGGTGTGCACGGTTTGAGGAAGACATCTGTGTGATGTGTAGGCGGTGCGTACGTGGTGAATGGCCAATGTGTTTGTGTGGTATTTGTGTGTCAGGTGCGGTATGTGTTTGTACAATCTGTTGCTGTGAGTTCGGTGTAGGTGGGGTGCAGCTGTGTGGTGTATGTGTCGCGTTTGTGTCTACATGTGTCGCATGTGTGGTATATGTGTCGTTTATGTGCAGAGGAGGTGGCATCTGTCTTGGGTATGTTTGGCGTGTGTGGTGTGTGCGTGGAGTGCGTTTGTGTGGTATATGAGTGGTGGTTTGTTTGGTAATTGTGTACATGTGTGGAGTTTGGTGATACTGCTGGAGGGGGTATAACTGTTGCACGTCTTGTCGGGTACGTTTGTGGCATAGGCGTGACGGGTGTGTGGTGCATACGTGGTGTGTGTAATGTATGTATGGTGTGCATCATGTGTGTGTGACGCAAGTGCACACATAGCATCAACGTAGCTCACGTGGTGTGCGAGGTGCGCGGTACGTGCAGGGCGTACGTACGTGTGTGTTCTGTGCCTTCGGGGCAATGTACGTGTGGCTGTGTGTGGTGTATTTTTCATAAATGTTTTTGTTTGCGTGCCGTGTGTTTGTGTATTGTGGTGCGTGTGATGCATGTGTGGTGCTTGTGTGTAACTTGTGCGTTGCGTGTGTTGCGTGTATTGTGTGCATGTGTTATGTCCGTGTTGTGTATGTGGTGTATATGTGGGGTTTGATGTCTGAGTGTGGTGTATGTTTGGTGTGTGTTGGTGTAGCTGCGGTGAGTGAGCGTGTGGTGTGCTTTTGCCTACGTACGTGTATAGTGAGTGTGTGGGGTTGTGAAAGTGTACTGTGAGCACGGTGGATGTGTGCAGTGGGTGGGTTTACTGTTCGGTGTGTAAGTGTGTGTGGCATGTGTGGTGTGTATTTGGGCATATACGTAGGGTGTGTGTGTGTGTGTGATGTATTCCTTTGGTTTGACTTGTGGTGTTTGTGGACGTGTTGTATGCTAGGAGTCTGTTGAGTATCTGTTTTGTGTGCGTGGGTGGCATATTTGGGGCCCACCGTGTGTGCACATGTGCGCTGTATGGGTAGTGTTACCTGGTGTGTGGGTTCAGGTTGTGTGAGTGACACATGTGGTGTGGGCGTCTTAATAGTTCAAAGTGTGTGTAGTCCACACATGTGACACATGTGTCAAAATAGTTGTAAGCGTGTTTGTGTGTGCGTGTGTGTGAACATTGTATGCGTAGTTTGTGTCTTTGGTGTGTGTGCTGCATGGGTGCTGTGAGTGTGAGAGACGAATGTGTCTGCTATGCGTGGGTGTGTGTTATGTGTGTGTGGTGTCTATTTGGTATGTGTGTTTGCTTGGTATTTTTGCGATGGGTGTGTGTTTCTGTGGTGTGTGGGTGGGGTGTGTGTGTGACGTATGTGTATTTTGTGTGTCGTTGGAGCTTGTGTTTGTGTGGGGGTGGCGTGTGTGCTGAGTGCATTATTTCCATGTGCTGTATGGCTTGTGATGTGTGTGTGTGTGCGTGTATGTAATATAGTCGTGGTGCATGTGTTATGTGTGTGATGTGAGCATGGATTGAGTGCGGCATGTGTGGTATTTGTGAGATATATGTGTGGTTTCCCTGTCACGTACGTGGAGTGTCTGAGTGGCAAATGTGCGTCACGTACTAGGTATATGTGTGTTGTGTGTGTGGCACACGCACGCTTGTGTGTATGGTGAGTGTGTGACGTGTGTGGTCTTTGTGGTGTACACGAGGTGTGTACATATTATCTGTGTGTGTGCAGTATGTGTTCGGTGAACAACTCGTCCATAATTCATGTGTGGTATACACATGGGTACAGTGTATGTTCCTCGTGTGTCTTCTCTGTGTTGTGTGTGTTATCAGCGTGGGGTGTGTGGTTGTGGTGGACGTACATTTTGTGTGTCGTGTGAGGTGCGTGTGGATAATATATGCCTGGTGTGTGTGTGGTGTCCGTGTGGCGTTTGTGTGGTTATGGGTGGTTTGTAGCTGCAAATATGTGGGGGGGGGGGGGGCTGGTGGGATATGTGTGCTGTGTGTGGTGAGTGGTTTGTATGTCATGTGTGTGGTTTATGTGTGGTGAGCGTATGCAGTATGTGTGGTGTGTGTGGTGAAAGGGTTTTGTGTGTGTGTGTGTGTGTGTGGTGTATGCTTGGCTTGTGTGTGCATGGTATATTTGGCTTGTGTGTGCACAGTACATTTGTGTTGTGTGTGTCCTATGTGCAGTGTGAGTGTTGAATGTGGTGCAGGTGGGCATGTTATTGATGTGTGGTGTGGGTGCAGTGTGTGTGGAGTATGTGTGTGTTGTATGGGCAGTGCTATCTGGTTCAGGTTGTGTGACTGACACATGTGGTGTGTGCTCCTTAATAGTTCTAGGTGTTGTGTGTAGTTCGTATGTGTGATACATGTGTTGTCTATGAATAGTGTAGTCGTGTTGGGTTTGAGGCATGTATCATCTGTGTGTTTTGCATACGTGTGGTGTGTGAGTGGTTTTTGTGTGGTGTACGTACGTGTGTGGAATATGTGTCGTGTGTCTTTGGTGTGTGTGTGGGGACTGTGTTTTGTGGCAGTCTTTGTGTTTTATAGTATATATGTTGTCTGCGTGTGGTGTATGTGTAGTATTGTGTGTGGTAAACCTGTGGCCCATGTGTGACGTGTGTAGTGTATACCTCTTGTGTGTGTGTTATCTATGTGGAGTACATCTGGCCTATATGTGTTCCGTGTAGTGTGTGTGTGCACACTGAGCATGGCGTGTGCATGATCATCGTGGCTGTCTCCATGGTTTGTATTTGATTTGTGTTTTGTGGGGTTATTTCTGGTCTTTCTGGTTTGTGTCGGGTGTGTGTGTGGTGAGTACATACGGTCTGTGGTTTGTGTGTGGTACATGTTGTGTTTGTGATGTGTATGTAAGTGGTGTGTGTGCGGTGTGTTTGGCGAGTGTATGTGTTGCATGAATTGCTATTTTATGTGTGAGGGTTGTGTAGTGCATTGTCATGTATGTGTTTGGTGTGTGTGCGTATGCTAAATGTGGCCTGTGAAGGGTATACAGGTGGCGTGTGGCATATACGGGGGGCATGTGGGGCATATGGGGGGCGTGGCAGTGCTCTATGTGTTGCGTGTTGATTTGCATGTGGCAGATGTGTGTGGTACATTTTTCTCACGGAAGCGTGGTACGTGTAGTTGCATGCGGTGCATGTATCGTGTGTGTGCTTTCTGTGTGGTGTGGGAGTGTGTTTGCAGGATATGTTTGGGGAGTGTGCTGTATGTTTGGTGGGTGTGTAAGTATTTGTGGTGTGTGTCTGATGAGAATGTGGTGTGTGTGTCTTTGACTGGAATGAGGGCTTATGTGTGGTATACATGGGATGTAGATGTGCATATGTGCATACGTGGGATGTATGGGGTGTCTGTGGTATGTACACGGGGTGTGTGTGTGGAATAGTATTGGTGTGCTTGTGGTGTATGTGTGCAGTGTCTGTGTCCATTGTGTACGTGTGGCAAGTGTAGCGTATGTCTGTGGATCTATATAAATATGTGGTTATTGTGGTGTGTGTGCGTGTGTGCGTGTGTGTGAATGTTGTAACTACCTGGTTATCGCATGGTGAACGTGTGGTGTATTTGTGGTATCTCCATATGGTGTAAGTGCATTGCGCTTGAGCTGTGTTTGTGTGTGTGTTTGCGTGTGGCATATGTGCTGTACGTGTGGTGAAGGTCTGATGTGTGCTATGTGTGCGGTGTATGTGTGGTGTGTTGTCGTACGGACGCAATATGTGTATTTGGTCTATTTGTAGTACGTGTTGTGTGAAAGCAGACCGTGTGGGGTGTGTGTGGTATGTGCATGGTGTAAGAGTTCTTTTTGTGTTGTGTGTATGAGGAACGTGTGTGTGAAATACAGGTGTGGTGTATGTGTGATGTGTGTGGTGTGTGGAGGTATATGTGTGGCACGTGGTATGGATTTGGTAGAATTATTGAATGTGTCTTATTTGTGGAATGAGTGTTCTCTGTGTGTGGTTATTGTGTGACTTACGTGTTGTATGTGTGCGTGTCCTCTCTTGTTTGGTATACGTGTGGTGTGTCGGTGTATTGCTATGTGTGTGGTGTGTGTGGGATCTGTTTAAAATGGTTGTGATTTAAGTGTTTTGTATGTTTTGTACGTATGATATTCCTGGCAGATGTACAGCGTGTGGGTGGTTATGGTATTTGAGTGGTGTGTGTGGAGTGTGTGTGGTGTGGCAGTGCTATAGAGGAGGCTGATGTGTGTTCGTGTGTGCCGTATGTATGGCATATGAGTTGTGATGATGGTATATCTCTGGTGTGTTTGTGCTCCGTGTGTAGTGTGTGCTTATGTGGTATTTGTGTGGCACACATGCTGTGTGTGGTGTGTGTGTGTGGTGTGTGTGTGTTGCACGTGTAGTGTGTGTGTGTGTGTGTGTCTTATGTATTGTGTGCGGATATGTGTGGTGCTGATGTTTGTTTTGCAGATTTGCTGATGTGCATTTGGTGTGTGTATTTGTCGTTTGTGAGTTATACGACTTGCGAATGTTTGGCATCCATGTGGTACATGTACTGTATATGTGCTATATGTACTATAGTTGTCAGGTATACGTGTCGTGACTGGCGAGTTTGTGGTCTTTCGTGGAGTATGTGTGTGGTCTATATTGGTGTGCTTCTGGTATATGTATGGTGTTCCTGTGTGTTCAGTATGTGTGGTGTCTATCAGTGAGCGTGTGTACTATATGTATGGTGTATATGTGATGGAAGTTTCATATGTGAGGAGGGGTGTGTGGCATGTATGTGGTGTATGTGTGTGTGCATGCATGTGCATGTGTGTGGTATATATGTGATGTATGTGAGGTATATGTATGGTGTGGGTATGGTGTTTGTGTGTTTCTCTGTGGCATGTATGGTTTGGGCAGTGCACGTAGTGTGTGCGTGTGTGTGCACATGCACATGTGGCACATACGGAGCGTCTGTGGTGTGTGTGTTGTGCATGTGGTATATTTGTGGTGCATGTGTACTGTGGTGTGGTGTATATATCGTGTGCACAGAATTTACGTGTGTTGTGCTTCTTGTGCATATACTTTGTGTGTCTAGTATGAGTGAGATGACACGCTGCGTATGTGTCTTTTATGTGAGATATGAGTGGTGCAGGTGTTGTGTGTCTGTGGTGTATGTATAGTTTATGTGCAGTGTGTGGTATATGTGCAATCTTTGTGTGGTGTTTGTGTGTTTTGTGATGGGTGTAATATACACTTGTGGTGGAATGCAGTATCTGCATGGTGGGATGGTGTGGAAGTAGGTGTGGGCTGTGAAGTGCCTTGTGGTACGTGTGGTGTGTATTTAGTGTGTTGGTGTGGTAGGTGTGCAGTGAATTTGGGTTGTCTCTCTGCATGTAGGATAGGTGTGTTAGGTCTGTGATGTGTGGGAGTATGTGTGGTACGAGCTGTGGTATATGTGGGGTGTGTCTGCAGTTACGTGTGGAGTTTGTGTGTGTGGCATCTTGTTGTTTATCTCTGTGGTGTGGGAGGCGTATGTGTCACGAATCTTTGCTTGCAGTATATGTGGGCATATTGTGTTTTGTATGTGTGGTGTTTATGTGTGGTGTGTGTGGTGCGTATGGGTGTGTGTGTGATATGTGTTTGGTGTGTGTAAGTGTGACATAGGGGAATGAAGTGTGGTGTGTGCGTTGTGTGTAGGTAATGTGTGTATCGTGGGTGTGATATGTTTTTGATGTGTAGAATATGTGTGCTGTAACTGTTGTCTTCAGTGTGGGTGGTTTGTGTGTGTGACACATGTGTGGTTTGTGTGTGGTACGCATGTGTGAGGCGTATGTGTTGTATATGTGTGGGTTAAGTATGGCATGAGTGTGAAATGTGTGCATGTGTTGTGTGTGTGTGTGTGTGTGGTGTCATATGTGTGGTTAACATGTGGTGAATGTGTTGTGTATATTTAGTGTGTTTGCGATGTGTGTGCTGAGTTTCTATGGGTGGTGTGTTTTTGATGTACCTGTGGGCTTTTACTGTATCTGTCGATTTTTTTGATGTGTGGGCCTTGGTGTGTGTGGCCTACATACAATAGTTATGTGGTGTGTGTCTGGAGTTTACGTGTGAGATGTATGTCCTTTGTATGTGTGGATTAGGTGTGACTTTTGTGCAGTGTGTTGTGGTGTGCACTGGTGAGTGTGGTGACATTGCATGAGTGGGTTAAGTGTGTGTGGTGTATCTTTGTCACGTGCATGGTGTATATGTGTGCCGTGTGTGGTTTATGCAGTGCGCATATGCAGTGTAAATCTGTTTCTGTTACACCTGTATTGTTTGTGTGGTGTGTGTTCGGTATGGTGTGGTGTGTTTGTGGTGTCTGTTTAGTGCGTGTGGTGTATTTCTGTTGTGTGTCTTATGTTGGGTGATCTGGTTTATATGTGGTGTGTGTGTGGCGCATGGGGCGTATGAGTGTTTGGTATGTGTGTGGTCGGTGGTGTGATACGTGTATCATGTGTGGTATATGCAATCCTTGTTTGAAAGGACTGAGTGACGTGTGCATGGCAGTCTGTGTGTTGTGTGTGGTATGTGTGTGGTGAGTGTGTAGTTAGGTGTTTTTGTGTGTTGTGGGAGTGCTGTATGTGCATAATATACACACGTCTTAGGTGTGGTATATGTGTGATGTATGTACAGTGTGTGTGGCGTTTGTGTGACCTATGTTTATTTTGTGTGTTCTTGTGCATTGTGGTGTGTACGTGGTGCGATGTACGTGAACCGTTTGTGATATATTTGGTTTGTGGGTGCATGCATGGTTGTTCTCTGTGATGTATGTGTGCATGTTTGCCTGTGTGGTGTGTCTGTGGTAGAGGTTATTATGGATGTGGTGCATGTTGGTGGGTGTAGGCCGTGTGTGTGGTATTCTTTGTGGTGTATATGTAATGTATGTGTTGTGTGTGTGTGGTGTGTGTTTGGCCTGGGTGTAATGGTTTTTCTTTGCGATGTGTGTGAGTGGTATGTGTGTGACACAGGTGTAGACCATGTCTATTTGTATCCGTAAGGATTTTTTGGTGTGTGTTTGTCATACGTGTGATATTTGTGTGTGTGTAATGTATCTGTGGTGTGAACGTGGTGTCTGTATAGTGTGTGAGCGTGGGCCATCCTGGTGGTTATCGTATGATGTGTATACTGTTTGTGTGTGTGGCATATGTATTCTGTGTGTCACGTGGTTGTACATGAATGTTATGGGTATGGTAATGCTGTATGTGTAATGTGCGTGGCATATGCCTACTGTGTGTGTACATTGTTCCGTGTGTCATAATGTTTGGTGAATGTGTGGTGTGTGTGTGTGTTTGTGGTGTATGTGGAATGTGTGTGCTGTGACACTGTGAATAGGTGTTGTGGTGTGTAAGTTGAGTGTCTTGTGTGTGGTGTCTGTGAAATATGAGTGTGGCAGGTGTGGTGCGTGGGAGGCAGGTGTAGTGTGTGTGGTGAAGTTGTGATGTACCTGTTGTGTGTGTGGTGTTGATGTGGTGGTGCTGTGGAGTATATGTGGTGTGTATTACCATGAAAGCATAGTGTACCTGTGGGGTGAGAGTGGGGTGTATGGTGCAGGTGTTTTCTGTGTGTGTTATATGTATGAGAAATCAGTGGAGTCTGGTATATGTGTATGGAATATGTGTTGTGTGTGGTGTGTGTGTGCTGAGCACGTGTGAGATATATGTGAGGTGTATCAGTGGTGAAGGTGTGGTGTGGTGTGTGTGTGTGTGTGTGTCTGTCTGAAGTATGTGTTCCCGTGAGTGATATTTGAGTGTGTGTGTGTGTGTGTGTGTGTGTGTTGAATAAGGCATGGCATGGTGGGTGGGTGGGTGTGAAATATGTGTTCCTTTGAGTGGAATTTGTGTGGTGTATTTGACTGTGTGTATGTGTTAAAATGTGCAGTGTGTCTGGAGTGCAGGTGTAGAGTTTGTGCTTTGTGTGTATCTGTGTGTGTGTGTGTGTGTGTGTATGTGTGTGTAAAATATCTGTGGTGTGAGTGCACTATATGCATAGACCTTAGCGAGTATTGGTTATGGTGTGGTGTATGTGAACTGTCTGTGTGTGTGGTATATGTGAGTCGTAAACGTGGCTTATATGTACAGTACACGCAGAGTAAGGGTGGTCTGTGCAGTGAGTGTAGGTGTGTGTTATTTATGTGGCTGTGATTGACATATGTATGGTATGTGTGTTTAAACACACATGTTTAAGGTGTGGTGATACTATAGTGTCTTTGTGATGTATATGACGTGCAATTGTGTGTGCAAGGTATGTTAGTGAAATGTATGTCTTCTGCATGTGGTACATATGAGTGTGTGGTGTGTGTGTGGAGTAAAATTGGGGTGGATGTGTTGTGTGTCGTGCCTATTTAGCATGGGTGTGGTATATATGGAGTGTTTGGGAGGTATAGCAATGGTGTACATGTGGCATGTGTCCGTGTTGTGTGTGTGTTGTTTAGTGTGTGTGTGTCATATGTATTCTGTGTCCTATGTATTCGTCGGTGTCATATGTATTCTGTATGTGTAATGTGTATGGTGTGTGCATGATGAATGTTTGGCATGCATGTTGCACATTTGATGTTGGCTTGGGTGCTTTGTTTCCATGTGTGTGGGATCCGTGTTATGTGAGTGGTGTTTCTGCGGTTATTTGCCTATGGGAACGTATGTTGTGTGATGCAGTGTGCTTTTGCTGTGGAGGTTGTACGTGTGGTCTTTGTGTGTGTGGGGGACTTGTGTGGTTATGTTGTGGTATATGTGTCACATGTGCGGTATGTGTTTACCATATGTATGGTGTGTGTGTCCCATGTGAAGTATATATGTTGTAGGCAGGCAGCTTCTGCATATGTGTGTGTAGTATATGCATGAAAATGATCAGTGTATGTGTCTTTGTGTGTGGTATTGGCAGTGTGCATGGTGTCTGTGGTGTATGTGTTGTGAGTCTGCTTTGTATGTCATGTATAATTGTTTAATATCTGTTTTGTTTGTGAGGTGTCTCTGTGGTGTAATTGTGGCATAGGTGTAGTGTGTGTGTCATATATTTGTGGGGCGTGGGGGCATATGTGTTCTGTGCGAGGGGTATGGCAGGCTGCGTGTGTTGGTATGTGTGGGGTGCGTGTGTTGTACATGTGGAGTTTTGCGTGTGGTATCTGTGCAGTGTACGTGCACTATGTGTGTGCTGTAGGTGTAGCATTTCTGTGTATACCTGGATTGTTTGTGTGTCATATGCATGGTGTGTGCGCTGTGTATGTGTAGCATGGGTGTTGCGGGGGTGGTGTGTGCATAAGGTATATGTGTTGTGTTTCTGTGGTGTGCATAGTGTGTGTGCTGTGAATGTCTGGTGTATGTGTGTGTGTGTGGTATATGTGTGTATGGGAATGGTATTTGTGTACTGTAAGTGAGGCTGTGTGCGATGTCTAGGTTTTGCATCTGTGGCGTGTGCAGTGTGTATTTGTGAATTCTGTGTGCGGTATGTGTGAATGTGACAGGCGCACTGAAAATGTATACATTGTCTGTGGCACTTATTTGGCATGTAATGGATGGTATATATGTGGGGCGTGTGGGGTGTATCTATGCCGTATGGTGGTGTAAGACAGCTTGATTTCTATGTGTTCTTTGTATAGCGTGTGTGAGGTCAATGTGTGGTGTGGTGGTATAGGTATGGTGAGAGTGATGTAGAAGTGTGGTGTGTGCGTGCTATGTGTGTGTTTGGAATAAGTGTGGTTGGTGGTTGTTCTATATGTGATGTATGTGTGATATTTGTGTAGTACGTGAGTGGTGTTTGTGGGATGTCTGGTTTCAACACACTATCGTTTCACAGAGTTGAGTGTATGGCACCTTCCGTGTAGGCCCTGTGTGGTTTTGAAACACTTCTAACTTAGTGAAAGCAGATGTTAGTTGAAAGACGGTTTCCATAATGTGCTGTTTGACAGAGTTGAGTATATGGCACTTTCCCCAAAGGCCCTGCATGGATTTTCAAACACTTCTGACAGTGAAACAGGTTGTTTGTTTGTTTTTTAAAATACGGATTCCCTATAGTGTCGTATCACAGAGGTAAGTATACGGAAGTTTCCGTAGAACCCCTGCATAGTATTCAGACACTTCTAACTTAGTGAAACCAGGTATTAGTTTAAAGATGGTTTCCACACAGTGTTGTTTCGCAGAGTGGAGTATATGGCACTTTCCTTGTAGGCCCCGAATGGGTTTTGAAACACTTCTAACTTAGTGAAACAAGATGTTAGTTGAAAGACGGTTTCCCCACAGTGCTGTATCACAGAGTTGAGTGTATGGCACTTTCCACATAGGCCCCAAAAAGGTTTCAAACACTTTTAAATTAGTGAAACCAGATTTTAGTTGAAAGATGTGTTCCCTACAGTGTTGTTTCAGAACTCACTATATGATACTTTCCGTGTAAGCCTTGCATAGGTTTTCAAACACTTCTAATTTTGTGAAACCAGATATTAGTTTAAAGACAGTTTCCCCAGGAGAAGTAGGCAGATCTGTACTTCCCACGTCTCTCAAACAAAGAAGTGCTGAAGCTAAAGGACTTTGAACCCCAAGATCTTGGAGGAAGAGACTGAATCTACCAGGAAGAAAATGAGGCTTGAGAAAAGATAGGACTACTTCAAAGAACAAATCAAAGCACGCCTTGTGGAGGGTCCAAAACATCACTACGAGTAGAGAAATAGAATAACCAAAGTCATTAACAACAGAGAGCAAGTAACACTTTCCAAAAAACACCCTCCTGAAGGGCCAGGCCCTGGAGATTGTATGACTCCCCTTTAATAGAGCAGTGCTCACTGGTAGAGAGCAAGTAACAAGCTTTTAAAGCTCATAAGGGACAGAAAACTAGCCAAAATGACAAAACGGAAGAATTCTCTTCAAAAGAAATTCCAGGAAGAAGTGACAGATAAAGATTTGATCAAAACAGATTTAAGCAACATAACTGAACAAGAATTTAGAGTAATAGTCATAAAATTAATCGCTGAGCTTCAAAAAAGCATAGAAGACAGCAGAGAATCTATTGCTACAGAGATCAAAGGACTAAAAAATAGTCATGATGAATTTAAAAATGCTATAAATGAGGTGCAAAATAAAATGGAGGCGGTCACAGCGCGGATTGAAGAGGCAGAGGGGAGAATAGTTGAATTAGAAGATAAAATTATGGAAAAAGAGGAAGCTGAGAAAAAAAGAGATTAAAAAAATCCAGGATCAAGAGGGGAGAATTAGAGAACTAAGTGACGCAATCAAACGGAAGAATATCCATATCATAGGAATTCCAAAAGAAGAAGAAGAAGAGAGAGAAAGGGGCTGAAGGTGCACTTGAACAAATCATAGCTGACAACTTCCCCAATCTGGGGAAGGAAACAGACATTGAAATCCAAGAGGCACAGAGAACTCCCTTCAGACGTAACTTGACTTGATCTTCTGCATGACATATCATAGTAAAACTGGCAAAATATAAGGATAAAGAGAGAATTCTGAAGGCAGCCAGGGATAATAGGGCCTTAACATACAAAGGAAGAATCATAAGGGTAGTAACATACCTATCCACTGAAATTTGGCAGGCCAGAAAGGAGTGGCAGGAAATCTTCAATGTGATGAACAGGAAAAATATGCAGCCAAGAATCCTTTATCCAGCAAGCCTGTCATTCAGAATAGAAGGAGAGATAAAGGTTTTTCCCAAACAAACAAAAACTGAAGGAATTCATCACCACTAAATCAGCACTACAAGAGATCCTAAGGGGGACTCTGTGAGTGACATGTTGCAAGGACCACAAAGTACCAGAGACATCACTACAAGCATGAAACCTACAGATAACACAAAGACTCTAAACCCATATCTTTCAATAATAACACTGAATGTAAATGGACTAAATGCTCCAATCAAAATACATACGGTATCAGAATGGATAAAAAAACAAAACATATTTGCTGTCTACAAGAGACCCATTTTAGACCTGAGGACACCTTCAGACTGAAAGTGAGGGGATGGAGAACTATCTATCATGCTACTGGAAGTCAAAAGAAAGGTGGACTAACCATACCTACATCAGACAAACTAGACTTTAAATTAAAGGCTGTAACAAGAGATGAAGAAGGACATTATGTAATAATTACAGGGTCTATCCATCAGGAAGAGTTAACAATTATAAATGTCTACACACCGAATTCAGAGCACCCAAATATAGAAAACAATCACAAACATAAGCAACCTTATTGATAAGAATGTGGTAACTGCAGGGGACTTTAATACTGTACTTACAACAATGCACAGATCATCTAGGCAGAGAATCAATAAAAACAAAGTGGCCCAGAAAGATACATTGGATCACATGGATTTGACAGATATATTTAGAACTTTACATCCCAAAGCAGCCGAGTATACTTTCTTCTTGAGTGCACATGGAGCATTTTCCAAGACCAATCACATTCTGGGTCACAAAACAGTCCTCAATAAATATAAAAGAATTGAAATCATACCATACACACTTTCAGATCACAATGTTATGAAACTTGAAATCAACCACAGGAAAGAGTCTGGAAAACCTCCACAAGTAGGGGGGTAAAGAATATCCTACTAAAGAATGAATGAGTCAACCAGGCAATTAGGGAAGAAATTTAAAAAATATATGGAAACAAATGAAAATGAAAATACAACAATCCAAACACGTTGGGATGCAGGGAAGGCAGTCCTGAGAGGGAAATACATTTCAATCCAGGCCTATCTCAAGACACAAGAAAAATCCCAAATACAAAATCTAACAGCACACCTAAAGGAACTAGAAGCCGAACAGCAAAGATGCCCCAAGGCCAGCAGCAGAAGAGAAATAATAAAGATTAGAGAAGAAAGAAAGAATATGGAATCTAAAAAAAAAAACAAACCCAGACGCACAGATCAATGAAACCAAGAGTTGGTTTTCTGAAAAAAAAAAAAAATTGATAAACGTCTAGCTAGGCTTCTCAAAAAGAAGAGAGGGAGGACCCAATTAGGTAAAATCAGGAATTAAAATGGACTAATTACAACCAATCCCTCAGAAATACAAGCAATTATCAGAGAGCACTATGAAAAACTATATGCCAACAAACTGGACAACCTGGAAGAAATGAACAAATTCCTAAACACCCACACACTACCAAAAACTCAAATGGGAGGAAATAGAAATTTTGAACAGACCCAAAACTAGTGAAGACATTGAATCAGTTATCAAAAATCTCCCAACAAATAACAGTCCTGAACCAGATGGTTTTCCTGGGGATTTCTACTAGACATTTAAAGCAGAGTTAATACCTATCTTTCTCAAGCTGTTCCAAAAAATAGAAGTGGAAGGAAAACTTCTGGACTCATTATATGAAGCCACCATTACTTTGAATCCCAAACCAGATGGAGACCCAGCAATAAGAGAGGGAGAGAGAGAGAGACAGTGAGAGAGAGAGAGAGAGAGAGAGAGAGAGAGAGAGAGACTGAGAGAGAACTACAGGCCAATATCCCTAATGAATATGGTTGCAAAAACTCTCAACAAGATAGTAGCAAATTGAATTCAACAGCATATAAAAAGAATTATTCGTCATGATCAAGTGGGATTCATTCCTGGGCTGCAGGGCTGGTTCAATATTTGCAAATCAATCAATATGATACATCACATTAAGAAAAGAAAAGATAAAAACCATATGTTCCTGTCAATAGATGCAGAAAAAGCGTTTGACAGAATACAACATCATTTCTTGATGAAAACCCTCAAGAAGAAACATACTTAAATATAGAAGCCGTTTATGAAAAGCCCACAGCTAATGTCATCCTCAATGGGGAAAAACTGAGAGCTTTCCCCCTGAGATCAGGAACACGAAAGGGATGTCCACTCTCACCACTGTTGTTTAACATAGTGTTGGAAGTCCTAACATCAGCAATCAGACAACAAAATGAAATACAAGGCATCAAAATGGGCAAAGAAGAAGTCAAACTTTCACTTTTCACAGATGACATGATACTCTACATGGAAAACTGGACAGACTTCACCAAAACTCTGCTAGAACTGATGCATGAATTCAGCCATGTCGCAGGGTACAAAATCAATGTACAGAAACCAGTTGCATTTTTACCCACCAATAATGAAGCAACAGAAGGAGAAATAAAGAAACTGATCCCATTCACAATTGTACCACGAACCATAAAATACGTAGGAATAAACCTAACCAAAGATGTAAAAGATCTGTATGCTGAAACTATAGAAAGCTTATGAAGGAAATTGAAGACACAAAGAAATGGAAAAACATTCCATACTCATGGATTAGAAGAATAAATATTGTTTAAAAAGTCAATACTACCCAAAGCAATATACACATTCAACGCAATCCCAATCAAAATTGCACCAGCAGTCTTCTCAAAGCTAGAACAAACATTCTAAAATTTGTATGGAACCACTAAAGACCCTGAATAGCCAAAGTAATACTGAAGAAGAAAACCAAAGCAGGAGGCATCACAATCCCAGACTTTAGCCTCTACTGCAAAGCTGTAATCACCAAGACAGTACGGTATTGGCACAAAAACAGACACGTAGACCAATGGAATAGAATACAGAACCCAGAATTGGATCCACAAATGTATGGCTAACTAATCCTTGACAAAGAGGAAAGAGTGTCCAATGGAAAAACAGACAGTCTCTTTAACAAATGGTGCTGTGAAAACTGGATAGCAACATGCATAAGAATGGAACTAGACCACTTTCTTATGCCATACTCAAAATGGATGCAGGACCTGAATGTGAGGCAGGAAACCATCAAAAGCCTAGAGGAGAAAGCAGAAAAAAACTTCTTCGAATTCAGCTGCATGAATTTCTTACTCAACACATCTCCAAAGGCAAGGGAATTAAAAGCAAAACAAACTATTGGGACCTCATCAAGATAAAAAGCTTCTGCCCTGCAAAGGAAACAATCAATAAAACTAAAAGGCAACCGACGCAAATATTTGCAAATGACATATCGGATATAGGGCTAATATCCAAAACCTATAAAGAACTCACCAAACTCCACACCTGAAAAACAAGTAATCCAGTGAAGAAATGCACAGAAGACATGGATAGACATTTTTCCAAAGAAGACATCCAGATGGCCAACAGGCACATGAAAAGATGCTCAACATCACGGAAATACAAATCAAGCCACAATGAGATACCACATCACGCCAGTCAGAGTGGCTAAAATGAACAAATCAGGAGACTAGAGATGCTGGCGAGGATGTGGAGAAACGGGAACCCTCTTGCACTGTTGGTGGGAATGCAAACTGGTGTAGCTGCTCTGGAAAACAGTGTGGAGGTTCCTCAAAAAATCAAAAATAGAACTACCCTATTACCCAGCAATAACACTGCTAGGAATTTACACAAGGGATACAGGAGTGCTGATGCATAGGGGAACATGTACCCCAATGTTTATAGCAGCACTTTCAACAATAGCCAAATGATGGAAAGAGCCTAAATGTCCATCAATGGACGAATGGATAAGGAAGATGTGGTTTTATATATACAATGGAATACTACTTGGCAATGAGAAAGAATGAAATCTGGCCGTTTGCAGCAATGTGGCTGGAGCTGGAGGGTATTATGCTAAGTGAAATAAGTCAGAGAAAGACAGATATCATATGTTTTCACTCATAGGTGGATATTGGGAAACTTAACAGAATACCATGGGGAGGGGAAGGGGGAAAAAAACTTACAGAGAGGGAGGGAGGTAGAGACCATAAGAGACTCTTAGATACTGAGAATAGACTGAGGATTGATGAGGGGTCAGGGAGAGGGGAAAGTGGGTGATGGGCAGGGAGGAGGGCACTTGTTGGCATAAGCACTGGGTGTTGTATGGAAACCAATTTGACAATAAATTATATTAAAAAATAAATAAGATAAAAGCAGATAAAATGAAAAAAAAAAGGACTAACTTATGAGGAATAGAAATGTGAACAGAACTATACTGAGTAGGGAGATTAATCAGTAATTTAAAATACCTCAAAAATGAACGCCCTGGACCTGATGACTTTACTTGTGATTTCTCTTCTTTTTTTAAAGTGTTTTTTATTTATTTTTGAGAGAGAGAGAGAGAGAGAGAGAGAGAGAGACAGAGAGATAGAGTGTGAGTAGGGGAGGGGTAGAGAGAGAGGGAGACACAGAATCTGAAGCAGGCTGCAGGCTCTGAGTTGTCAGCACAGAGCCTGACGTGGGACTTGAACCCATGAACCATGAATTTTTGGTGCTGAGTTATATAAGCTCTTTTTATACTTTAGATATTAAGCGATCACCAGATATATCATTCGCAAATGGCTTTTCCCACTTAACAGGTTGTTTTTTAATTTTGTTGATGGTTATCTTCACTATACAAAAGTTTCCATTTTGATGTAGTCCCAGTAGTTTATTTTTTGTTTTTTATGTCCTTTGTCTTAGGAGACATATGTGGAAAAATTTTGCTACAGCCAATGTCAGAGAAATTACCATGTCCTCCTCTAAGATTTTTTGGTCTTTCAGATCTTACATTTATATCTTTGATCCATTTTGAGTTTTATCAGAGAATTGCAAATGAAAACCCCAATGAGATATCCCCTTAAAGCTGTCAAGATGGCTAAAATTAAAAGATAAGAAGTGGCAAGTGTTGGGTGAGGATGGGGAGAAGAAGGAATCCTTGTGCACTATTGGTTGGAATGTAAATTGGTACAGCCATTGTGGAAAACAATATGGAGGTTCCTAAAAATTAAAAAAGAAGTAACATGTGGGGGGAGCCTGGGTGGCTCAGTAGGTTATGCATCCAATTCTTGATTTTGGCTCTTGTGGGTTTGAGCCTGCTTGAGATTCTCTCTCTCTCCCTCTCTCTCTGCCCTTCCCAGACTCATATTCTCTCTCTCTCTCAACAAACAAACAAACTTAAAAAAAAGAAGTATCATATGATCCAATAATTTTACTACTGGGTAATTACCCAAATAAGATGAAAACACTAATTCAAAAAGATATAGGCAGACCTATGTTTATTGTATCATTATTTACAGTAGCCAGGATATAAAAGCAACCTAGGTGTCCATAATTAGAAGAATGTACAAAGAAAATGTGGTGTGCAGGGATAGGAAGATGGTGGTAGAGTAGAACCCTGGGCTCACCTTGTCCCACAAACACAACTAGATAACTATTAAATATTCCTAAATACCCCCAGAAATAGACCTGAGGACTGACAGAAGAAACTCCAAAACTAAAAGGCCACATAGAAGAAGGTAGGATGTGAAGACTCAGGATTGAGGGGAGAAACCGATTGCAGGTGTTGCAGAAGTGAAGGAGCTATGGTTGTGGAGAAAGGCAAGAGAGAGAAGAGCACACAGGGTAATATACAGGAGAATGTTTCCCCAGGCATTGGCTTAGAAACTGAGAGGGGCTGAATATCATGAGTTCTTGTGACAACTGGGCCTTAAAGCCAGGAATTTAAAGGTCAATGGGATTGGCTGGGATAGAGCCAGGAGAGCATTGCCCTGGTCCTGTAGTTAAGGCAAGTCAACAACCTGGGGGAGAGACAGCATGGTAATAGCAATCTGAAAAGCACCTAGGACACACACTTAGGAGATGATTTGCTGTTATCAGAGCATGCCTCTGAGTGTCAGCCTTCACAGAGACAATTTTCTGGGAACAAAGAGCTGGCTGGCAATGTTTTCCTCCCTAGCACCTCAGCATAAATACAGAGACACCTGTAGGAAGCAGCACAGTGCTGACACTTGTTGCCTAACTTGCATACGCCAAGCCCCACCCCCCTGAACTTTGGTGGGACTACACTTTTCAATCAAGCTTACCTCAGTCCCAATGCAGTGGGCCTTTCCCCAGGAGAACAGCACAAAACCTTGCCCACTTCATGTCGTCCAAGCAGAGAGTTCTGCATGGCTTCAGTGAAAGTAGTCACAGGTCTCATTTCACAAAAAGACCAGGACAGACATAGTTAAAACGCACCACATTCAGGCCAGGGACCAAACACTGCCCACAGCGGGCAAGGGGAACCTCTGCAGATGACTGGCCTGAAGGATAAAGCAGAAAAAACACAGCAGAGCTCATGAAGCGCATACCAGAGACACTGTCTGAAGCACCAGGCCCTGGGGACCACACGAAATCTTCCTCATTAAGCCATTATTTTAGGACCAGGAGACATAACTGGCTTTTCTAACACAAAAGGTGAGCAGAGACAAAATGTAAGATGGAGGAATGAAAGAGTAGGATAAGGCTACGGTCAGAGATCTAAGTGAAACAGTCATAAAAAATATTCCTGATGAATAATTTAAAGCAATAATTATAAGGATACTCACCGGACTTGAAAAAAGAAGAGAAGACATCAGTGAGACCGTTACCACAGAGATAAAAGAGTTAAAAACAATCAGAAGTGAAGAGTGCAATAAACTAGATTGGAAACAGGCTTGATGCAATGAACAGCAGGTTGGAGGAAGCTAAAGAATCAATTAGTGACCTAGAAGAGAATCTAATGGAAAGAGAGAAAAAAAAACTATGCAACATGAGACTAGAGTTAGGGAACTCAGTGAAGCTATCCAGTGTAATATTCATATTATAAAAATCCCAGAAGAAGAGAGAAATGGGGACAGAAATTTTATTTAAAGAAATAGTAGCTGAAAACTTCCCTAATCTGAGGAAGGAATGAGATATCCATGTTCAGGAGGCACAGAGAACTCCCAACAAAGTTAATAAAAATAGGCCAACACCAAGACATATTGTAATTAAATTGTCAAACTATAGTGATAAAGAAAAAAACCTTAAAAGCACCAAGGCAAATGAAGTCATTAACTTACAAAGGAAAACCCATAAAGCTAGCTAGAGATTTCTCAGCAGAAAGTTGGCAATCCAGAAAAGAGAGGCATGGTATTCTCAAAGTGCTGAATGGTAAAAATCTGCACTCAAGAATAACTTATGCAGCAAGGCTGTCATTCAGAATACAAGGAGAAATAAAGATTTTCCCAGTCAAATGAAAACTAAAAGAGGTTATGACCACTAAGCCAGCCCGCAAGAAATATTAAGGAGACATCCAAAGGGACAAAGACAAGAAAAGATCAGAGAAAATCTCTAGAAACAACAAAAGTAATAGAACGGCAATTAACACATAAATATTAATAATTATTTTGAATGTAAATGGACTAAATCCTCCAATAGAAACACATATGATATCAGAATGCATTAAAAAACCCCAAATAACCAGACCATGGTGCTGGCTGGCTCAGTTATTAGAACATGCAGTCTTGGGGTTGTAAGTTTGAGCCCTTCATTGGCCGTAGCGATTACTTAAAAATAAAATATTTAAAAGGAACCAAAAAAACCCAAAACAAAATAACAAGACCATCTATATGCCATCTACAAGAGTCTCCTTTTAGACCAAAGTCACCTGCATATTGAAAGTAAGGGGATGAAGAAACATTTATCATGCAAATGGATGTCAAAAGAAAGCCAAAGTAGCAATACTTCCATCAGACGAACTAGACTTTAAAACAAAGATTGTAACAAGAGACAGAAGAGGGCACTATATAATCATATATAGGGGAACAATTCAAGAAGATATAAGAGTTGTAAATATTTGTGCACCTAACATTGAAACACCCAAATACATAAAACGGTTACTAACAAACATAAAGGAACTCATTGATAATAACACAATAATAGTAAGGGACTTTAAAAATTCACTCACATCAATGGACAGATCATCTACACAGAAAAAAACAAGGAAACAATGGCTTTGAATGACAAACTGGACCGGATGGACTTAACAGATATGTTCAGTATTCTCTATTCTTAAACAGCAAAATACACATTCTTTTTAAGTGCCCATGGTCATTCTCTAGAATAGGTCACATGTTAGGTCACATGTTAAATAGGCTTTAACAAATAAAAAAAGGCTGAAGACATACCATGCATCTTTTCTGACCACAACTGCATGAAACTAGAGGTCAATCATAAGATAAAAATCTGGAAGGACCATAAAAACAGGGAGGTTAAATAGCATGCTACTAAACAATGAATGGATCAACCAGGAAAGCAAAGAATAAATTTTAAAAAAAATATGGAAAAATTTTTAAATGAAAATGAAACAATCCAAATTATTTGGGTTTCAGCAAAAGAAGTCCTAAGAGAGAGCAAGCATATAGTAATACAGGCCTACCTCAGAAAGCAACAAAAGTATCTCAGATAAACAACCTAACCTTATGCCTAAAGGATCTGGAAGAAGAACATCAATTGAGTCCAAAAACCAGTGGAAGAAGGTAAATAATAAAGATTAGAGAAGAAATAAATGATACACAAACTAAAAAACCAATTAAGCAAATAAATGAAATCAACAGCTGGTTGATTAACTTATCAATTAATAAAATTGATAAACCTGTAACTGGGCTTATCAAAGAGAGAGAGAGAGAAAAAGAGAGAGAGAAATGACTCAGATAAATAAAATCACCTATAAGAGAGGGGAAATAACAAACAATACCACATAAATACAATCATAAGAGAATATTATGAAAAACTATATGCCAATAAATTAGACAACCTGAAAGAAATGCATAAACTTCTAGAATCATATAAACTACCAAAACTGAAATAAGAAGAAATAGAAAATTTGAACAGACTGATAATAAGCAAAGAAATGGAATCACTAATCAAAAAGCTCCCTAAAACCAAAGTCTAGGACCCATATGGCTTCACAGTTGAATTCTACCAAACAGTTAAAGAAGAGTCAATACCTGTTTTTCTCAAACTGTTCCAAAATATTAAAAAGGAAAGAAACTTCCAAACTCATTCTATGAGGCCAACATTACCTGATACCAAAATGAGATGAAGGCACCACACACAAAAAAAGAGAACTATAGGCCAATATTCCTGATGAACATCAGGAATACAATACTAGCAAACCGAAACCAACAATATATTTTAAAAAGTCATGCACCATGATCCAGTGGGATTTATTCCTGGGTTATAAGTCTGATTCAGTATTCACAGATCAACCAACTTGATACATAACATTAATGTAAGAAAGGATAAGAACCGTATTATCATTTCAATAGATGCAGAAAAAGTATTTGATAAAGTACAACATCTGTTCATGATCAAAATCTTCAACAAAGTAGATTTAGAGGGAACACACCTCAACATAATAAAGGCCATCTATGAAAAATCCACAGCTAATATCATCCTCAGTGGGGGAAAAATGAGTCTTTTTTCTATGGCCAGGAGAAAGATGAGGGTGTTCATTCTCACCACTTTATTTAAGATAGAATTGGGGGCATCTGGGTGGCTCAGTTGGTTAAACATCTGACTCTTGGTTTTGGCTCGGGTCATGATCTCACAGTTTGTGATGTTCAAGCCCTGCATCAGGCTCTGTGCTGATAGTTCTGAGCCTGCTTGGGGTGCTCTCTCTGTGTTTCTCTCTGTCTCTCAGAGAGAGAGGAGAGAGAGAGAATTTCAAGCAGGCTATGTGCTGTGAGCACACAGGCCAAAGTGGGGTTCCATCTCATGAACCATGAGACCATGACTTGAGCTGACATCAAAAGTCAGACTCTTAATTGACTGAGCCACCCAGACGCCTTACTTCAACAAAGATTTTAAGGCCAGCCTTGGCTAGAAGCTAGAATACATCATTTTGATTAGGGTTTTAAGGTTTGGCAAAAGCCAAAAGCAGGAGCCAAACTCACCGTGGTCAACACATTGTGACATTACTCAGGAGCAGTTTTGATAGCTCTCGAACCAGAAATGTATTTCCATTTTTAAGTTAAGATGATACAATCATGCCGCCTGGCAGTGTTACCCCTTCTAGAAAGTGATAGGGTCTTATGCCAAACAAATGTGCTATACCCCTGTCTTAATCCCCTGTCCCCACATTAGGGAAAGTCAAGAACCAGCAAAGGTATGGACACTCCCTTCAAGAAAGCACCTCCATCTTCAAGCAAGAGCCTGTTCTACAAAGGCTCTTTGGACCCCCAGCTAAATGTAGAGTTCCCCTACCTATACCAAGAATGAACTGTGCTATCAATAGTCTTCATCATATCTCTGCCTCTGCAAACCAGTGAGACCATGGAAACACCGCACTTTCAGGCTTCCACACAAATCATAGGTTCTGTGTATTTATTTAAAAAACACAAACATGGGGCGCCTGGGTGGCTCGGTCGGTTAAGCGTCCAACTTTGGCTCAGGTCATGATCTCGCGGTCCGTGAGTTCGAGCCCCGTGTCGGGCTCTGTGCTGACAGCTCGGAGCCTGGAGCCTGTTTCAGATTCTGTGCCTCCCTCTCTCTGTGACCCTCCCCCGTTCATGCTCTGTCTCTCTCTGTCTCAAAAATAAATAAACGTTACAAAAAAATTAAAAAAAAAATAAACGTTAAAAAATTTTTTAAAAAATAAAAAACACAAACACAAAACAAAACAAAAAACTTGAGCATAGTGTTTTTTTGGATTTCATGTGAGCTTTTGGTTGTGGGGAATAGAAATGAAACTTGGAAATTATGAACAATGGCCAAGTGGCTTCACTCAGTTATATAATAAGTTGGACACCAGATTTAGAAATCATTATTTCTTCTCTCTGTGCCATATTTCCCAAGGTTAGGGATTGGTGCATCAAAACAAACTTATCCATGTTGCCAAGGATATGTAGTAGGGCTTATAAACCAGGAATTTAGAGGGAAATATCCCAATCTCCTTTCTTGTTAGGCCAAGATGGAGGGACCAAGGTGCTAGGATAGAAGTGGTACTTGCCCTGATCATACAGGGTATGGAATTCTCTATCAGAGGTACCCTGGAGCAGGAGCAATAAGAGAAGAAAGCCAGATCCTGATGTCAAAGATGAACATAACATAGTGGGGGCTGGGGGTAGGGGTGGGTTGGGTAGAGAAGTAGCCAAAGTATCACAAAGCAAGTTGCTAGGGGCTATAATAAAAGATCCAAGATGAAGAAGTGACAAAACTGGATAAGATGGAGGTGGGGATGATTTGGCAAGTCTTCAGATAGAAAGTGTTATTAGAACTGATAGGAAATAATGTAGGAAGTGGCCCTGGAGTGTAGAGATAGAGAAGATCCTTTAGGCAAAGTAAATCAGTAGTACATATGAAATCATTAATATCAACATGTACACATTATGTACACAATGCATATTATAGATAGAGAATAGTGTACTTTATATTCAAGGAAAGGCTCATATTTTGGAATGGAAACAGGAGGTTAGTGGTAGGGAGTAGAAAAAGATAAGTGGAGGAAGATAAGATGATAAGAAAGGTAAGATGGAAAAATAGGGGCTCAGTCGGTTGAGCATCTAACTCTTGATTTTGGCTCAGGTCATGATCTCACTGTTCATGGGTTGAACGCCACGTTGAGCTCCTCACTGACACTGTGGAGCCTTTTTAGGATTCTCTCTTTTCCTCTCTCTCTCTCTCTCTGCCCCTCTCCTACTCAGGTGCTCTCTCTCTCTCTCTCTCTCTCAAAACAAATAAACTTTAAAAAGTGGAAATATAATCTCTTGTAAAAGCTTTGAATGACATGCTCAGGAAAATGGCCTGGAAAGTATTGAAAGTTTCTAATCTGAGGACATGATTAATACTTCCACAGCAAGTTTCTCCAACTCACATGCCTACAGGCCAGACGCCAAATGTGGATGAAGACACCGTTTGATGATGATGGTGATAAACTATGCCCATGTAAAAGGAACTATGCTCCATGGGGATTGTTATCATTTAGGATATAGGCCAATATCCTCAGATCTTTAAATGTTTTGTTAAAATGTATTTGGCACATAACATTGTATAAATTCAAGGTAACAATGTATTACTTTGATACATTTATATATTATGATTGCCACTATAGCAATAATTAGTACTGAATCGTGTTACATAATTATTATTTGTTTTTAGTGGTTGGAATAATTAAGTTCTAGTCTCTTAGCAAGTTTAATGAATACAATTGAATATTATTGTCCATATTCACTATATATTAGATCAGATCTTTAAAATTTTATTTTTAAAAAATATTATTTATTGTCAAATTGGCTAACATACAGTGTGTACAGGGTGCTCTTGGTTTTGGGGGTAGATTCCCATGGTTCATCACTTACATACAACATCCAGTGCTCATCCCAACAAGTGCCCTCCTCAATGCCTATCACCCATTTTCCCCTATCCCCTACCCTACCATCAACCCTCAGTTTGTATTTAAGAGTCTCTTATGGTTTGCCTACCTCCGTCTCTGTAACTATTCCCTTCCCTTTCCCCCATGGTATTCTGTTAAGTTAGTCAAATTCCACATATGAGTGAAAACATATGATATTTCTCTTTCTCTGACTGACTTATTTCACTTAGCATAATACTTTCCAGTTCCATCCACGTGGCTGCAAATGGCATGATTTAATTCTTTCTCATCCCATTTACAATTGCACCAAGAACCATAAAATACCCAGGAATAATCCTAACCAAAGATGTAAAATATTTGTATGCTGAAAACTATAGAAATATATGAAAGAAATTGAAGAAGACACAAAGAAATGGAAAAACACTCCATACTCATAGATTGGAAGAATGCATATTGTCAAAATGTCAATACTACTCTAAGCAATCTACACATTCAATGCAATCCCGATCAAAATTGTACCAGCATTCTTCTCAAAGCTAGAACAAACAATCCTAAAATTTGTATGGAACCACAAAAGACCCTGAACAGCCAAAGTAATATTGAAGAAGAAAACCAAAGTGGGAGGCATCACAATCCCAGACTTTAGCCTCTACTATAAAGCTGTAATCATCAAGACAGTATGGTATTGGCACAAATACCGACACATGGACCAATGGAATAGAATAGAGAACCCAGTATTGGACCCACAAATGTATGGCCGACTAATCTTTGACAAAGCAGGAAAGAGGAGCCAATGGAAAAAAGACAGTCTCTTTAGCAAATGGTGCTGGGAGAACTGGACAGCAACGTGCAGAAGAATGAAACTAGACCACCTTCTTATACCATACACAAAAATAAACTCAAAATGGATGAAAGACCTAAATGTGAGACAGGAAACCATCAAAACCCTAGAGGAGAAAGCAGGCAACAACCTCTTTGACCTCAGCCACAGCAATTTCTTGCTCAACACATCTCCAAAGGCAAGGGAATTAAAAGCAGAAATGAACTATTGGGAGTTCATGAAGATAAAAAGCATCTGCACTGCAAAGGAAACAAACAACAGATCTTTAAAAATTTAAAAAGAAGTCAGAAAACCAACTACATAAAACTCCTAATTTTGGAACATTGACAACTAATTTAAAGCCAAAATTTTCAACAGTTTGTTGGCCAAAAAGTTTGTTGGCACTTTTACAAGCCTGATGTGTCTGGATATGAGGGTGTGTAGAAGTTTACTCAACAGCATACAATGCTGCAAAGTACATAAATTGCATGTATGTATCCATTTTCATGGTTTTATCACATTGAATTTTTTTAAGGGAAGAGACTTTTTAAAGTTTATTTATTTATTTTGATAGAGAAAGGGAGGGAGGGAGGGAGAGAGAGAGAGAGAGAGAGAGAGAGAGAGAGAGGAAAGAGAGAGAGAGAACAAGTGGTGGAGGGTCAGAGAAAGGGAGAGAGAGAATTCCAAGGAGGCTTTGTGGACTGTCAGTGCAGAGCCTGAGGCAGGGCTTGATCTCATGAACCATAAGATCATGACCTGAGCCAAAATCAAGAGTTGGATGCTTTACCATCTGAGCCACCAAGAGCTCTTATCACACTGAATTTTAAAACCAGATTCAAAAACCCAAAGTATTTAAAGGGTCAGTTAATGCCAATGCCGCTCAAGAGACAGGCTGCACATAAAGACCTGAGGTTCAAAGTCTGGCCTTATGATTGAAACTGATTTTTTTCAGTGACCTTGAATAAGGTCATTACCCAGGAGTTAGCCTTAGCATCTGGGTTTATAATACAAAGATAGCAACTGCTAAGCTACTGTGAAAACATCTAACCAAAGGGATTTCAAACATGTAGTTCCCTCCAAAAAAGTGCTTCAAGAATTCACAATGCTCTCTGTAATTTTAGAGTTTGCCTCATTTGGACAGTTCCTATGAATGTTGCCAAAATTATAAGCATATTGTGGAGCCTAAAAATGACAACTAAACACTATTGGCTGGATACAAGCTTTTGCAGCATTGTAAAAAAACAAAAAACAAACAAACAAAAAAACCCAGACAATCCTTTTAAAATTTATAACGTATATTTTCCAGGAAAGAACACTTCCATTTCAGTCAATATTTTCTTTTCAATTCCTTAGGATCTGAAACTACCTTATAAAGCACGGTAGAAAAATGAAAATGTATTGAATATTTTAAGCCTTATAAGCAAATAAATTGGTGGAAGGTAATATATACTTTCCTTATACACTCATATCTGTATATGAGCCTTGAGTTGAGGCTATGAAAAATGCACATTTACACTATTCCTTATTAGGAGGATATATTTCATTAACCATAATGGTCTCTTTTTTATTTTGTTGCTAATATGTCCCTGTACTGTATTTTATAAATCTGAATGTGTACTGCACTGGCATGCAAAATAATTATAATTTTAAAAGTTCCAACTCAGATAATAAATTATATACACTTCAAAATTGTTACATGCTATGTAATACCATATTTCCCCCTATTTATCAGTATAGAAAAGTTTTTCCTTTTGGATATGGGAATTTTAGTAACTGATCATTAGTAACTCCCTCAATCTCCTCCAACCTATCAATGGTATTAAAAATGAATCCTTATGTTTCTCATTTGCAAACCTGTATAATTTTTCTTCAGCATTATAAATTAGTGGATTGCTCTTCTCAAACTCCTATAACTTCCTTTTCTAAAGAATATACAACACTGATCTTACAAAATCAATGTGCACACTACATTTTTTGGGCATCCTTAGTATCCTGACATTTTCCCTACCTCATCTGCATTGTTCACCTCTTGCCTACCTCTTCAGCCGCAGATCACCTGCTCCAATAATTCCACCTTTCTTTGATACATTCTTATCTGAGCCTTTTTTTCCCAGCATCCTGCTGCTTCACACAGACCTGATTCACTTGGCATCTGTGTGCATTTCTGACCCTCCATCCTCCTACATGAAGCTTGCTTGCTACTCTGCCCAAGCCCATCTTCTGACTGCACACTTTGTTTCCATCACCCACTCCCAAACTCCATCCCTTGTTTTTTCCTGAAATTTATGCTCAGAACTGCCTCCCACGAACATTCATAAACCTCCTTCCTATGCTCCCTGAGACCATTTCCCCAGAAAGGCTGTGTAGTCTGCAAGCTTCCCTGCTTTTATGCGATGTCACACTCTGAGCTGTTCCCGGACCATTTATAGCAATTTGCTTTTCTCCCCTGAAATATTTTTTTTAATTTTTTTTTAATGTTTATTTATTTTTGAGACAGAGAGAGACAGAGCATGAACGGGGCAGGGGCAGAGAGAGAGGGAGACACAGAATCCGAAGCAGGCTCCAGGCTCTGAGCCATCGGCCCAGAGCCCGACTCGGGGCTCGAACTCACGGAGTGTGAGATCGTGACCTGAGCTGAAGTCGGACGCTTAACCCACTGAGCCACCCAGGCGCCCCTCCCCTGAAATATTTTATATGGAGCCTTAGTTTATTCTTGACACTTTCTTTACAGAAATAATAAGAGAAACTGCAACAGTGTATGTTAAATAAAAATGCCTAATATTTATTTTTAAGTAAATTATGTAAACATAGGGCAGCAGTAATACTATTGCCTGATGATCAGCTGGAACAATGATGGCAGAGCAAAATAGTTTCTCACATGCCTGGGAAACTTACGTCTTTGTTATAGTATTTTAATAACCACTACTATTAGGAATTTTTAACTTTTTAATAAAAGTGCTAGGCTGACCTTCTAAAAGTCTTTTTAAAACTGACTTTAAAACTGAGGCACCTGCGTGGCTCAGTCAGTTAAGCGTCTGACCCTTGATCTTGGCTCAGTTCATGATCGCACAGTTCTTGAGATCAAGCCCTGCCTAGGGCTCTGTGCTGGCATCACAGAGCCTGCTTGGAATTCTGTCTCCCTCTCTCTGCCCCTCCCTCACTCTCTGTCTCTAAAAAAAAACCTGACTTTATTATAGACATAAGAACACCTGATTAGAATCCTTGAGTGGTTCTATATAGCATACAAGTTTTGAATGTTTTAAATATTTTTGAAAGCAAATGCTGTTATATCTTTTCAACTAGAGCAATTACCAAACAAGTTTTTGGAAGAAATATTTGTCATCTATTTGCTGCAATAGAACTTTAGGCAGTTCCGAAAAATTGGAATTCTGTATGTGTAAATAACCTGTGATCACTTATAAACTAATACAATAATAATAATAATAATAGTAATAATAATAATTACAAGCTTTGGACTCATTGCAAACTAAGGTCATAGGTCAGGCTGCCAAACCACCCTTCAGAATGATAACTAGGAAAACTAAGTAGGAAACTTAGTAGGAAACTTTCCTAACTAGGAAAAATAAGTCTAGGAAAAGATTGACACTAAGTAAATAGTTCACTGCTTTGCCCAAAGGCTCAAAAAGTGCCCTTTGTCCTGAATTGTAAAAGTAGTGAAAAAAAAGTGATGGTTCAAAGTCTCCATTTGGTCTCCTCCAAACACTCCATCAAGCACAATCAGCCTTCTCTCTAAACTTCTATTGAGTTCATGCCATACTATTTATTCTGACAGTTAACACATGTAGTCTTTTCTCTCCCATGTGTTTGTCTTCCTGCTGCATGTGGGATTGCTAGAGGCAGGGACCATAGAGTATATTGACTTTGCTTGTCACGTCAGCATTAATGCAATCAATGCCAATTGGACGTACATGAGTTCATTTAGCATATATCTCTGCTTGTATAGTAGGTACCAGGCCAGTGAGGGGTCCTAGAGGTACGATGATATACAAGACAAAGTCCTGCCCCCAAAGAACTGAAATCTAGTGGGAGCAAAATAGGGAAGTACCATAAAAGGTGTTAAGTGTGGTGACTAAAGCCAGGATTAGGGGTTATGAGACCATATATGAGACCAGGGATTTTATCTGCTTGTAAAGCGTTCAAGACAAGCTCTCAGATGAAGTGATTTCTGTCTTGCAACCTGGAGATTACTAGGACTTAGCACAGTAAAGAAGAGTTGGGGGAAGCAGAGTTTTCCAGTTATTTCTAATATACTTTATTGTCACATTGGCTTACATACAACACCCAGTACTCATCCAAATAAGTGCCCTCCTCAATGCTCATCACCCGTTTTCCCCTCTCCCTCCCCCCCATCAACCCTCAGTTTGTTCTCTGTATTTGAGAATCTCTTATGGTTTCCCTCCCTCCCTCTCTGTTTGTAACTATTTTTCCCCTCCCCCTCCCCCACGGTCTTCTGTTAAGTTTCTTGAGATCCACATATGAGTGAAAACGTATGATATCTGTTTCTCTGACTGACTTATTTCACTTGGCATAAAACCCTCCAGTTCCATCCATGTTGCTGCAAATGGCACGGTTTCATTCTTTCTCATTGCCAAGTAGTATTCCATTGTATATATAAACCACATCTTCATTATCCATTCATCAGTTGGTGGACATTTGGGATCTTTACATAATTTGGCTATTGTTAAAACGCTGCCATAAACATTGGGGGTAAATGTGCCCCTATGCATCAGCATTCCTGTACCCCTTGGGTAAATTCCTAGTAGTGCTATTGCTGGATCGCAGGGTAGTTCTACTTGTAATTTTTTGAGGAACCTCCACACTGCTTCCCAGGGTGGCTGCACCAGTTTGCATTCCCACCAATGGTGCAAGAGGGTTCCCGTTTCCCCACATTCTCTCCAGCATCTATCGTTTCTTGATTTGTTCATTTTAGCCACTATGACCAAGGTGAGGTGGTATCTCAGTGTGGCTTTGATTTGTATTTCCTTGATGATGAGTGACATTGAGCATCTTTTCATGTGTCTGTTGGCCATCTGGATGTCTTCTTTGGGAAAGCATCTATCCATGTCTTCTGCCCATTTCGTCACTGGATTATTTGTTTTTTGGGTGTGGAGTTTGGTGAATTCTGTATAGATTTTGGATACTAGCCCTTTACCTGATATGTCATTTGGAAATATCTTATCCCATTCTGTCGGTTGCCTTTTAGTTTTGTTGATTGTTTCCTTTGCAGTGCAGATGCTTTTTATCTTCATGAACTCCCAATAGTTCATTTCTGCTTTTAATTCCCTTGCCTTTGGAGATGTGTTGAGCAAGAAATTGCTGTGGCTGAGGTCAAAGAGGTTGTTGCCTGCTTTCTCCTCTAGGGTTTTGATGGTTTCCTGTCTCACATTTAGGTCTTTCATCCATTTTGAGTTTATTTTTGTGTATGGTATAAGAAGGTGGTCTAGTTTCATTCTTCTGCACGTTGCTGTCCAGTTCTCCCAGCACCATTTGCTAAAGAGACTGTCTTTTTTCCATTGGATCCTCTTTCCTGCTTTGTCAAAGATTAGTCGGCCATACATTTGTGGGTCCAATACTGGGTTCTCTATTCTATTCCATTGGTCCATGTGTCGGTATTTGTGCCAATACCATACTGTCTTGATGATTACAGCTTTATAGTAGAGGCTAAAGTCTGGGATTGTGATGCCTCCCACTTTGGTTTTCTTCTTCAATATTACTTTGGCTGTTCAGGGTCTTTTGTGGTTCCATACAAATTTTAGGATTGTTTGTTCTAGCTTTGAGAAGAATGCTGGTACAATTTTGATCGGGATTGCATTGAATGTGTAGATTGCTTAGTTAGAGTAGTATTGACATTTTGACAATATGCATTCTTCCAATCTATGAGTATGGAATGTTTTTCCATTTCTGTGTCTTTTTCAATTTCTTTCATAAGTTTTCTGTAGTTTTAAGCATACAGATCTTTTACATCTTTGGTTAGGTTTATTCCTAGTTATTTTATGGTTCTTGGTGCAACTGTAAATGAGATCTGTTTTTTTTTTTTTAATTTCTCTTTCTGTTGCATCATTATTGGTGTATAAAAATGAAACCGATTTCTGTACATTGATTTCGTATCTTGCGACTTGCTTTCATGTATTTGTTCTAGCAGTCTTTTGGTACAGTCTTTCGGGTTTTCCATGTAGTGTATCATGTCGTCTGTGAAAAGTGAAAGTTTGACTTCGTCTTTGCCAATTTTGATACCTTTTATTTCATTTTGTTGTCTGATTGCTGATGCTAGGACTTCCAACACTATGTTAAACAACAGTGGTGAGAGTGGACATCCCTATTCATGTTCCTGATCTCACGGAAAAAGCTGTCAGTTTTTCCCCATTGAGGATGGTATTAACTCTGGACTTTTCATATATAGCTTTTATGATGTTTAAGTACTTTCCTTCTATCCCAAATTTCTTGAGAGTTTTTATTAAGAAAGGATGCTGTACTTTGTAAAATGTTTTTTTCTGCATCTATTGACAGGATCATGTGGTTCTTATTATGTCTTTTATTAATGTGATGTATCACATTGATTGATTTGTAAATATTGAACACATCCTGAAGACCAGGACAGAATCCCCCTTGATCATGGTGAATAATTCCTTTATATGCTGTAGAATTTGATTTGCTAGTATCTTGTTGAGAATGTTTGCATCCATGTTCATATATTGGCCTATAATTCTCCCTTTTTTGTGGAGTCTCTGTCTGGTTTAGGAATCAAGGTAATGCTGGTTTCATAGAATGATTCCAGAAGTTTCCTCCATTTGTTTTTTTGTTTTTTGTTTTTTGTTTTTTTTGGAACAGCTTGAGAAGTATAGGTATTAACTCTGCTTTAAATGTCTGGTAAAATTCCCCAAGGAAGCCATCTGGTCCAGGACTCTTATTTCTTGGGAGATTTTTGATAATGATTCAATGTGTTCACTAGTTAAGGGTCTGTTCAAATTTTCTACTTCTTCATGTTTGAGTTTTGGTAATGTGTGGGTGTTTAGGAATTTGTCCATTTCTTCCCGGTTGTACGGTTTGTTGGCATATAATTTTTCATACTGTACTCTGATAATTGCTTGTATTTCTGAGGGGTTGGTTGTGGTAAATTCATTTTCATTCGTGGTTTTATCTATTTGGGTCCTCTCTCTTTTCTTTTTGAGAAGCCTGGCTAGAGGTTTATCAATTTTGTTTATTTTTTCAAAAAAACAACTCTTAGTTTCATTGATCTGTCTACTGTTTTGTTTTGGTTTTTTTTTTGGATTCTATATTGTTTAATTTGCTCTGATATTTATTATTTGTCTTCTGCTTGGTTTGGGGTTTCTTTGTGTTCTGCTTCTACTTCCTTTAGATTGGGTTTTTGGTATTTTTCTTGTTTCTTGAGATAGGCCTGGATTGCAATGTATTTTCCTCTTAGGACTGCCTTTGCTGCACCCCACAGGGTTTGGATTGTTGTATTTTCATTTTCATTTGTTTCCATATACTTTTTAATTTCTTCTTTAATTGCCTGGTTGACCCATTCGTTCTTTAGTAGGATGTTCTTTAACCTCCATGCATTTGGAGGTTTTCCCAACATTTTCCTGTGGTTGATTTCAAGTTTCATAAAATTGTGACCTTAAAATTTGCCTTATATGATCTGAATTCTTTTGTATTTATTGAGAGCTTTTTTTTTTTGTGACCCAGTATGTGATCTATCTTGGAGAACGTTCCATGTGCACTCGAGAAGAATGTATATTCTGCTGCTTTACAATGAAAAGTTTTAAGTTATATCTGTCAAGTCCATCTGGTCCAGTGTATCATCCAGGGCCATTGTTTCTTTATTGATTTCCTGTCTAAATGATCTGTCCATTGTTGTAAATGGAGTATTAAAATCCCCTGCAATTACTACATTCTTACCAATAAGTATGCTAAGGTGGGGCACCTGGGTGGCTCAGTTGGTTAAGGGTCTGGCTTTGGCTCAGGTCAATATCTCATGGTTTGTGACTTCCAGCCCTGCATCACACTCTGTGCTGACAGCTCAGAGCCTGGAGCCTGTTCCGGATTCTCCCTTTCTCTCTGCCCCTTCCCCACTCACAGTCTGTCTCTGTCTCTCTCAAAATAAATAAACATTAAAAAAAAAGAATGCTGAGGCTTGTGATAAATTGTTTTATATATTTGGATGCTCCCGAATGCATAGACATTTATAATTGTTAGCTCTCCTTGATGGATAGACCCCATAATTATTATATAATGATCATCTTCTTCTCTTGTTACAGCCTTTGAAATCTAGTTTGTCTGATATAAATATGGCTACCCCAACTTTCCTTTGACTTCGAGTAGCATGATAGATGGTTCACCATCCCCTGACTTTCAATCTGAAGGTATCCTTAGGTCTCAAATGGGTCTCCTGTACACAGAAAACAGATGGGCATGTTTTTTTTAATCCATTCTGATACCCTATGTATTTTAATTGGAGCATTTAGTCCATTTACATTTAGGGTTATTGAAATATATGACTTTGGAGTCATTGTGCTATCTGTAGGTTTCAAGCTTGTAGTGATGTCTCTGGTTCTTTGTGGTCTTTGCAACATTTCACTCACAGAGTCCCCTTAGGATCTCCTGTAGGACTGGTTTAGTGGTGATTAATTCCATCAGTTTTTGTTTGGGAAAACCTTTATCTCTCCTTCTATTCTGAATGACAGGCTTGCTGGATAAAGGATTCTTGCCTGGATATTTTTCGTGTTCATCACATTGAAGATTTCCTGCCACTCCTTTCTGGTCTGCCAACTTTCAGTAGATAGGTCTGCTACTATCCTTACATCACTTTCACAATTCTGTCTTTATCCTTGTATTTTTCCAGTTTCACTATGATATGTTGTGCAGAAGATTGACTCAAGTTATGTCTGAAGGGAGTTCTCTGTGCCTCCTGGATTTAAATGTCTGTTGCCTTCCCTAGATTGGAGAAGTTCTCAGTTATGATTTTTTCAAGGACACCTTCAGCCCTGTTTTCTCTGTCTTCTTCTTCTGGAACTCCTATAATATGGATATTGTTCCATTTTATTGAATCACTTAGTTCCCTAATTCTCCCCTCATGATCCAGAATTTTGTTTTACCTTTTTCTCAGCTTCCTCTTCCATAATATTATCTTCTATTTCACCTATCCTCCCCTCTGCCTCTTCAACCCATGCTGTGACCACCTTTATTTTATTTTGCACCTCATTTACAGCATTTTTAAATTCATCATGACTATTTTTTAAGTTCCTTGATCTCTGTAGCAATAGATTCTCTGCTGTCACTATGCTTTTTTTTTTTTCAAAACCAGCAATTAATATTATGACTATTATTCTAAATTCCTGTTCAGTTATATTGTTTTTATCTGTTTTGAGCAATTCTTTAGCTGTCATTCCTTCCTGGATTTTCTTTTGAGGACAATTCTTCTGTTTCATCATTTTGGTTAATGTTCTTCCCTTACGTGTTTTAAAAGCTTGTTATGTGCCCTGCACCTGCAAGCATTACTATGTTAAAGAGGGGTCATACACTGTCCAGGGCCTGGCCCTTCAGGAGGTGTTTTTTGGAGAGTGTTACTCGCTCTCTGTTGTTGTGATTTTGATTACTTTTTCTCTCTAGTTTAGTATGTTTTGATCCCTCCACTATGTGTGCTTTGATTTGTTTATTGAAGTATCTCTGGAAGGGAAAACAAACAGACAAAAAACAAACAGAAAACAAAAACACTCAAACACACAAACAAAAAGCCCCAGAAACACCAGTTACAAGTAAACAACAGGGTGGAGGCATTGCTGATGGAAGAGGCCTTATCCCACCCGAAGAGAGAAATGACAGGGGCGGTGAAAAGAAAGAATAAAAATTGACCAGAGAAACTATACTGCTTAGTCCAGAGAGGGAGAAAGGAAAATAAAGAAGGGGGTGTAGAACATTTATCAAGAGAATGGATTAAATGTCTGGTTAAACAAACCAGCAACTAGAGTAACCAGACTAGAGGAGGGAAGAGATAAGGAGAAAAGGAAGGAAGAATGTATCTACATAGTAATAACTGTCCAAGAATTAAACCAGACAATGCAACAGCGCTGGTCTGGAGGAGAGACCATATGATTCTTCAATGTCAATCCTGCTCCAGTAGATACACAGTTACCAGGCACGGAGGGGTGTGTTTGCATGCAGGCAGTTCCCACCTCCATGTGGGCCCTGCTGTCTGATCCCTGAGGCCCCACCTTGGTGGTGGTGGGGAAAAAAGTGGCAACACCTCAGTCTCTCCTCCATGGACCCGGTGTCCCAATCCTTCTGTTCAAGCCATCCTCACTGTGTCATAGGCACAAATGAGGTGGTTTGTTCCACTCCACCAACTCCTTGTGCTGGCACTTGGCTGGGATTCACACTCTGGCTCCATGTGCCCAGGTACTGGGAAAGTGCTGCCTCACGTGCCACCCTATATGTGGTCTCTGACTGGTGGATGCAGGCAGGATTTGTCTTGTCCCACAGCACTCCAGGGAGGGGATCGCTTTCTCCTACTCAGACTGTGCCTCTGACCTAGCCACTGAGCCCGGGGCTGGTTCCCCTCTTCCGCAGGTGCGTGATCAGGGCAGCCGGCCCCAGTGCAAAGAAAGCCCCTCAGTTAGAGATTGGATCTTTCTCCATCCTGGTCCAAGGTTTTTCTGTTGTCTATATACAGTCCTATGCTTCCCCAGCCTCTCTTTCTCTTCCCTTTGTCTCTCCATAGAAGGGGATCCCTCGCCTCTGCAGGATATCACTCCGTCCATTCGTTTTATTTCTCCCAGTTTGCAATAATGCACCTATGGCCCATCAGATTGTCCTGGTGGGTAGCTGGAAATAACTCTGCCTCTTTCCCTCCCAGACTTTTGGGGTTCAAAGTCCTTTGGCTTCAACATTTTTTTGTTTGAGAGATAAGGAAACTTTGGATTCCACTACTTCTCCATCATGCATCCCCAGAGGTGAGAAAGAGACAACACATTAAAGGAACAATAAATACTTCAGTATAATTAAATTTTATAGTTGAGGGGGGATATTGGAGGTGGGATAAAATGGGAAAGAAGGTTCGAAGATGAGCAGAGCCAAAGAGACACAAGAACTTTGGTCTTGCATCTTGAGGATAATGGAGGGTAGTTGAAGCTTCTGAGCAGGTGTGTGACATAATCCTGACTGGGCTTTGGAAAGGTCTTTCTGACTGCACTGTGGAGGTGGTCAGTGGAAGGCTTAGTGTCTGTGGCAGTGATCCAGGTGAGGGAAGGAGGGCCTGCCCTAGGAATGGTGAAGAATGGAGAGAAGGGTTTGCACTCATTTCTTACTTGGCACAAAGAGTAAATTGACAAGACGTGGTGGATGATTATTGTGAAGGATGTGAGAGAAGGAGAATTAATATGACACCCATGTTCCCAGTTTAGTCAGCTGAAAGTAGGCTATTAATTCTAAAGCCACAGTTCTCGAGGTGTGTACCAGCAAATTCACATTACCTGAGGACCTATGAAAACTAGAAATTCTTCAGCCCCACCCTACACAAAGTGAATGAAAAACTTTGGGGATGGAGACTAGTGACCTGTGTTTTAAGAAGACTTCTAGGTACTTTTGGTGCCTGCTTAAGCTGGAAAACAAATGTTCTAGCTTGTGGGTCTTCAAACTATTTTGCTCAGTACCCTAAAAAATATTTTAAAAAATATACCATTCACACATTTTAAATTTGACATCTAAAAGTTTTCTTTACAAGTATAAACAGTTGCAAAGAATATAATTTATAACATAATAAAAAATATTATGTATTTTAAATACATTCAATGGAATCAAAATAGTAATTTGGTACCCACCATCACACTTTGAAAAAATGAACAAGTTCTTTGATTAACAGGTAGAAATTTTATAGTGTATTTTTGTTCCTTGAACATTTATGTCTTTTTAATTTCCCTACCTGAATTTTAGACTACATTATATTAGTCAACCTACCAAACTTATCTGCAACAAATATATGAATGTAATAAAATACTTCCCTAGATTTAGCTATAATTATTTTAGAAAATAATTGATAAAAACAACATAACAGTTTTTGTAATTTTGATAATAACTACAAAATGTAAAAAGTCGTTTTTTTTAAGTAGACTTCCCACCTACTGTGAAGCTTAATGCAGGGCTTGAACTTACAACCCTGAGATCAAGACCTGAGCTGAGATCAAGAGTCAGAGGCTTAACCAGGTGAGCCAGTTAGGTATCCCAGAAAGTAAATATTTTTGATATATATCTCCTAATGAGATAAAAAGGACATTTTAATTTTAGTTTGTGTATCTGAGGATGAACATTACACCATGTTAATTAAATAAGGTAAATTGCAGAATCCATTCTAGTCATATATTTCATTAATATAAATGTTTTTAAAAAACTAAACACCCTGTTCATATAGTAAGTAGAGGGAATGAAAGAAGCTTATTAATTGTTAATCCTCTTTACTCCCTCTAGGTTATATGCTAACGTATATAGAATCACCTATCATTGAAAAACTTATCTAGATCCTTTTTACAATTCTGTTGAAAGAAAAAAAAATAAATTGCACACAAAAGTGAATACATAGCCATTTTTTCTCATCTGGATGTTGTCAGAGTTCTCCAGAGGAACAGAACCAATAGGCTATATAGAGATATATAGAAAGAGATTTATTATGAGAGCTTGGCTCATGCAGTGATGGAAACTAAGTCCCACCATCTGCCACCAGCAAGCTGGAGGCCCAGGAAAGCTGATGGTGTAGTACTAGTTTAAGCCCCAAAGCTGGAGAACCAGGGAAGACAAGGCATGAGTCCGAGTCCACATTCGAAGGCTGAAAACGAGGAGCAAAGAGATCCAAGCACAGAACATAAATGTTCCAGCTCAAAAGACAGTCAATGAAATTGCTCTTCCTCTGCTTTTTTTTTTGTCCTGTTAAAAGGTTTGCATGATGTACACCAAAATTGTTGAGGGTGATCTTCTTTACTCAGTCTACTAATTTATTTATTTATTTTTATTTTATTATTTAAAAAAAATTTTTTTTAACGTTTATTTATTTTTGAGACAGAGAGAGACAGAGCATGAACAGGGGAGGGTCAGAGAGAGAGGGAGACACAGGATCTGAAACAGGCTCCAGGCTCTGAGCTGTCAGCACAGAGCCCGACGTGGGGCTTGAACTCACAGACCACGAGATCATGACCTGAGCCGAAGTCGGATGCTTAACCGACTGAGCCACCCAGGCGCCCCTCAGTCTACTAATTTAAATGGTAATCTCTTCCTGGAAAACCCTTACAGACACCAGAAATAATGTTTACCAGCTATTTAGGCACACCAGAGCCCAGTCAAGTTGACATATTAACCATCACAGATATTCTTTGTTTATTTCCACATTCATTTTCTCAACACCACCACCCATTTTTAGAATTGTTCTTTATTTGACATGCCAGAGGATTTTATACCCTGGGGGCAAAGCAACACATTAAGATTTAGGTCGAGGAAGAGCTATGCTTTCTTTTGTAAACAGCAAAAGTGGCAATTGTGAAAGAAAGGTGGGGAAAAAGGACAATATCTTGACTTTGAAGTATATTCTTAGACAATTTTATAAAAGAATACACATGGAAGTTTAAGATCAGGAAAAATATTCATAAAAATGAACTTTCCCAGGAAAACTGGAAAGCCTTTAAGTATTCCTAGGGGTATGCTTCTATGTTTGAAGACCTGGAATAAAGGTGGATGGCTTTCCTTAAATCAGAGGAGAGAAGAATAGAAAAGAATGGGTATCCATGCAAATAAACGTGTTGGCTTCACAGCAATCATGGTCTTTTCTGCTTGATGTATTTTCCCACCATTTGTACTAGTACCTTTCTCATAGCAGGCTTCTTACATTCACATCTCAGCTTAAAAGTCACCTCTTCAAAGAAGCTTCCCTGACCACCCCCTCTTAAGTAGCTACCTAGTCCAATATCCTATATTCTCAGCAGTGAGTTTTTCTCTGATACTTCTTCTTTCCCCTCCCTCTCCATCTTTCTTTTTCTCTCATTTTATTATTCACAAGTAGAATGTCTGTTTCTTGCAGGAAACCATTTTACCTGCAAACCTAGGACAGTGCTTAGCCCATAGTTCGATACTCAATACGTATTTGCTGAATTAGCTTAAAAAAAAAAAAAGAATGTCAAGAAGTTGAGGATATTCCTCTCTGGTAGCTTGTAGTTTCTTTTTGAAGAAAGAGGTTATTTATTGAAAATAAACGTGGAAATGGTGGGGTGGGAAAATTGCATAGAGTGAACTTCAAAAGGGTGAGAGTGGAAGTGAGTGAGGACAAAGAAGAAAATGAATTGTTGACCAGCATTTAGGCCCTGGGTCACTAAAGACACAAATTATTGAATCAGTGACAAATAAGAGCATTTGTTTGCTGCTGTTTTGAAATAGATTTTTAATAAATTGAGGTAAGTTTAGTCACATAATATTTATGGTAGACAGAATAATGGCCCCTCAATGATACCCTTATCCTAATCCCTAGAACCTGTGAATATGTTTCTTTATATGATAAAAGGGACTTTTGTAGAAGGGATTAAAGTTTAAGGAAATTGATTATCCAGGATTATGTAGTTGTGCCCAATATAATTACAAATGTTCTTATTAGTGAAAAAGGGAGGCAGGGGAATCAGAGTCGGAGAAGGAGATATGAAGACAGTGGTGGTCAGAGTGATGGAGGAAGGGGCCACAGGCCAAGAAGTGATGCTGGCCTCTAGAACCTGGAAAAGTCAAAGAAATGAATTCTTCCCTAGAGCCTGAAGAAAAACACAGCCCTGTGCACACCTTGATCTGGGACTTCTGACCTCCAGAACTGCAAGATAAGACATTTTTGTTGTTTTAGGCACTAAGTTTGTGGTAATTTATTAGAGCAGCAATAAGAAATTAATACTCCTTCAGTTCTGTGTAGACAGTGGTTCTCAAACTGTAATATACAGCCATCTGGGATCTCGTTAAAATTCAGTCTCTGGTTCAGAAGGTCTGGGTTGGTGAGATGTGAGATTTTGCATATCAAAAAAGTTCCCAGGTGGGGCTGGTGCTACTGGGCCACAGGCCACACTCTGCGTAGGAAAGATCTAGAAGTCAATGTCAAGACAAAAGAGAGAAAGAGTTATTATAGGCATATCGCATGTCTCTTTTTTATTTGTATAGTTTTCCCAAATTTATATAATATGACAGCATGTTATAAATACAAAAATGCTATGAGGCAGATGCTGATACCATTTCATTTTATCGACAAGGAAAGTAATATTTGGAAAGGGTAAGCAACTAGCCCAGGCTACATAGCTGGTCTAGTGTTACTCAAGGATGAAATGCACAAAATGTTATTAAAAGTACCAACAGCTGCTATAAACATTGGGGTGCATGTGCCCCTTCAAAACAGCATACGGAAAGAGCCCAAATGTCCATCGATGGATGAATGGATAAAGATGTGGTATGTATATATACACGATGGAGTATTACTCAGCAATCAAAAAGAATGAAATCTTGTCATTTGCAACTACATGATGGAACTAGAGGGTATTGTCCTAAAGGAAATTAGTTAGAAAAAGACAAATATCATATGACTTCCCTCATACGAGGACTTTAAACCACAGGAAAGATAAATACAAGGGAAGGGAAGGAAAAATAATATAAAAATAGGGAGAGGGACAAAACATAAAAGACTCTTAAATATGGAGAACAAACACAGGGTTACTGGAGGGGTGGTGGGAGGGGGGATGGGCTAAATGGGTAAAGGGCATTAAAGAATCTACTCCTGGATTCATTGTTGCACTATATGCTAACTAACGTGGATGTAAATTAAAAAAAAAAGTACCAACAGCAACTCTATGGAATGTAACTAATATAGTGACAAAATGAGCTGGAGCTATTACCTGATTTTTCTACTTTGAGATGACCAAAATACTAATTATGCTCCAGATGATCTTGGTTACAATTGTACTATGAGGGAAATTGTTTTGATAGAACAATCCCCACAAAGAAAAAAAATGTAAATTTGAGGCATTTTGTCACATTCCGCCGTCTCTCTCTGAAATCTGTATAGATTCAGCACTTATTGAGCACCTGCTATGTGCCAAAATCCCACGCCAGACACTAGAGAATCAAATATAAATAAGAACATTGTCCTTGTGCTCTGGAATTTTACTATATGACACAAAAAGATAAATGAAAAAAAAAACCCCTATATTTTGATTTATACAATTCTAGAAGAAGTTTGAAAGAGTAAAGGAAAATTGATTAACTCTAGAAAAGTGGATATAAAATACAATGAGTTTCATGTTGCTTCAGAAGCAACTGTATACATTCAAAAAAGTCTATTGAGGTTTTTAAATATATATATATATATATATATATATATATATATATATATATGTATCAAAACCCTAGTTCTTCCCAAGGTTTTTAAGTCCAGATAACAATATTCTTTTTCTATTTTCAGCAATAATTAATTGTCACTTCTAGGGGGCCTGATGCTAAATCCCCATTTTCTTGGAGAGAAATTAAGAAGGCAGAGAAGTAGGGGGACCTTGGGCTTTCCTTGCCTCTCAAACACAGCTGTATTGAGGTAAGATCACTAGGAACATCCAGGAAATCAATCTTCAGAGTTGCAGAAGGATCCCCACAGTTGGAGGGAGAATGTGGCAGGTATGAGACTTACTTCAACAAACAAATCAAAGCACACCTAGTTAAAGGCCCAAACACTACCCACTGCAAACAAGGGGGAGCTCTGCAGTGGGAAAGAGCAGCCGAAAGGAAAAGAAAAGTGCACACAACATACACCAGAAACACTTCCTGAAGTGGCAGGCCCTGGACAATGTATGACCTCTTTTTAATATAGCAGTACTCTCAGGTGCAGGAAACATAACAATCTTTTAAAACATGCAAAATAACAGAAATTCAAGTCCCAGATGCACAGAAATCTCCCTTCAAAATAAGCAAAAACAGGTTGGCACCATAACATAATGAAACTTGCAAAATACAAGGATAAAGAAAGAATTCTGAAGCAGCTAGGGACAAAAAGGTAATTAACCTACAAGGGTAGCAACAAACCTGTCCATAGAACCTTGGCAGGCCAGAAGGGAGTGGCAAGAAATATTCAATGTGCTGAAAAATATGCAGCCAAGAATTCTTTATCCAGCAAGGCTGTCATTCAGAATAGGAGAGATAAAGATTTTCCCAGACAAACAAAAACTATAGGAGTTTGTGACCACTAAACAGTCCTGCAAGAAATAATAATGGGGACTCTCTGACTGAAGGAGGAAAAAAAAAAAAAGACCAAAGCAACAAAGACAACAAAGGAATAGAGAACATCAACAGAAACACCAACTCTACAGTACCACAATGTACTAAATTCATATCTTTCACTAATTATTCTCAATGTAAATGGACCAAATGCTCCAATCAAAAGACATAGGGTATCTGGATGGATTAATAAACAAGATCCATATACATGCTGCTTACAAGAGACTCATTTTAGACCTAAAGACACCTGCAAGATTGAAAGTGAAGGGATAAAGAACCATCTATAATGTTAAAGGATATCAAAAGAAAGCCAGAGTAGCCATACTTATATCACATTAACTGTATTTTATTTTTATTTTTCTTTATTAAAAATTTTTTTTAAATGTTTATTTATTTTTGAGAGAGAGAAAGAGAGAGAGAGACAGAACGTGAAGGGGAAGGGGCAGAGAGAGAGAGGGAGACACAGAATCCAAAGCAGGCTCCAGGCTCCAGGCTGTCAGCACAGAGCCTGATGCAGAGCTCGAACTCACAAACTGCGAGATCATGACCTGAGCCGAAGTCGGACACTTAACTGACTGAGCCACCCAGCCACCTCACATTAACTAGATTTTAAACCAAAGACTAACAAGAGGTGAAGAGGGGCATTATTTCATAATTAAGGGGCCTATCCATCAAGAATATCTAACAATTGTGAACATTTATGCCTCCAACCCAAGTTGGAGCACCCAAATAAATAAATCAATTAATCACAAACAAAAAGAAACTCATGGATAATAGTACCATAGTAGTAGGGGACTTTAACACCACATGCACGGCAATGGACAGATTAAGCAGAAAATCAACAAGGAAAAATGGCTTTGAATGACAATGAACTAGATGGACTTAACAGATATATTCAGAACACTTCATCATAAAGCAGCAGAATACACATTCTTCTCAAGTGCACATGGAACATTTTTGAGAATAGATTGCATCCTGGGTCACAAATTAGCCAAACAGATATAAAAAGGTCAAGATCATACCATGCATATTTTCAGATCACTACACTATGAAAGTTGAAATAAACCATAAGAAAAAATTTGGAAAGCCCTCAAATACATGTAGGCTAAAGAACATTCTACTGAAGAATGAATCGGTTAACCAGTAAATTAAAGAAGAAATTTAAAATATATGGAAACAAATGAAAATGAGAACACTACAGTCCAAACCCTTTGGATGCAGAAGAGGCAGTCCTAAGCAGAAAGTACCTTGCAATTCAGGCCTGTCTCAAGAAGCAAGAGAGGTCCCAAATACACAATATAACCTTACACCCAAAGGAGTTAGAAAAGGAACAGCCAAAAAGCCTTTAGCCAGGAGAAGGGAAATAATAAAGATTACAGTACAAATAAACACTATAGAAACAAACAAACAAACAAAGTAAATAGGTCAATGGAACTAAGAGATGGTTATTTGAGAGAATAAACAAAATTGATAACCCCCGAGTCAGTTATCAAAAAGAAAAGAGAAAGGACCAAAATACAGAAAATAATGAATGAAAGAGGAGAGATCACAACCAACACCACAAAAATACAAAGAATTATAAGAGAATACTATGAAAAATTATATGTCAACAAGTTGGGCAATCTGGAAGAAATGGAGAAATTCCTAGAAACTCACACACAATAAAAACTGAAACAGGAAGAAATAGAAAATTGGAACAGACCTATAACCATTAAAGAAATTGAATAAGTTATCAAAAATCACCCAACGAATAAGAATTCTGGGACAGATGACTTCTCAGGGGAACTTTACCAGACATTTAAAGAAGAGTTAATACCTACTCTTCTCACACTGTTCCAAAATAGAAATTGAAGGAAAGCTTCCAAACTCATTCTATGAAGACACCATTACCTTGATTCCAAAATCAGACCAAGATCCCACATAAAAGGAGAATTATAGGCCCATATCCCTAATGAACCTGGATGCAAAAATTCTCAACAAGACTGGCAAATCAAATTCAACAGTACATCACCATGATCAACTGTGATTTATTCCTGGGATTCAGGGCTGATTTCATATTTGCAACTCAATCAACATGATACAACATATTAATAAAATAAAGGATAAGAACCACATAATATTCTCAATAGATGTAGAAAAAGCATTTGGCAAAATACAGCATCCTTTCTTGATAAAAAAAAAAAAAACCTCAAGAAAGTAGGGATAGAAGGAACACACCTCAAGATCATAAAGGCCTATGTGAAAGACCCATAGCTAATATCCTCCTCAATGGTGAAAAACTGAGAGCTTTCCCCCTAAGGTCAGGAACACGGCAGGGATGTACACTCTCATCACTGTTGTTCAACATAGTATTGGAAATCCTAGCCTCAGCAATCAGGCAACAAACGGAAATAATAAAAGGCATACAAATTGGCAAGGAAGAAATCAAACTTTCACTCTTCACGTGGCATGATATTATATGTGGAAAACCCAAAAGACCCCATAAAAAATACCATTAGAACTCACACATGAATTCAGCAAAGTCATAGGATATAAAATCAGCATAGAGAAATTGGCTGCATTTCTATACACCAATAATAAAGCAACAGGAAGAGAAATCAAGAAATGGATCCCATTTACAATTGACCAAAAACCATAAGATACTTAGGAATAGACCTAACCAAAGAGGTAAAAGATCTGTATGCTGAAAGCTATAGAGATCTTATGAAAGAAGTGAAGAAGACACAAAGAAATGGAAAAACATTCCATGCTTATGGATTAGAAGAACAAATATCGTTAAAATGTTAATACTACCCAAAGCAAATGACACTTTCAATGCAGTCCCCATCAAAATTGCACCAGCATTCTTCACAGAGCTAGAGCAAACAATTCTAAAATTTGTGTGGAACCAGAAAAGACCTCGAACAGCCAAAGTAATGTTGAAAAAGAAAACCAAAACGAGGCATCATAATTCTGGACTTTAAGCTGTATAACAAAGCTATAGTCATCAAGACGGTATGGTACTGGCACAAAAACAGACACATAGATCAATGGAACAGAATAGAGAACCCAGAAATGGACCCACAAATATATAGCCAATATTCTTTGCAAAGCATGAAAGAATATCCAATAGAAAAAAGACAGTCTTTTCAGCAAATGCTGTTGGGAAAACTGGACAGCAACATGCAGAAGAATGAACATGGACCACTTTCTGACACCATACCCAAAAATAAATTCAAAATGGATGAAAGACCTAAATGTGAGGCAGGAAACCATCAAAATCCTACAGGAGAAACCAGGCAGCAACCTCTTTGACCTTGGCTAGGTGTGATTGTCTCCAGAGGCAAGGGAAACAAAAGCAAACATGCACTATTGGGACCTCGTCAAGATCAAAAGCTTCTGCAAAGGGAAGGAAACAATCAACAAAACTAAAAGGCAACTGAGGGAATGTTTGCAAATGACATATTTAATAAAGGGTTAGTACCCAAAATCTATAAAGAACTTATCAAACTCAACACCCAAGAAGCAAATAATCCAGTGACTAAATGGGTAGAAGACATGAATAGATAATTTTCTAAAGAAGACATCCAGATGGCTAACAGACACAGGAAAACACTCATCATCAGGGAAATACAAATCAAAACCACAATGAGATACCACCTCACACCTGTCAGAATGGCTAAAATTAACAACTCAAGAGGGGCGCCTGGGTGGCGCAGTCAGTTAAGCGTCCGACTTCAGCCAGGTCACGATCTCGCGGTCCATGAGTTCGAGCCCCGCGTCAGGCTCTGGGCTGACGGCTCGGAGCCTGGAGCCTGTTTCCGATTCTGTGTCTCCCTCTCTCTGCCCCTCCCCCGTTCATGCTCTGTCTGTCTCTCTCTGTCCCAAAAATAAATAAAAAAACGTTGGGAAAAAAAAATTAAAAAAAAAATTAACAACTCAAGAAACAACAGATGTTGGCAAGGATGTGGAGAAAAGGGAACCCTCTTGCACTGCTGGTGAGAATGCAAACTGGTGCAGCCACTTCAGAAAACAATATGAAGTTTCCTCAAAAAATTAAAAATAGAGCTACCCTATGACCCAGCAATTGCACTACTAAATATCTACCTAAAGGATAAAAAAATGCTGATTCAAAGGGTACATGCACCCCAATGTTTATAGCAGCACTATTAACAATAGCCAAATTATGGAAAGAGCCCAAATGTCCATTCACTGATGATGGATACTTTCTTTTAGCAATACCACACTGTCTTAATTCTCTAATTTATAGTAAGTCTTTTGCCTTTCATACAAACTTTATTGTTAGATTATCAATATCCACAAAATAGTTTGCTGGGATTTTGATTAGAATTGGTTGAATTTATAGACCTAGTTGGGAAGAATTGATATCTTAATAATATTGAGTCTTTCAATCCATGAACAGAGTATCTATTTACATAAATCTCAATTTAAATGCACTAAATAATGAAAGGAGTTTATTTGCTCATAATTGAAAATTTCTAAGATGACATAGCCTTCCTGCATAATTTCCTGTAGATGTTCATGATATTATCCTTGGACAAACGGATAGCCCTCTGCCCGGAAGAGGCTAGATCTGCCGTTAGTGGGTTTTTCCTTATGTGCTAAATTGACCTCTAGCATTCCAGCCCTCCATCCATCCGCTACCCTGCCCAGACCCTTTGTGCAAGAAATTCTAGCCCTAGTCATATATCCATTTTGATTTGAGCCAGAATAGTTTATGTGCACATTCTTGATATACTCTCCTTTTTAAAGTATATTTTAAAAATTAATTAATTAATTAATTAATTATTTTTGAGAGGGTGCAAGTGACCTAGGGGCAGAGAGAGAGAGGGACAGAGAGAGAAGGTGCCATGCCAAGAGAGAGGAAGAGAGAGAGAGTGTGGAGCCAGGAACAAGGCTCAAGATCACCCAAATTGGGGCTTGAACTCAATGAACTAGGAGATTATGACCAGAGCTGAAGTTGGATATTTAATGGACTGAGCCACCCAGACAGCTCTTTTTTTTTTTTTTTAAGTTTTAAGAAATTTATATATTTTTGAGAAGGGGGGAGGGGCAGAGAGAGAAGGAGAGAGAGAATTCCGAGCAGGTTTCTTGCTCAGTGTGGAGCGTGATGCAGGGCTGGGTCTCACAACGAGATCACCACCTGAGTGGATATCAAGCATGGGATGCTTAACTGACTGAGGCACGCAAGCCTCTTGGTACTATTTATGTGTTAACTCACATATTCCACTCCAGATACTAGATATGGGGCAAGGGTGTAGTCAGCTTCCCCAGAAGCCCATGGATTTCCAAATGGAAACTGGGTGCTATTCTAAGATGCTAGGAAAGCAATTACATATACAACTATAGCATGAAATTGAAGAGGTAGCAACAGATCATTTAGGGTGATGTAAAGTAAATGGATGGGTTTTACATAGGAATGTTAAGTGATTAGCTTTGCATGTTAGAATATTTTTTCTGTGGCCCACTTGGAATGGATTGAAGTTTGCATGCCTTGAGGTGGATTACTGAGAAAGCTGTGACAGTCGTCCTAGAAAGAAAAGCTCAAGTCTTTGAGTTGACTGTGGCTGTGGCAGGGAAGAGAGCAGATCTGAAGAACGTTTAGGATTTTAAGAGCACCTTCAAAAAGCACTTAGAGTGACTTTCTGGTTTCTCTAACTGACAACCTCATTGGTCAGGGAACAAATAATGTTAGAGCTTGAGGTTGGGGCAGGGTGGGGTACAGCTGGTGAATTATTTGGAAAATTTTGGATGTGGAATGTCTCCGAGTCAGCCTAGCAGAAATGCGAAGTAGGCAAGTGGATTCGGGGACATATTATAGTTAGACTGAGGTCAGAGACAGAGCTCACCATATATAGAGGGTTTAAAACCAAAAACAGCAGTATTCCGGTACGCTAAATTTTTAATACAGCATTGGAGGGGCACTTGGGTCGCTCAGTTGTAAGTGGCCGACTTCTGCTTAGGTCATGATCTCCCAGCTCCTGAGTTCGAGCCCCATGTTAGACTCTGTGCTGACAGCTCAGAGCCTGGAGCCTGCTTCAGATTCTGTGTCTCCTTCTCTCTCTGCCCCTCCCCCACTCATGCTCTGTCTGTCTCTGTCAAATATAAATAAACATTAAAAAAAGAAAAAAAAAAAAGAACTGGAAGAGAAATTTAAAGCCTGTGTATTATTTATTCCCTAACTTAATTGTTCAGTAAATTGGTTATGGCTCTTACTCTTTAGTGTTGCTAACTTAGTGTCAATCAACCCTTGTTATAATTTTAATGTTCTAAATTGAAGAGCCATTTTGAGTATGATTTTATATAGATGTTTGAAGCAGCTGTGCTCCAGATTAACTGTTGCAGTCAAGATTCTTCTGCCCAGCACAGGAAGGGAAGATTAGTAGCACCTTTTCTAGTAGTTTCTTTATAAGACTTTTTCCTGTATTTATAGAAGTAAAATTTGCTAATGAGTAAGACTTGAAGGCTTGATTTTAAATTCTCCTGAGGATAATCCATGAAACATGGAGATACACTTTTCAAAAAAAAATCTATTTATTTATTTATTTATTTATTTATTTATTTATTTATTTATTATGTTTATTTTTGAGAGAGGGAGAGATAGCATGCAAGTGGGGGAGAAGCAGAGAGAGAGAGGGAGACACAGAATCTGAACTGGGATCCAGACTCCAAGCTGTCAGCACAGAGCCCAATGCCGGGGCTTGAACTCACAAATCATGAGATCATGACTTGAGCTGGAGTTGGATGCTTAACTGACTGAGTCACCCAGGTGCCCCAGAGATTCACTTTTTAAACACCTCATTAGTTTTCTAATGCTGCTATAACAAATTACCACAAATTTAGTGTCTTAAAATAACAGCAATATATTCACTGACAGTTCTGGAGTTCAGAAGTCCTAAAACCAATGTGTTAGCAGGAATGTTCCTCCTGGAGGCTCTAGGAAAGACTTAGTGTCCTTGCCCTTGCCACCTTCTAGAATCTTCCTGCATTTCTTGACCCAGACTCCTTCTTCATATTATCTTGGATGATGCTTCTCTCTTGACATCTCTTCCTTTAACATTGACTGTCCTGCCCCCCTCTTTCACTTATAATGACCCTTGTGATTGCATTGGGCCCTCCTAGACAATCCAGGATAATCTGCTTATCTCAAGGACAGCTGATTCTATAAGCTTAATATCTACAGCCATAATTCCCCTTCTCCGTGTAACATATTTAAGGGTTCTGGGAGTTAAAACATGGACACCTTTGGAGGCCGTCACGCTGCCTACTATAGTGGGCCTATGTAACCATGACAGACCTTGTGACTCATCCCTTCTGGCCTCAGCTGGTTGGATCAGGATAGATACTTGACATTGGTGGAACAGTCTCTAGTTGTGATGAGTCAAACATTGCTTGGTACTTGAACTGTAAGGTTATATGGAACATGGCCTTGCTCATGTGTTCTTTGTCTCCAGTCCCTTGAAGTCCATGCCTATCCTGTCCTTCAAAGAAAATCCTTTTACTTGGACTGTGGGTAGATGTTGTTTCCTTGCATCTACATGTTCCCTAACTGAAAGTGTTTATACACAAATGAAGCAACAATAATTAATCATTATTGAGTACTGATTTGAGGATTGGAAAATAAAACTTGGGCTTGAGTTTAGTTTTCCATGCTGCCTATTCTTCTCCTTCTTATGATCAACATCTCAAATCAATGACAAAGGCAGTTAAATTGATTTAAAAGAGTTTCCTTGCTGGGGACTGAGATGTTCGATGGTCTCTGTCACTTCTGCTGCTGATTAATACATTTTCAGATCATCTTGTAGCTTAGGACTTTAAAATACATTTTATTCAGAGCGCCTGGGTGACTCAGTTGGTTGACTGTCCGACTCTTGATTTCAACTCAGGTTATGATCCCAGGGTCATGGGATCAAGCCCCATGTTAGGCTCTGTACTGACTGTGAAGCCTGCTTAAGATTCTCTCTGCCCCTCTCCCCTGCCTGTGCTTGCTTTCTTTCTTTCTTTCTTTCTTTCTTTCTTTCTTTCTTTCTTTCTCTTTCTTTCTTTCTTTCTTTCTTTCTTTCTTTCTTTCTTTCTTTCTTTCTTTCTTTCTTTCTTTCTAAAAAATAAGAAAATATTTTTAAAAATTTGCTCACTTATTGTTAAAAAGAAACATTACTGTATTTGGGGACTGGGAATATCAAATTCATACTGTGTATCCCAGCTGACCTGTTATGGTCAATAATATATGACAATCCCAGCTAGAGTTCCCTTCTTTACTTAGTTTATCTAGTGAGAGCCACTCTTCAGCTGCCCTGCCCCTCATGACTGGAATATTCATCTCTGGAAGTTACCTTGAGTTCCTTTTGGACCTGAGAAGTGAGTCAAATTTGGGCATCCAGGCCAATAACTGCAGAGCAATGGAACTTAGGCCATTTCTTACAAGGAAATCACTGCCTTGAAGCTGAGGCCCAAAGTGAAAAACATTCACTTTTTAAATTAATTCATTTTATTTTATTTTTTATGTTTATTTTATTTATTTATTTTTTTAATGTTTATTTATTTTTGAGAGAGAGAGAGAGAGTGCAAGCAGGGGAAGGGCAGAGAGAGAGGGAGACACAGAATCCAAAGCGGGTTCCAGGCTCCAAGCTATTAGCACAGAGCCTGACACGGGGCTCGAACCCACAAACTGCGAGATCATGACCCGAGCCAAAGTCAGGCGCTTAACCGACTGAGTCACGCAGGGGTCCCTTTAATGTTTATTTTTGAGAGAGAGACACATGCGCAGAGAGCATGAGCAGGGGAGGCAGAGAGAGGAGACACAGAATTCAAAGTAGGCTTCAGACTCCGAGCTGTCAGCACAGAGCCCAACGTGGGCTTGAACTCACAAACTGAGATCATGACCTGAGCTGAAGTTAAACCCTTAACTGACTTAGCCACCCAGGTACCCCTAAATTAATGTTTTAATTAATATTTTTGTGAAGGTATAATTTACATATGATAAATCCACCTGTTTTAATTCCATGATATTTGAGTGTAGTTACAGAATTATATAACCGTCACCATGATTACATTTTGGAACATTCCACCCATACCTCCAAATGAAACCCATGTCAATTTGTAGTCAGTTCCCATTCCTGCCTCAGCCACAGGCAACTACTTGTCTATTATCTGTCTCTATAAAATGTCCTTTTCTGTACATTTCTTATAAGTAAAATCATAAAAGATGTGGTCATTTTTTAAATCTGGCTCTTTCACTTAGTGTAATGTTTTTGAGGTTCATCCATATGCTAACATGTCTGAGCACTTCCTATCTTTTTATTGCTGAGTAGTATTCCACTGCATGGATATATCACATTTTGTTTATCTATATTCAAAAATATTAATTTTTACTATTAGATCATTAAAATGTATTCTAGCTCAGAAAATGTATTGTGAGGAACCTGCCAGATGTATTCAGATCTAGGGTACCAGGATGGATTCATGTCTGTCTTTCATTATAGTTAGGGATTCTTGGATTAACATTCTTTCCCTTGAAGTGGGCTCGAAGTTCAGCTCAGTCTAAATCTTCTGGTTGGGAGGCCTGGGGACACTGACTCAGGGCTCGGTTTCTCTAAACTCACATCTCCACAGCTATGGTAGGTAAAATCTAGCATTTAGGGGTAGGAAAATTCTGGGCCAATAGAAAACAACTCACCCCTTGGCACTCATCTAAGGGTGGCATAAGTATAGCATCTTTGTTGGTAGGAAAACAACAGTTCAGAACACCTAGCAACATAACTTGAAAATATCTAGCTTTTCATGAATGGCAGGCTTCCTCAGTCTTGGTGAATTAATAATTCTTCCTTTTAGTGTTTCTAGGATTTCTCCTGTAAGAGGTCTGGAATTATTTGGATTACATAATTGGCTCTTATAGCCTTTGTTCAACAATTATTGAGCAACTATTATGTGCTAGGTCATTTGTATAAATGGTCGATTAAATCCTTGCAGTAATCTTTTTTTAAGTTCTATTTTCTTTTTTTAAAAATTATTTTTATCTATCATTTATTTATTTATTTATTTATTTATTTAGAGAAAGGGGCAGGCTTCATGATGATAGCCCTGACACAGGGCTTGAACCCAGAAATGATGAGATCATGATGTGAGCCGAATCAAGAGTTAGACGCTTAACCGACTGAGCCACCCAGGCACCCCAAATCCTTGCAATACTCTTATAAAGGAGCTACTTTTATATTTATTTTACAGATGGAGAAATTGAAGCTAAGAGAGATTAATTTATTTGCCCAAATCACCGAAGCCAAGTCAAGATTTGAACCCACTTGATCTAAGACCCATTCTTCCTATACACAAGCTACTACAGGTAACTTTTAAAAGTGGAGGTGGAATTTAATTTATTGTGGTAGAATGTGACAGAGGAAGTAGAAGATTATTAAAACATGTCTTTCCCAGTTGTTTTAAGGATAGAAAACAGACAGCAGCTTGATAACTATCAGACTCATGGGGGCAGGGTGGAATCAGGGGAAGAGGTGCCCGTTTGTTGAGTTTGAGGGAACTCCCAAAGTGATTCTATTAATCTAGGTTCCCCCAATCCATACCATTACTTTGTTCATAGCTTAGCTGCATAAATAATTGTAAGGATCACATAGTTCTTAAAAGATAGTAAATAATACTTCATTCTATTATGATGAAAATAGGTGATAAGTGGAAATATAAAATATTAAGCATTTTCCCAGGAACTTAGATACTGTGAAAGTAGGGTCATAGATTCTGAGGCATAGAATTACCTTACCAGTTGCTTTTACCAATAAACTACTGGGCTTTTTAACGTTGATTCACACTTTTTCCTCTGCCCAAATACTTTTCTCACACATTTTGCTTGTTTGAAACCTTCTCAACCTCTATTTCTCATCATGAATGTTAGGCCTTTGGAGAAAACTTCCCTGATCACCCACTTTAAAACAGGTTAGTCCCATTTTTAAAGCAGCTGTTTTTAATCTCCGCATCACGATCACAGTTTGCAATTATATATGGTTTATTTATTGACTTCCTCACAGTCTGTCCTACCTCATTCCATTATGCTGTAAATTCCCTGAGGGCAGGGAACAGGCCTATTTTAATCACCACTCTAGAACCACTTGCTAGTGTAGTGCTGGGCATTTAAAGAATTTCAATGAAAAAAAATTGTAACTAGATGAGGTGATGGATGGTAACTAAACGTATTGGGGTAATCATTTTGCAATGTATGCTGTATACACATTTATATAGCATTGTGTGTCAATTATATGTCAATAAAACAGATCAATTTATTATAAATTAATAATATAATTAAATATATGTTACATATATAACATAATTTATATATATATAATTTTTATATAATGTAATTAATCATAATAGAAAATAATATAAATTAATAATATAAAATTCATTTATATTAGAAGTAAAACAAAGTGCTATCAGTAGTAAAACAGGTCAGGCTTCAAACTATGCCTTTAAAGCCTACTCTCGGGGCGCCTGGGTGGCTCCGTCGGTTGAGCGTCCGACTTCAGCTCAGGTCACGATCTCGCGCTCCGTGAGTTCGAGCCCCGCGTCAGGCTCTGGGCCGACGGCTCAGAGCCTGGAGCCTGCTTCAGATTCTGTGTCTCCCTCTCTCTCGGCCCCTCCCCCGTTCATGCTCTGTCTCTGTCTCAAAAATAAATAAATGTTAAAAAAAAAAATTTAAAGCCTACTTTCAAGCTCCTTAAATATTGAAAGGAGTTTCCACGTTGTGGGAGTTAACACATTTTGTAGGCCAGTAGACCACTTGCAACTGCGCTCAGCCGCTTCAGTCTGGCAGCCAAAATTGATCCAGTTGGAACCTTTCTAAGTTGTCATCACTACTGAGACCCATAAAGCCGTTGTCTTGCTGAAGACAAGTTAGCACACCCTGCACTTTTCTCTCCAGGCACCTCAGATCCAACAACTCAGGAAAATCCACAGAAGGAACCTTGCAAATTGTAGAAATTATTCAACTGCTTAACAGCTATTTTAATTGTTTTTGCCTTTTATTTTTTTATTTTTTATTTTTTTTTATTTTTTTAGATTTTGCATCTGCATCTGCCTTATATGAAGTCCCAGGAGTTTTAGGAGGACAGGAAAAAATGCCTAGAAGATGTTGCCTCAATTAGCCCTAAAGAGCCAAATAGCTCTGGCAGTCTTTCATAGAGTATCATAGGCAAGGAAAGACAGTTCTACACTGAAACCACTGCTTCATGTTGTGAAAAGAAAGGGAAAGAAAAACCCAGCAACCAGCCATTTTCTAGTGAAGTTAAAGTACTTGAGGGCAATTCTCTGAAAAGATCTTCAGTAAGAGATGTGAGTTTTAAACTTCTTTTGGATTCCTCGTGATCAGAACAAGTTCCTCTTAATTTCTGTGTGAAAGTGCAAAGGTCTAAGGCATTTGTTTCATAAAGAGCAAGCAAGCATTGCCCCTAAACTGAAATATTTATTTTTTCTCCTCTTTGGGTCTTTTTTGCTCTTTTTCCATTGTTAAAAGGAAAACCATAGGATCAAAATGGAGTCATTTATATGAAGGTTCCATGTCAGCCAAACAAAACTTAATACTAAACTTAATTGAGGCTTGGGTGCCTGGGTGGCTTAGTTGGTTGAGCGTTGACCCTTGGTTTCAGCTCAGGTCATGATTTCACAGTTTGTGGGATCCACCCCTGTGTGGGGCTCCACATTGTCAGTGTGGAACCTCCTTGGGATTCTCTCTCCCTCTCTCTCTGCTTCTCCCCTGCTCACTCTCTCTCTAAATAGATAAACTTAAAAAAAATAAATAAATTGAGGCTTTAGCTTCTTCTACAATGTAACCTTTAAACAGATAACCTGAAATTTCCTGGTCAGCACTTGGAGGTAATTCACTGATAGATCTCTTCTTTTTTTGCTTTAGGTGACCTTGACTAAAACAACACATTCTTTGCTAATAATTTCTTTTTTTCTTCTGTTCCCTCTCTTCCTTTTCTGCAGTTTGATGGAGCTCCTTTCTATTTGCTAGATGAGAGGCTGTCTAATTCATGAGTCATTGAATAAAGTCAATTTAATCTTTAAATTTAATTCAATGAATTTTCTTTAATACCATATTGTAATAATTAGACTGGCTCTTAAATTCGAAGAGAAAATGCTGACACTTAGAATTCAATGTAAAAGCATCTTTAATATATATTAAGGAGCAGTGTGATTAAAACCAATATTAAGATCATCTTCTGAAATATGCATGGACAAACTAATGTCTATTAGGACAAACATAGGTATGCATGCTTCTTGGGGTGTCTTGTTTAATGAAAACCCATATATTTGGCCTAGTTTTTGTGGACAGGTCTCGTTTTATTTATTATCAAATTATTTATTACCAAAACCAGAGTGCTCTGTGGAATATAGTTTTCTCTCTCGTGTCCATATTTATACTAGAATCTCTCTCTTTTTTATTTTTTTTAAAGTAATCTCTAGGCCCAATATGAGGCTCAAACTTACAACCCCAAGATCAAGAGCTGCATACTTTACCAAGTGAGCCAGCCAGATGCCCCACTTAGAATCTCTTCCCATGCTTGTTCCATGGATTTTTTTTTATTATATACCTACATGTCATTAAAATGACATAAAAATATATAATACTATTTTAAAGCTCAATAACACAGTTTGGATTAATGTTTGCAGATTCTAAGAGTTGCTCAAAAAGCTCTGAAAAATCTAAGGTTAAAGCTGTGCTCAGAAAAGAGTGACTATTTGCCATAGATGGCTATGAAGCAATTGACATGTGACTAATCTGAATGAGATGTTGCCGTTAGTAAAATTCATACTGGGTTTCAAAGACTTAGTATGGAAAAAAGAATGTAATCTATCCCCCTAATAATTTTTTATGGACTTCTTGTTGAAATATTTTGGATATTTTTGGTTACATAATTATTCTTCAAATTATTTTCATCTGTTTCTTTTAGCCCTTTTAATGTGGAGACTAGAGTATTTATGTTACCATTGAGGCTTGCATTACATTTCTGTTGGACAGCATTTCTCTCCAGGCCAAGGATCAGCTGTCTCAATCTTAATTCCTTATTGGCTCTGTCTTTAGAATGCTTTTTGTGACTTCTTGTCACTGACCAAGGTAAATTATGGACTTAAAGTGGGCTTTCTATAGGCAGATTCCGAATAGTTGTAGTGCATTCTGTATTGCTTGGGCAAAGTAATGTTTGACTTGTTCTCAGTTTTGTAAGCACTTAATTTCCAAGTACTGCATTGGTGATAACATGAAAGAGGGTGGTAAAAATTGAAAGCTACATAATTCTTGTTTGTGATCCATATAATGATTTCTGTAAAAGAGGTCTGACCCATATAATGATTTCTGTAAAAGAGCTCTGCGGATTCCATCTTGAAATTTTCTGGTAGGAATCAGGGCTTTTTATAATGTCAGCAAGTATGTGAACAATAGGAATATTTATGTAGACACATTATTTCATAGAATATGAATGTCTCAGGGAAGAGTTAATTCTCCATTTAAGATACTGGTACTATAGTTAACAGTAGTTAAAGTCTTATTTGTCCTGTTAGGTTCTCTTTTCAAGTTTTTGATTTGCCTTAACTGAGAAATACTTTTCAAAATAATAATAATTTCCATTCTTTTACTCATTCATTCACATTTATTGACTCCAGCACTGGTGAGAGGCTTCATGATAAAGCAGGTGCTCAACGACAGCATAATTGGCATTTTGGGTTGAAGGGAGGATGCTGTCCTCTGCATTTTGTTTAGCAGCATCATCGGTGCTAACAGCATCCCGACCATTATGAAAACCCAAAATGTCTCCAGACAGGGCCAAATATTCCCTGGGGAGCAAAATTGTCTCCCCATTTGAGAAGCATTGACAATAGCAAGGAAGAACAGATGGGAGTTGGAGGTGGGGGTAGGAGAAAACAAGGGAAGTGGCAGTTGGGATCAAACAGATGAGTGGATGTAAGAGACATAAGGAGGAAGAATAGAGAAATCTCTGGGATTGCTAAATTGTGTGGACTAAGGCAGAGACAGGAATTAGCAACAAGCTGGGTTTGGGCAACTGGAGAGATCGTGGTGCTTTCACTGAACAACAACAACAACAAAAACCAAAACAAAAGACAAACAAACAGGGGCGCCTGGGTGGCTCAGTAGGTTGAACGTCCCGCTAGAGAGTCTCAAACATTCATCAAGGTGAAGCATAGTGAAAACTAAAGACACATATCAAACATTTCATTATGGACAGATACTGAATTGAGAGAGCAACGAAACAGGAGGAGAGCTGAAAGAAAAGAGAAGAAGAAATGACATATAATTCAGACAAACAGGTAAAAGTGAAGAGAGGAGGACTGATTATTCACTTACTGTTAACTGAGTGCCGTAAACCTTTATGTGATTTTAATTTCAAAGAAGCTGGGAAATACAACATTCTTGTAACTCACTCTCTTATACCACATTTCAAAATTTCAAACATACAGAAGAGTGGAAATAATTTTACGGCAACAGCATATATCCATCACTTAAATTATACAATGAAAATTTAAATATACCTGCTTTATTACGTTATCTGTCCATATCTCCATCCATTAAAGCATCTTAATTTCTTGATGCATTTTTGAGTAAGTTGCAGAGTTTAGTACATTTATCCCACATTCACATATGCATATTACGAACTGGAGTTCAACATTTGTTAAAAATTTTCCAATCTACTTCTATTATCTTTAAAGTCTATATCCAATTCCTTCTGTTGGAAAATGAGTAGCAACTAATTTCATATACATTTTTGGTGACCTGTTTGGGATGCTAATACTGAAGATTTTTTACCAACAATTATTCTAGATTAGATTCTTGAATATACAGGCTAGCCACACCTGGCTTTTTGTTTTTTGTTTTGTTTTTTCCTGTGTCCTGGTACCTAGTATTTGGCCAGGCACAAGGTAGGATCTCTATTTGTTAAATGTGTTTTTTTGCAACTAGAGATATGGTATCATTTCTTCATCAAACGGAATTAAGCTTAGGCCATGCCCCAGGCATCTTTGGGACCACTAAATACTGTTCGCTTCATGATGCTCTTACCAGTCCATGAAATAATAAACTGTGTAGTGTTGTTTGTTATAAAGAATTAGGAACCTAAATTTGTAGGTTCAAGTAATGCCTTTGCTGCTATGGGACCTTAGACAAATCTCAGCCTGAACTTATGCATTAAGTTTAAATTGGATTGAGAGTACCTACCTACATTTGGTGCCCACACTTGTGATTTTCCAACAAGCCTTTGCATGTAGTAGAGCTTTGTCACCTGTGACCTGCACACAGCTGTCGTATATTGTTTCACATTCAAAGGATGTGAAAACATCAGCAGTCTTGTCTCTCTTCTATCCTCCCTCCTTGCCTTCTTCTCTCCTTTTTTTTTTTTTTATTTCTGGAACTTAAATATATCTCAGAAGTAAATAGTAAAGAAAGTAAAAGTAAACAAAGAAAGTAAAAAGAAACGAAAACCAACAAATAAAAAACTCAAAATAGTTTGGAGTCAAAGATGTCTTGTTAAAAAGAAAGAGCAAAAATCAAAATCCATAGAACCTCAGTGTTCAAAGAGGCAGCAAATTCTATTAGCCTTAGGCAAACTGTGCCCTCTGAGGAGTCTGCATTCTAGAAAAGAGCAGTTTTGTGAAAGGGGAAACAAAGGGTTTTCAAGTACTCCAGAACCTCTCCAAGACAGGGCTGTTACCCTGGCAGAGTTATTCTTAAAGGTGATTTCTCCAAAGCATTTACTCTAAAAGGCCACCTAAAATGACTGGGTGCCTGACTTTAAATCATCTGTTTTTAAGAATATAATTTGAAAAAGGCTCCTACTTATTGCAATGGAGTACTTTTATATCGAAGACTCATACGGCCATTTTTTTAAACATAAAAATGGTTAAAGAGAGAGGTTTAAAATGTAGTTCACAATATACAAAGGAGCATTTGCTTGCCGAATTTAAATTGCGTCATTATAACATGTTGTACTTTTTCCTCCTTTGGGCTTACTTGGAATACTAACATGTTGGATAGCTACTACATATTTTCAAAGTGCTTAAGGATGAATTTGTAACTCAAATTATCATGACATTATTGTAACATTATTGATTAACGCTGCTTTAATCTTAAAGGTTCTTTAGATACCCAGGATGTTGAAAAATGCTTTAATATGGGTAACTAAATTTCCTAAGTAACAGTGACAACGTTTTCAACGGAGGAAATTTTTCTATTAATACAGGAGCCAGAATGTTAAGAAATTCTGTTAAACTGTTACAAACTTATAATAAAGGCAAGGACAAAGTTTGCCTTAAAGGGTTTGCTTGGGAAGCAGTGGTTTATAGCATAACTTCTGAATTCATGTGTCTGTGCCAAGGGTGTTTCCTTTTTTGTCTTTTTCCTTTTTATATGCAACAATAGGAGCATGTTTAATATTGATGAGTCTGACCTCCTGGGAGTTATATTATATGTACCCTTTTGGAATACAAATGCTATTTGATTTATATGGTAAATGCATAGAATTTTGGAGATTAGCATTTTAATCAACTCTAATCTCTTAGGATTTTTTTTTTTTAATTCACTTTGCTATTTTGTCATAAAAAATTCGAAAAATGAACTTTTGAAATGGCAGCTAATCTCTCAAGTAAACAGATGCAAGGTCTGCATCAAACATAAAAGCACTATATGTAGCAACCATTCCCAAACCATAGGCTCAAGCACATTAACAGTGTTCAAGACTATCAGTTATCAAAGAACAATCCATTCGCTCCACAAATATTTATTGAAGAGCCATGCTTCTTCAGGCACTTGAAGGGGGGAGTGGGTAGTATATGTGGCCTCGATATTATAGAACCTCTCAATTGGAATTTGGCTTCAGTTTTTTCACCGTTTAAAATTCTTTTTAACTTTTTTTTTTTTCATGGCAGGTCCCGGAGCTTTGAAGTTCCATGTGAATCTTCCAGCCGACGAGCTCTTTCCACGGGGACAATGCATTCGATTCGCACAGCGGAGATGAAAGTCTCCTAGATTGAGCAAACAGTTTTCGCGCCCGGCTTCGGGGCGAAGCCGAGCGAGGGCGGAGGGGGGGGGCGGCGGCCATTGGGGGGCCAGGCCCCGGCTGCGTTCTGCGCAGCCATTGGCGGACTCAGAGCGCAGCACTGAGCATGTTCTGGGCTGCCGCCCGCTGGCTCTCGGCTGCAGCCGCAGCCACGGCAGCCGCGGGAGCAAGCGCGCATTGTGCGAAGCGGAGGCAGATGCTAGCAGGGCCAGCCCCGCGCGATTTGGCCTCCTCTCCCAGCGGCTCGCCTGGCCGCCTGACTGTCCCGGGAGCCTCCCCCTGTGCGGGCTGGGGGCCAAGGAGGGCCGGCATGGCCTGAATGCTGGAGGCGCCTCGGCTCTGCAGCGGGATTGCAACATGGGGAACCAGGATGGGAAGCTGAAGAGGAGCGCAGGTGATGCCTTGCACGAAGGCGGAAGCAGCGCAGAGGATGCTGTCGGGCCCAGAGATGTGGAAGCCACAAAGAAGGGGAGCGGGGGCAAGAAGGCGCTGGGCAAGCACGGCAAGGGGGGAGGAGGTGGCGGCGGGGGAGAGCCAGGCAAGAAGAAGAGCAAGTCGGAATCCAGAGCCTCAGTGTTTTCCAACCTGCGGATCAGGAAGAACCTGTCCAAGGGGAAAGGCACCAGCGGCTCGCGCGAGGATGTGCTGGACTCCCAGGCCTTGCAGATCGGGGAGCTGGACAGCGCGCACTCCCTGGTCACCAAGACCCCAGATCTCAGCCTCTCTGCAGACGAGACGGGCCTGTCGGATACCGAGTGTGCTGACCCTTTCGAGGTAACCCGTCCAAGTGGCTCTGGACCCACCGATGTTGGGGTTGGGGGCAGGGTGGTCTTGGGGGATTTGGAAGCTGCTGCAGGGGTGCAGGATGGACAAAGAACCAGTTCCGGCTCGGACACGGACATCTATAGCTTTCACTCGGCCACGGAGCAAGAGGACTTGCTCTCAGACATCCAGCAGGCGATCCGCCAGCAGCAGCAGCAGCTGCTGCTCCAGGGCCCTGAGAAGCCTGCAGTAGCCCCCACAGCCGCCTCCCCCCAGCCCGGGGCCTTCTTGGGCCTGGACCAGTACCTGCTGGGCACGAGCAGCGCAGCCGGGGAGGCCCCTTGCAGTCCCGACACGGAGCAGGCTCTGTCTACCCTGTCTGACCTGCCTCGGAGCCTGGTCACCGAGCCCCGGGTGCCCGAGCAGCCTCCACCCCCCGGAGCCTTAGCTGTGCCTGGCCTGCCGGTGGGCCAGCCTGCTGCTGCAGACTCGCCCTCCCCCCCGGCCTTCCGGTTCCCCGAGTCCTCACCAGCGGAGGAGGGCTCGGCCAGAAGCCCCGGCCCAGGGGTTGGGGACACTGATGAGGAAGGCGAGGAAGATACTTTTGAGGATGCCCCCCGAGACTCTCCCGGGGAGGCGTGGGGCCTGGAGGCGGGAGAGGACCCCCCGAGGCCGGGGGCAGAGCCCGAGGGGGAGCCCGGCAGGCCCGGCGCCCTGGCAGCCGCCTCCCTGCCAGGCAGTCCTGCGCCCAGTCCACGCTGCTTCAAGCCCTACCCGCTCATCACTCCCTGCTACATCAAGACCACCACCCGGCAACTCAGCTCGCCCAATCACTCTCCGTCTCAGTCTCCCAGCCAGAGCCCCAGGATTAAGAGGCGGCTGGAGTCTTCCCTGAGCCGGGGGCCCAGGGCTGCCCTCATCTCCGCCGCCGCTCCGCCCAAGAAGCACCGGGCTGACGGCGGCCTCACCTGCGGCCTCAGCCGCTCAGCGGACTGGACAGAGGAGCTAGGCAGCCGCGCGCCCCCGGCCGGGGGCTCTGCGCACCTACCGGCACGCGAGGCTGCCTCAGAGGGGGGCGGTGGGGTGCCCCCCGTACTGGCAGCCAAGGTGTCTGGGGCGCAGGCGGCTGCAGATGGCTTCCAGAACGTGTTCACAGGTGAGCGCGCCCTGCTGCTGGGTCACCTGCCAATCAGGGCCTTCCCCGGTCACTTGCTCTCCTCGCCTTGCGAAGCCTAGACTTGCTTCTGGCATGTCCTGACTCAGGGAATCCTTTCACGTCCTGCTTTCAAGTTTAGTAAAATTTCTGGGTTTTTATTGTTCTTTTTTTTTTTTTTTTAACAAGGTCTTAAAGGGAACAACTTTGTTATGTCTCCTAAGTCATCGCAAGGAAGGGCTGCTCCAACCATTTGTCCAAAACGTGCTATTCTCTATGTCCAGGGTCCCGCCAGGCAGATCAACTCTTTTTTTTTTTTTTTTCACAGCTAACTGAGCCATCATTGTCTTTCCTTCCTCATCCTCACATCATTAAAAATAAGAAAATTGTTAATGATTTTTTGACAAGGGTCAGCGTGGGAGAAACAAATAATTTATTCCAGTACTATCCAGAGGCAAGCTCTGACTGCTCTAATATATATGTGTCTGCTTATATATGTAATATGTAGTTTCTGTCAGCAATCTGGGTTGACTACTCAGTGAAATTAAGGGGATGTACTCCAGTTTGCTGATGCAACCACTCTTAGAAAGTTAATAAGTAATGAAATAGAATATTAGGGATAATTTTCATTTGGCTTTATGTCCAATCAGCACAGGTATAGCTTGGAGTCGCTGAAGGTGAGAAGACCACAAGGACGTGTAATCCAACTGGTGGGCACCATAAAAGCCCAGCTAAAGGGCCCATTTACTGTGGTAAATAGTTTATCCTTTCTTATAGGTGTGTAGGTCCCAAGGCCTTACCTTAACTACTCATTGTTTCATGTTCTCTTCCTTCTATTCTTTTTTTTTTTTTTTTAATGTTTAAAGTTTATTTTGAGAGAGAGAACAAGTGGGGGAGGAACACACACACACACACAGAGAGAGAGAGAGAGAGAGAGAGAGAGAGAGAGAGAGAGAATCCCAAGCAGGCTCTGCACTGTCAGCACAGAGCCTGATGCAGGGCTCAAACTCACGAACCATGAGATCATGACCTGAGCCAAAATCAAAAGTCCAACGCTTAACGGACTGAGCCACCCAGGTGCCCTCTTCCTTCTACTCTTAATTATTAAAGGAAATAATAAGTGCAAGAATTTATGGAATAGGAAAGAATGAAAATTTATGCAATTACTGGTAGGTTTATGATAATTATTTGCATGGTAAAAATTTCAAATGTAATTTGAAAAGCTTAAGTCTTCAATTCTGTTACTGTAATAAATAGGTTATCTATAAAACATTTCTTGGGGCTCCTGGGTGGGTCAGTCAGTTAAGCATCTAGCTCTTGGTTTCAGCTCAGGTCATGATCTCACATTTGGTGGGTTTGAGTCCCACGTAGGACTCTGCTCTGGCGGCATGGAGTCTGCTTGGAATTCTCTCTCTTCCTCTCTCTCTGTCCCTTCCCTGCTCTCTCTGTCTCTCAGAATAAATAAATAAACATTAAAAAACACATTTCTTAAGTGACATTTCTCAATGGGCATAGCTACTTCGTTGGCTAAATGCCAACTTGTATTTACCACATTTTTATTTTCACCTGTATTTTACATATGTTTCACCTTTTGTTTTACATTTATAGATTCTTATACTAAGAGTAGTCTTTATTTATTCACTTTATTCATTTATTTATTGCTTGCTCTCTTTCTTTTTATTTTTTTTAACTTCTTCTCCCTTCCCTTTATTGTGTAGGTTAAATGAAAAGGGATGCTTATAGTCTAATACCCTTTAGGTAAGTTGTAAAAAATATGAATAAAAAACAAAAAAAAAAGGCCTTGAAAGATCATTTTTGAGGGAAGAAGATAGGAAAATTCTTGAGTTAATTTTTTTAATTTAATTTTGGTGAGAAATCATGTGTTTCATCTTTATCTAGGTAATCATTCATTTATAAATATATTTTTTTAAATGAAAATGTCACCATGATTCAGATTATCATCTATTAATATTAATGATTGCTCATTCTAATAGCATTAGACTTTGGATATATATATATATTCGCTTTAACTTAATATATATATATATATATATATATATATATATATATATATATATGTATATTCTTGGCAGCCACGTTGTATCAGGCAATATGCTAGTGGCTGGACATACAAAGGTCATTAAATCAGGGTTTTGTTTCTCCAGGGCTCCCTGAGTACGCAGGAGCACATGGAAACATGCAGTATAGTGTTCTGGGAGCATCAAGGGTACAGGGACTGATCTCCTTGGCAGGGGTCAGGGAAGAGGAATCCATTCATAGGAGGATTTTTCAGAGTCCTGAAGATCGTAGGCCCTTAAGAGAAAAACATGGTTTATCCTTGTTACTTGCATTACACTTTATTTTGCTAAGTATTTCCAAATTTGAAATTTTGGACAATTAAAGGAGTCCTGTTCAGTGAGTACCTGTGTTCTATTTCCCTTTCCAGGGAGAATTTTTTACTGTACAAGGGTGAAATTGCAGAGTGAGTTGTTTTAATATGGACATTACTGATTTTGTCTTTGATGGTTGGATATATAGCTGGTCTGTGATCAGTAGATATTTGTGTAGCAGTTTCCATATATTTAGCTCACCCACTCACTTTCTTTTCAAAAAAAGAAAAATTTGTGGGTTTAACCTAATCTTATAACTGGTGGGGAAATGCAGGTAGGTAAAGAGATGAAATAATTTTCTCAAGGTCACACTGTGATTCATTCAGAGGCAAAGCCAGAAATAGAAGCTGAGTCTACTGATTTAAGTCTGAATGTCCTTGCTTATTACTTATTTTTGGATGTTTGACACTGTAAGGCAACATGGAGTAAAAGCTGTTTCTAAAAAATACAGACTTTATAAGATTTTTCAGTTCCTGTTTCTAATAAGGTCCATCCCTTTAACTGTTGAACATCTGGCCTTCCTTGGGCTGGAAGAAGAGTGATTGTTGGTTAGACTGATCCAGATTTTCTCTAGGCAGCTCTCAGGGACACTGTTCTTGTGGTGGAGTGAATCGAGATTGACACAGGCCCCTGTTTCTCAGTTGCTGTCTGTTTTCTTGTCATCTGCCATCACATTTGGTTCTTTACCATCCTCTACAATTTTATGGGTGTCTTGGATATTATCAGAGGCCTAGGGAACAGTAGTATTCTCCTTAGGGAATCTGTTTTGTTTTCTTTTTTTGGCCTTAATTTTGCATGCATGTCTTTGGATCCATTAATTGCCAGCTGCCTTTGAAGCAGGTGATCATTTATCTATAAACTTCCATAAACATCATTTATTTTTAAACCATAGAATGAGGGTTGTCAGCTCTGCAGAAAGGAACAGATGTTTTTGCTTTTTACTGCCTTCCAAATGTAGGAGAAAATTCAAGTGGAAAGAGATCTTCATGGCACATGTTTGTGTTTGTTTGGTAGATATAAAAACATTTAGTGATGATGGAGACAAAAACTTTATCTTGTGTTAGCTGTTAAAAACCGATGATGTTTTAGGCCATTGCACTGAAATATTTCCAGTTAATTTGTTTGAAATACAGTTGTTTTCAGTGCTGAGGAGAAAAAAATGGCTTCTGAAATTTGAGAGGTTCTTTTGTACATTAAGTCTAGCAGAAGCTTGTTCATAGATTTTTGCAGTTAATTAAAGTTTAGACAGGGGCGCCTGGGTGGCTCAGTCAGTTAAGTGTCCAACTTCAGCTCAGGTCACGATCTCGCGGTCATTGAGTTCTAGCCCCACGTCGGGCCCTGGGCTGATGATGGCTCAGAGCCTGGAGCCTGCTTCCGATTCTGTGTCTCCCTCTCTCTCTTTGCCCCTCACCCGTTCATGCTGTCTCTCTCTGTCTCAAAAATAAATAAACGTTAAAAAAAAATTAAAGTTTAGACATGTGAGATGTTAAATTTGTGATGCTAAATCACTTTTGATAGGAAGCTTTCCAAAGTCAATTATGTGCTTATCTTTTTTTAAACACATGGAATCAAAGTTTAATCTGTTTTAAATGGCTTAGTGAAGGCAGGCCATTGTTACGTGCTGTGAAAACACTGGGGACGCCCTCCACAGCTATTGCAGTGTGCAGGGTGGCTCTAGTCCTGAGTTTTTGCATCTTTGTTTCTTGGCTCTTTCCTTCCTCTCAGCTATTTATTCATAGAGCTGTCTTTGTCTTCTCTCCACCCACCCCTCATACTTCTAATTTGATCTTTCTGATCAATTTGTTATTGGCTGGCAAAGCCTGTAATTATCATGTAAAGTTATATTTATTGCACTTCTACTAAATGGCAGATACTGTGTGGTGCATTACATAAGTGTCTATAATCCTGACAACAGTTTTAAAGTATAGCTGTTTACCCCCATTTTCCCAATGAGCTAAGCAAGGTTCAGACCAGTGAAGTAACTTGCCTAAGGGCATTAAGCTAGTAAATCCCTCCTCTAAGATTTGTACTTAAGTAAGCAAATCTTTTGTTAACATGCCTAGGTGTAAAATCAGGTGAATCGGTGAGCTTTTGAGTTGCTAATTGATAATTGGCTTGGGTATTAGCATTTGGATTGTGTGACTCTCATTTTGGCTTTTCTAAAGGTTATCTTGATTTTTTTATCTGTAGAGAAGGACCCACTCTAGGAGTACAAGGTTTTCTTATATAGCTGGTTAAAATTATTAAACTTTGATTTGTGAAGGCCAGTTGCAGTCTTATTTCTTGTATTAGCATCTGACAGAGTAAATATATCCTTCATGTCCAATATGTGAAGGAAAGTCAGAAATCATCCCAGATGTATATAGAAAATGCATCTTTCTTACTCTAACAGGAAAGGGGGTTATATGAATGCTGTCTTTTCCCCTATTTCTTGACTTACTGGGTTCCATATATCAGAATAGATCATGGTAACAAAAGCTGAGACTACATTAGTTTGGTTGGAAAAATCATTTCTTATGATTTCTTTAAGACTGTGGTTTTGGTTGAAGTCAAGTACCCCAGTGATGGGCTTTAATGATGACTTTATGTGTTGAGGACTGGCCTAGTTTTAAGTGCATTTAGGTATTTAGATATAAACCATGTGTATTTGAAATTGAACAAGTGCTTTTAGAGCCGTATTTCCTTCTGATTCTATTAAAATGTGCTGAACATACACACTCATGTGATAGTTAAGCAGATAAATTTGTATCCTAGCTTTTTAAAGTGACTCTCAAGTAATTTTTTCTCACATATATGAAGCTGGAGGAGTAATTTCAAATTAATAATGTTAAGATTAAGTGAAATAGTATGTGTAAAGCCACTACAAATCTGCCTAGCATGTAGGAGGCATATGATTGGTGCTGTTTGAGTTCCTATCCTGGTTCATTGCCTTAATAAACTTCATTGCTCAAAGCGATCCAAAACCAAACTGGTTAAAGCAAAACAAAACAAAACAACTCTGAGATTGTATACAGAAGCTTGGTAGGATATAATCAGGTGCTAGTTGATAATTAATATACCTAGTCACTAGCTTTTTCCCAATTGTTTATTCATCATGTTTTTTTTTTTTCTTTTAGCATTTTCTATGATTGTAAGCTTTTTTGTCACTTTATCATAAATTTTGGTTTCCTTCAGGGTTTGGATAAGGAAAGTATATGATGGGGGTTGTGGCTGTGTGATTGGGTGCAGGTGCTAATTTTTTTTTTTTAATTTTTTTTTAACGTTTTTTATTTATTTTTGAGACAGGGAGAGACAGAGCATGAACAGGGGAGGGTCAGAGAGAGGGAGACACAGAATCTGAAACAGGCTCCAGGCTCTGAGCTGTCAGCACAGAGCCCGATGCTGGGCTCGAACTCACGGACCGCGAGATCATGACCCGAGCTGAAGTCGGCGGCTTAACCGACTGAGCCACCCAGGCGCCCCTGCAGGTACTAATTTTTGAAGGAGGAGTGGGGAAGAGGAGGCAGCAGTCAGACACCCTCAGTATTTATGTTGTGCACAGCCTCTGGCTACAGCACCTGACTGCAACCTTAACCTCCCACAACTTCCTTCATAAACTCTCAACTTTAGCCCGGTTAATCTGGTTACTGTTCTATGAGCATGCATTTTATTTTCCTGACTTTGTGCCTTTGTCTTGAAGTTTTTACCCTCTTGGAACATACTATTTGTCACTCTTGATTTAGCATCTGAAAGGGCTGATTAAATTCCCATTTCTATTTTTGGTATCTTTACTAATTTCACCAAACTGGCAGCCGTTTATTTCAATGTCATTGCACGTATTATTGTCTACATCATATTATGTACACTTCTTGGATTTAGGGATTCATCTGGTCTTTTTTCTCACCCGTTTCTTCTTTTCTTTCCTCCTTCCCTACTCACCTGATTCTGTCCGTTATCTAATTTTCTGTCAACACATCCACCAATATCTATTCTGTGCCTGCTGTGTGCCAGTGAATATGATGGACAATGAGCATACTGAGCTCTTTAGGAATAATTGTTTGCCTTTTTTTTTTTTTTAAACAGGCAGGTTGGGTAGCTAGGCTTCCTATTGGTAACTTCCCATTGAATTCAAGCTGGAAAATTACTAAAATTTTTGATTAGTCAAAATTAGTTATTTTCACTGAGATGTGATTGAATCTAATGAAAGTAGGATGATACTTTGATAGAACTTGTATTGAGAGAACATCTCTTCCTCTATTTGTTGGTTGATTTTTAAAATAGCAAAGATTGTATAGCAACTCAGAGCTTCTAATTATGAATTTTATTGGTAATGAAAGAAGAGGTAAAGGAAATAGAGAAAATTTTATTACTCTGTTTATTCCTGTTTTCATTATAAGTAATAACCTGATGTTAATGAAATTTAGCATGAAGGGACCCATTAGAGAGAAACAAGTACTGTCTATGACTTTATAGTTATTGGCTATAATTTTAGTGGCTGAAAACTTTCCAAGGCTCTTTTTATATTAAAAATATAAATACAGGACAAATATGACTTCTAATCAATTTGAAATGCTATTTACTAAATTATCACACGTTAACATTATATGAACAAATAATGATAGTAATTGGATGCTATAAGAGGACTCTAACCATGCTGAAGAATTATTACTCTTTGACATCTGCTCCTCTATAGATGAGACAAAGAGAAACATGTATGTCTTCCTCCTTTCCAAGGATGTCCTGGGAGGCATTGATTGGACAGGAAAATAGCTGCCACTCTTCTGTGATCTAGTCAGTTTCCACATATCCTGGACCCACTTGAAGCTGTCTTATCTGTTATATCAAAACCACGATGGGCTGAAGATAGTCTTTTTATTTTCATGGGGAATGGAATTATTTCTTTAAAAGAATTGTGCCTGTATGGTGTTTTAAAGTGATGCTTAAATACTACCCGGGGGTGGGGGGGTGGGGGGGTGGGGGTTGTTTTTGTGCTTCTAGCAGAAGGGTTCTTTGCTGTACTCAGGAATATAGTGGACATCTATGGAAATTAATTGTGTTATTTAAATTGTTGGCTTTGCATACGCAGGAGGGGAAAGAATGATGTTTATCAGTAAGTTTGTAGCACTGCTATGGCACATCTATGGCTGAGAATCTTTCAGTCTGTCTCCCTTTTAAAGTATCCCACTGAATTCGTGGGAAACCTGAGGCAATAATTTCTTATCACTTGGTACCCTGGTTTCCTAGGTATAAAAATGAATGCAGTCTTGCTGGGAAGCTGCTTTGTCCAGGTCTCATCCAACCTTATATTTTATAGAAGGGGTGGTTCTGGCAGTTACCTTTTCTCCTAACAACGAACCTCTGCATGTTTAATTTTTCTTTACTGTTAGAGCTGAAGAAACTCCTGGGATAAAGATACTTTGGGTATCGGTAATAAGTGGTGGTGAGAGCAGTGATGTTTTGATTTTGCTAGTTTTGGCCAAGTTTGGTTGATACTAGAGGAGATTCAGATTGGTTGGGCTGTCACTACCTTGAATTTAGGACCTTGTGTTTTTGAACACTAAGGTAGTGACTGTGTGTAGTGTGTGGTTGACCTGTTTTATGAAACAGCTGTGTATGACACAATGTATGACACAAGGATTTAGAGTATCTGGAGTCTTTCTAATATTAACACCAAATATATTGAGCAAGTTCTTTTTAGATTTATTAGCTCCAATGTAAGTCATCTCCTATTCTTGGGTGGATTGTTGGCTTTGCACTTTTTTTTTTTTTTTTTTTAGTTTAAATTGCTCAATAAAAGTCGTACTATTTTCTTACTTCATTGTACTTTAACATACAGTTGACCCTTAAACCACAGGGATTAGGGGCACCAACACCGTCCATACAGTCGAAAATCCACGTAAAACTTTTGACACCCCCAAAAACCTAAATATTAATAGCTTACTGTTTGCCATAAGACTTAACAATAATAAAAAGTCTATTAAAACATATTTTATGTATGTATTATTTACTGTATTCTTCCAATATGGTAACCCAGGAAAAAGAAAATGTTATTAAGACAATAAGGAAGATAAAATAAATTTACAGTACTGTATTGTATTTATTGGAAAAAAAATCCTTGTGTAAGTGGACCCAGGCAGTTCAAACCCATGTTGCTCAAGGTTCAACTATATTGGTTTGTGTATGTTTCCAATTTTCCCTGTGCTATATGCTTACTCAAAATTGTTATGAATCTATGGTATCCCATTTAGAAGTTGTCATTGACATAAAACTTTCTTAGAGACAAAGAGGCTAAAAGCTTTTGAGAACTCCTAGGATTTTTACTTTTGTTTTGTTTTATTGTCCTTAAAGAAGTACAGCTTGTTTAAGCCCATTAAGAAGCAAATGGACTACAATAGAACCGTTTCAGGGTCACAAATGAATTCATTTGAACACTCTGGAGAAAGTTACGTAAACAATGAATCTCCTCATTGTTAACATACAAGTCTTATATTTCATTTTTTTTTAGATGTTAACTTCTTTATTTTGAGAGACAACTTGTGCACTCAAGTGGGGGGAGGGGCACAAAAGGAGACGGAATTCCAAGCAGGATCTGGGCTGTCAGAGCAGAACCCAAAGTGGGGCTTGATCTCACAAACCATGAGCTCATGACCTGAGCTGAAATCAAGAGTCAGACACTTAACTGACTAAGCCACCCAGGTGCCCCCCAAGCCTTATCTTTTAAAAGAGTAGTGAAAACAATGGGATAACAATAGAGATAATCTCTTGCAACTCATTTTTTAACCTAGATACTTTTAGATCATTGGCCTCACTTCCTCAACCCCACCCCCTTTTAAATCTATAGACTAATACTTCCCCTTTGGAGACATAAGGTACGCAAATTCTTTATGGGAGGTGTTACATTTTGCAGCTATCCAAGATGTTCTTCAAGGATGATTACATCTTATGTCTCTGCAGTGCTATTTTGGTTAAATGGTTCTGAGGGTGTAAAATGTTTGGATAGTATCCTGGCAGTTTATTTCAGGATATAGGGTTTGATCTGTCACTTCCGATCTTAGAAAAATCCAAACGTGTATTGACTCTGTTAGATCTAGCATATTGTGGGTGGGCATACAAGGTTGAATAAGAACTTCAGTGATTTCTGTGGAGAGACATTTGTCTGGGATGACATGTGATATAAGTGAGAAAGTCATCTAGAAGTCTTTCGTCTTTGATTTGGATTTTTTCTATAAGGAGCCTCATTTGACTCTAAATTCCAAGATTATTTTCACTACCATCTGCCTTGGGATAATAAAATTCGAGCATGCAGATTTAGGTAGCTTTAGGCTAACCCCTAAGGTTGAACCATCAATTTCCTTTTGTATGTACCCTCGTAGTTTTATTACCAGCTAAAGTTACTTGGTTTTATTACCAACTAAAGACTGGTAACTTTAGCTCCTGTCTCCTGAGCATCAGACACATCCCATTTAGATATCAGGGATTAGAGAGTAAACTATTAACAGTATGAAGATCAGGTGGCCAGTACAGTTTAAAGACATTTCAGTGATTCTCTATTGCCCTGAGGCCAAAGTTTAAAATCTTTACTGTCTTTATATATTAATAAATACCTAATAATATTTAATGCTCTGCAGTTTTATCCCATCCTTGTTGCTCCGTCTCTGTAGTTCTTCAGATATCTCCTGTTGTCTCTAGTAGTTTTAAGTATTATTGACACTCTATTCCTGATCCTCAGGAAAAAAAGTTCATTTACTCATATCCCTCAGTGCATGACACCCCCATCATTAGTTCATGTAAGACTCTTCATTTTTTCCTTGTAGTTATTCCCTGTATAGGTTTCCTTCATTATCCAAAAGTACGGCATTCCTATGGAAACTTTTGTAAGCCGAAATGGTATAAAGCAAAGAAACAATTACCATTAGTTTATGTGGGAAAGATGTTGAGGGTTCTGAGACTTAAAAAACATAACCTCTCTTAGGCTTTTTCTGACACCTTAGGACACATCTTACGAACAGATGCACAAAATAAATCAAGACAAAGTATAGATGGTCACAGACACTGTTCAAAGCTCTGGTGGCATGATGCTGAGTTGCGGAGTGTAGTTCCCGGGGAAAGCGCTGGGTGGCACCGCTCGCTGCTTGGGATGGGCGCTGCTTCAGTCAAGTCAGGGTAGAAAAAAGTACTGAACGCTATTTTCGCTTTTTGCCTTTTTTTTTAAAAAAATGAAAAAGTCCTCTTTAGATTTCTTTTGGTTCGTGAAAACGAGGGATAACATAGATCTTTTGCATAAGCAAATTGGCATTATGTGACTTTTTAAAAAGCAGGGAATAACTGTAGGTTCATTTCCTAGTCTGCCCTCCCAATAGTCATAGGGAACTGCTTTTACATGTTTGATTGATATAGCCTTGAAATTATACCTGGTTTTGTCAAGTATGTAATATTTATACGTTTAATTTTAGTTTATACAAACGCTCTGAGTTGGACTTCTTTCTGTTGCTTTAAAAAGAACCCAGCAGTCCTTTGGGGAAAAAAATTACAATTTTTTTCTGGGTGAATGTCTATCATGTTCATTGCTTCTTACCGCGTATTCCAAAAAGTGAGGGTTCTGCCAGGCTGCATGCACCAGGTGGCACTGTTCACTTTTTATTGTACGTCACTCATGTTCCCTAGGGTTGTGCAGTGCGGTTGCTCTGGACATTTTTCATATTTTGTTTAAGCATTTGCACAGCGATAAACATCTGGACTCCTGTTCTTTGCCACCACAGACAGCACTGCTGACTCTTCCAGTATGGGGCCTTGTGTGAGAATTTCTCTGGGATATTTATTTAAGAGTGAAGTTGTTGGGTTATAAAATATTTACTTAATTTGTCTGGGTACTACCAGATTATTTTCCAGAATGCTTTCCCCAGTTTTTACTTCATTAATGCAGTAAATTAGCATTTATCTAATTTTTGAATTTTACCAATCCAATCTTGGTCTTGTTTATAAGAGCAAACAGTGTCTTGCTTTAACTTTTATTTTATATTTATCTGGTGGCTAATGCCTTTGAGAACACTTTTATTAATTTTTAGCCATTTCGGTAAACCCTTCTATGAATTGCCTGTTCGTATCCTTTTATCCTTTTGTATAGATTTCCTGATTTTCCTTATTTACTCACAAGGGTTCTTCGTATCTTTGTATATGCTCGATACTATTTTATTGAAAAAGTGAAGGATGTAAAGGACTGTCACTGAGCCTCCTGATTTTCTTTCCTTCTATTAGAGGCTAATGTAAACGCGATGTTTCTCAGAGTCCCTCGTGGGTTTCATTTCGGATGTGGCTTAGGTTTGACGAATTTCCACTAGATTTGGAAGACCTAAATGAGGCCTAGTAGGAACTTTTGTTGTTTGTACTTTACGAGCACAGCTGAGGGAACTATTAGATTCTTCTGGGGCAGAAGGGTAGCGTTGGCAGAAGGGTAGCGTCCAGGTGCTAGTTTCCTGAGGTCTAGGGTGGTGCACGGTGTATCCCTGCTCCTGGTGTGGCCGGTGCAACACAGTTCAGGGGCTGGCAGCAGAGGTAACATCCATCTGTGAGCCTTCCAGATTCTGGCAGTGGGAGTGTGCTCTTGGAGCCCAGGACTTTAGATCAGAGAAGAGGCTGCCACTTCTTGGTGGCCTGGTTCTAAGTTGTGTCTTAGCACTTCTAAAAGGATGCTAGAATCTTTTTCTGCAGCCCTTCCAAAATTCTGTACAATAAAAATTTTCTCTAGTAAGTCTCTTACTACTTAAACTCTTTGGAGTGGATTCAGTTATATGTAATCATTGGAATCTTAACATATAGAATCAGTTTTAGATATTATATATATCTTCTTTTAATATGTCATACCTCCTTTACATTTGTTATATCCATGCTGGAACAGAAATACTTAAATTTTGGTATGACCAATTCTACTTTTCACCCATGTTTTGTGCTATTTTCTTCCCATTTAAGAAATTCTGTCTTACTCCTAGGTTACATTCTCTTCTCCATAGTCTTCCATTAGCTTTATCATTTCACCTTTTACACTTAAGCCTTTGATCTGTCAACATCCTCTTGAGTGCATGATGTAATGTAAGGATTCAGTTTTATTCTTCTCCATGTGGCAAGCCAGTGTTTCAGCATCACCTCCTAAATAGTTTTTACTCATTGATTTTTTTTTTACACTACCTTTATGTGATTCCCAGATATAGATAAGTTTGTTTATGACAGTCTATTCCATTTATATTTGATTTTCTGTCTTCAGTCAGTGCTATACCCTTCTTAACGTGTGGCTTTGCAATATGTATAATTACCTGGAAGTGTCCCCTTTTTCAAAGTTGACCTAGCTGTTGGTGGACAGGTTATCTTCCATATAAGTAGGAAGTTTCTTAAAAAGTCCTGATGGAGTTTGATTGACATTTTATTAAATTTACAGATTAAATTTAGGATTATTGTCACTTCTGTAATGTCATCCATGACTATGAAAGACCTCTTCGTTTATTTAGATCATTTATGTCATTTTAATTGAGTTTTAGATTTTTCTCCACAGAAGGTTTGTGTTTTCTTTGTTGATCTAGTTTCTGGATGCTTCATATGTTTTATTGCTAATGGAGATAGTATCTTCCTTTTGTATTATTTCTAGTTATTGTTGGAATAAAGAAATATTCTCAGTGTCCTTATGTTATAAATGAATATTTTTTAAACCTAAAGATTAGTTAGTATACCCAAGTTTATAGTTAAGTTACAGTTAAGATTCTGATACCAACTCTGATGTGTGTTTTTTTTTTTTTCCCTACAGCACTAAGCAGTATTCTTTATGACACCAGCTAGGTGTTTTATAATTCAACTTAATTTTGACATTATTTACCTGGAGTTAGGTAACCATAGGTTAAGGGTTCAGTCCTACCAGACTTCCCCCTCTTTCAGATGCCAGTCAAAAGTCCGGGTTGCCACCTGGGCTTCTGACTGACCAGCCATAAGTTCCAATAGCTCTCTCCTTGGGTTCAATTAATTTGCTAGAGCAGCTCACCAAGCACAGAGATACATTTTACTTACTAGATTACCACAAAAGGATATAACTTTTACTACCAAAGTTTATTATGAGAGGATATAACTCAGGAATAGTCAGATGAAAGAGATATATAGGGCAAGGAATGGGGAAGAGCGCGGAACTCTCATGCTCTCTTAGCATGCCACTTTCCCCTAAATCTCCATGCGTTTATCAACCTAGAAGTGCTTCTAACCCTGTCCTTTTGGTTTTTAAGGAAGCTTCATTGCGTAGGGTCAATTGCTTAAATCTCCAGCTTCAGCCCTTCTCCCCTTCTGGAGGTTAAGAGTGGGACTAAAAGTTCCAGCCCTGTAATTACAGGTTGTTTTCCCTGGCAACCTGCCACCATTCTTAGGTACTTTCCAAAAGTCACCTCATTAACATAAATTCAGCTGTGGTTGAAAGGGGTTTGTTAGGAATGTCAAGATACCTTGATTGTTGTTATCACTTAGGAAATTCTGAGGGTTTTAGCGCTGTGATAGAAACTGAGTGAAAACCGATTAATGTATTTCTCCTTATAAATCATAATATCACAGTAGTCGGATGGGATTTTAAAAGAAGCGCTTTATTTTTTTTTACAGCAAAATAATTGAAATATAATCCTAGAATATGACATGCAATATGTAGATTCTTTTGAAATTATTGTGGTTATCATGGCTTTCTTTTTGTCATTGTGATTAGTTTTTGTGAATCTGTGGCTCTCTTTGCAGAGTCATAATCCTAAAGTCCAGAAACATTACCAACATTTTACTTTAGTAGGTTGTGTCTTACATTCACCATTAGTAAAAATCTCTAATATTTAAAGTGCTTCAAAGACATCATTTTAACAACTATATAATATTTCATCCAATCAGAAAAATACCCATCCGATGGCTTCCATTACATACTTGTTCTTGGTTTGCCCACCACATTTTGGGCTAACTTTCCTCAACTTCATCTGGTCTTCTCTTCCACCTTCACATCCACCCTCAGGAATCCTTTCAATGCATGTCAAGGACTCCAAACTCAAATTTCTGGTTCAGTTCTCTAATGAATTCTGGTGCAAATTTCCTATTGCCTTTAAAATATCTTCATAGGGGTATGGGAGTAGATCCAAACTGAACTTCTCTTTCTTCTAAACCAAACCTGCTCCCTTATTTATTGCCTGCCCTGGTGGATGGTAATAGCATCTGGCACAGCCGAGTTTCTTAAGCCAAATCTGGGAGATGTGCAATGTAGCCAAGTTTCTAACACTTCCTCTTTATTAAATCCAATCAGTAACTAAATCTTGTTAAGATACATCTAGGAACATTTTAAAAAAATTTTTATTTATTTATTATGGGGGTGGGGTGGGGAGAGAGAATCCCAACAAGGCTCCATTCTGCCAGCACAGAGCCTGAGGAGGAGTTCGATTCCAGGAATCGTGAGATGATGACCTGAACGGAAATCAAGAGTCAGACACTTAACCGACTGAGCCGCGCAGTTACCCCTATCTCAGAACATAGTTTTAAAGATACTCATCCTGTTCTTTCCAGAGGAATGTTTAATGCTCTTCTCACAATTATTTAATGGCTCTCTAGTGACTTCGGGGACAAATTTTAAGCTTCAGGTATATATCCAAGAAGAAAATCAAATGTGTTCAGAATGGAGGACCTACATTTGCTAGCAGTTGTATGATTTAACATAAAGGAGGTTGTCCCTTATAGAATGTCCAGCCTTGGAATGGGTGATCTTGAAAGGAGTGATTTCACTGTTCAGAAACTGGATGAAGATTTATTGGGGAGCTCCTAACTCTGGAGAGGCTGAACTGATAGCTACTAACAGTCCTTCCAATAAGAAAAGACAATGATGTTGATTTCTAAATAAAGTAAGAGCAGCATCTGTGGTCTGTATGTCTCATTCCTTTGATTTGGGACTGCTTTAAATATGTAAAAAACTTCGGCTAGAGGTATTTTAGAAGCTGCAATTTATTAGCTTCACTTGTATGGATTTAACATAATAGATTAAGTTTTTTTTTTTTTTTTTTCTTTTAGAGGCTCCTGGGTGGCTCAATCAGTTGAGTGTCCCAATCTTGATTTCAACTTAGGTCATGATCCCGGTGTTGTGGGATTGAGACCTGTGTTGGGCTCCGTACTGAGTGTGGAGCCTGCTTAGGATTCTCTCTCTCTCTTTCTCTCTCTCTCTCTAAAAACTAGAAGGCTGTATCTCTCTTTCCCTTCATCCATGTTTCCCAATTCCACCTCTTCCCCCTCTTCTGGTAACCATCAGTTCTCTGTATTTATAGGTTTGATTCTGCTTTTTGTTTGTTTATTCATTTTTTTCTGTTTAGATTCTACTTATGAGTAGAATTTTAAGGTATTTGTCTTTCTCAGTCTGACTTACTTCACTTAGTTATAATACTTTTAGGTTCATCCATGTTGTCACGATGGAATGTTGCCATCATTTTTTTGGCTGTGTAGTATTTCATTGTGTGAAATACCACATTTTCCTATCAACTCATTTATTAATGAGCACTTAGGTTGCTTCCATATCTTGGCTATTGTAAATAATGCTGCAATAAATATACATGTGCATATATCTTTTCCTATTAGTGTTTTCATTCTCCTTGAGTAAATACCCAATAGTGGAATTACTGGATCACATGGTATTACTATTTTTAATTTTTTGAGGAACCTCCACACTATTTTCTATAGTGTCGGTACCAATTTAGATTCCCACTAACAGTGCAAGAGGATTCCTTTCTCTCTACATCCTTGACAACACTTGTTATTTCTTGTCACTTTGATTTTAACTATTCTAACAGGTGTGAGGTGATATCTCATTGTGGTTTTGATTTGTATTTCCTTGATTATGAGTGATGTTGAGCATGTTTCATGTGTCTGTTGGCCATCTGTATGACTTCTTTGGAAAAATGTCTATTCGGGTCCTCTTCTCTTTTTTTTCTTGAGGAAGAGAAAGAACATGAGTGGGGGTGGGGAGGGAGAGGAAGAGCAACCAAGAGAGAGAATCTTAAGTAGGATCCACGCCCAGTGCAGAGCCTGAGTTGGGACTTGATCTTACAACCATGAGATCATGACCTGAGCAGAAATCAAGGTTGGACGCTTAACTGACTGAGTCATCCAGATGCCCTCTCTTCTCATTTTTAAATCAGATTTGTGTGTGTGTGTGTGTGTGTGTGTGTGTGTGTGTTAATTTGTATAAGTTCCTTATATATTTTGAATATTAACCCATTATTGGATTGAGCGTTTGCAAATATCTTCTCCCATTCCGTAGTTGTCTTTTTAGTTTGTTGATGGTTTCCTTTGCTGTACAAAAATTTTTTTTGTTTTTTTTTTTTTGTTTTTTGTGTTTTTTTTTTTCTGTAGTCCCAATAATTTATGCTTTTGTTTTCCTTACCCTAGGACACATACCTAGAAAAATGTTGCTACGGCAGATGTCAGAGGATTTTTATGATTTCAGATCTCACATTTAGGTCTTTAATCCATTTCAAGTTTATTTTTGTGTATGATGTTAGAAAGTAGCCTGGATTCATTTTTTTAATTTTCATTTTTATTATTTTTATTTTTTTAAGTATAATTTATTGTCAAATTGGTTTCCATACAACACCCAGTGCTCATCCCAAGTGCCCTCCTCCCTTGCCCATCACCCACTTTCCCCTCCCCCTACCTCCCATCTACCCTTAGTTTGTTCTCAGTCTGCTATGCTTTGCCTCCCTCCCTCTCTGTAACTTTAATTTTTCCCCTTCCCCTCCCCCATGGTCTTCTGTTAAGTTTCTTAAGATCCACATATAGTGCAAACATATGGTATCTGTCTTTCTCGGCCTGGCTTATTTCACTTAGCATAATACCCTCCAGTTCCATCCACATTGCTGCAAAAGGCCAGATTTCATTCTTTCTCATTGCCAAGTAGTACTCCATTGTATATATAAACCACATCTTCTTTATCCACTCATCAGTTGATGGACATTTAGGCTCTTTCCATAATTTGGCTATTGTTGAGAGTGCTGCTGTAAACATTGGGGTATATGTGCCCCTATGCATCAGCACTCCTGTATCCCTTGGGTAAATTCCTAGCAGTGCTACTGCTGGGTCATAGGGTAGGTCTATTTTTAATTTTTTGAGGAACCTCCACACTGTTTTCCAGAGTGGCGGCACCAGTTTGCATTCTCACCAGCAGTGCAAGAGGGTTCCCATTTCACCACATCCTCGCCAGCATCTATAGCCTTGTTCATTTTAGTGACTCTGACCACCGTGAGGTGATACATCATTGTAGTTTTGATTTGTATTTCTCTGATGATGAGTGATGTTGAGCATCTTTTCATGTGTCTGTTTGCCATCTGGATGTCTTCTTTGGAAAAGTGTCTATTCATGTGTTCTGCCCATTTCTTCACTGGATTATTTGTTTTTTTGGGTGTGGAGTTTGGTGAGTTCTTTATAGATGTTGGATACTAGCCCTTTATCTGATATGTCACTTGGAAATATCTTTTCCCATTCTGTCAGTTGCCTTTTAGTTTTGTTGATTGTTTCCTTTGCAGTGCAGAAGCATTTTATCTTGAGGAGATCCCAAGAGTTCATTTTTGCTTTTAATTCCCTTGCCTTTGGAGATGTGTTGAGTAAGAAATTGGTGTGACTGAGGTCGGAGAGGCTTTTTTTCTGCCTTCTCCTTTAGGGTTTAGATGGTTTCCTGTCTCACATTCAGGTCTTTCATCCATTTTGAGTTTATTTTTGTGTGTGGTGTAAGAAGGTGGTCTGGTTTCATTCTTCTGCATGTTGCTGTCCAGTTCTCCCAACACCATTTGTTAAAGAGACTGTCTTCTTTCCATTGGATACTCTTTCCTGCTTTGTCAAAGATTAGTCGGCCATACATTTGTGGGTCCAATTCTGGAGCCTCTATTCTATGCCATTGGTCTATGTGTCTGTTTTTGTGCCGATACCATACTGTCTTGATGATTACAGCTTTGTAGTAGAGGCTAACGTCTGAAATTGTGATGCCTCCCATTTTGGTTTAGTTTCTTCAATATTACTTAGGCTATTCGGAGTATTTTACGGTTCCATACAAATTTTAGGATTGTTCTAGCTTTGAGAAGAATGCTGGTGCAATTTTTATTTAGATTGCATTGAATGTGTAGATTGCTTTGGGCAGTATTGACATTTTAAAAATATTTATTCTTCCAATCCATGAGCATGGGATGTTTTTCCATTTCTTTGTATCTTCAGTTTCTTTCATGAGCTTTCTATAGTTTTCAGCATACCGATCTTTTACATCTTTGGTTAGGTTTATTCCTAGGTATTTATTTTAGGGTTCTTGGTGCATTTGTTAATGGGATCAGTTTCTTTATTTCTGTTTCTGTTGCTTCATTACTGGTGTATAAAAATGCAACTGATTTCTGTACATTGATTTTGTACCCTGCGACTTTGCTGATTTCATGTATCAGTTCTAGTAGACTTTTGGTGGAGTCTGTCGGGTTTTCCATGTAGAGTATCATGTAGTCTGTGAAAAGTAAAAGTATCTTTGCCAATTTTGATGCCTTTTATTTCATTTTGTTGTCTGATTGCTGATGTTAGGACTTCCAACACTGTGTTAAACAACAGTGGTGAGAGTGGACATCCCTGTCGTGTTCCTGATCTCAGGGGGAAAGCTCTCAGTTTTTCCCCATAGAAGATTATATTAGCTGTGGACTTTTCATAAATGGCTTCTGTGATTAAGAATGTTCCTTCTATCCTGACTTTCTTGAGGATTTCATCAAGAAATAATGCTGTATTTTGCAAATGTTTTTCTGCATCTATTGACAGGACCATATGGTTTTTATCTTTTATTTTATTAATGTGATGTATCACATTGATTGATTTGCACATATTGAACTAGTTCTGCAGCCCAGGAATGAATCCCACTTGATCATGGTGAATAATACTTTTGATATGTTGTTGAATTCGATTTGCTAGTATCTGGTTGAGAATTTTTGCATCCATATTCATCAGGGATATTGGCCTGTAGTTCTCTTTTTTTGCTGGATCTCTGTCTGGTTTGGAAATCAAAGTAATGCTAGTTTTATAGAATGATTCCACATGTTTCCTTCCATTTCTATTTTTCGGAACAGCTTGAGAAGGATAGGTATTAACTCTGCTTTAAATGTCTCGTAGAATTCCCCAGAAAAGCCATTTAGTCCACGACTCTTATTTGTTGGGAGATTTTTGATAAATGATTCAGTTTCTTCAGTAGTTATGGGTCTGTTCAAAATTTCTATTTCTTACAGGTAGAGTTTTGGTAGTGTGAGTGTGAGTGTGTTTAGGAATTTGTCCATTTCTTCCAGGTTGTCCTGTTTGTTGGCATATAGTTTTTCATAGTATTTTCTGATAATTGCTTGTATTTCTGAGGGATTGGTTGTAATAAATCCATTTTCATTTATGATTTTATCTATTTGGGTCTTCTCTCTTTCCGTTTTGAGAAGACTGGCTAGAGGTTTATCAATTTTGTTTAATTTTTTCAAGAAACCAACTCTTGGTTTCATTGATCAGTTTTTCTGGTTTTTTTTTTTTTTTGATTCTGTATGTTTATTTCTGCTCTGATCTTTATTATTTCTCTTCTTCTGCTGGGTTTGGGGTGTCTTTGCTGTTCTGCTTCTAGTTCCTTTAGGTATGCTGGCTGTTAGATTTTGTATTTGGGATTTTTCTCGTTTCTTGAAATAGGCCTGAACTGCAATGTATTTTCCTCTTAAGACTGCCTTTGCTGCATCCCAGAGGGTTTGGATTGTTGTATTTTCATTTTTCATTTGTTTCCATGTATTTTTTAATTTCTTTTCTAATTGTCTGGTTGACCCATTCATTCTTCAGTAGGATGTACTTTAACCTCCATGCTTTTGGAGGTTTTCCAGACTTTTTCCTGTGGTTGATTTCAAGGTTCATAGCATTATGATCTGAAAGTGTGCATGGTATGATCTCAATTCTTTTATATTTACTGAGGGCTGATTTGTGACCCAGTATGTGATCTATCTTGGAGAGTGTTCTATGTGCACTGAGAAGAAAGTATATTCTGCTGCTTTGGGATGTAGAGTTCTAAATATATCTGTCAAGTCCATCTGGTCCAATGTATCATTCAGGGCCATTGTTTCTTTACTGATTCTGTGTCTAGATGATCTGTCCAATGTTGTAAGTGGAGTATTAAAATCCCCTGCAATGACCACATTTTTATCAATAAGATTGCTATGTTTGTGATTAATTGTTTTATATATTTGGGGGCTCATGTATTCTGCTCATAGACATTTATAATTGTTAGCTCTTCCTGATGGATAGACCCTGTAATTATTATATAATGCCCTTCTTCATCTCTTGTTACAGTCTTTAGTTTAAAGTCTAGTTTGTATGAGGTAAGTATGGCTACTCCAGCTTTCTTTTGATTTCCAGTGTCATGATAGATAGTTCTCCATCCCCTCAATTTCTTAAAAAAAATTTTTTTTTAAATGTTTTTACTTATTTTTGAAAGAGAGAGAGAGAGGGGGACAGAGCATGAGTGGGGGAGGAACAGAGAGAGAGGGAGATACAGAATTCAAAGCAGGCTCCAGGCTCTAAGCTGTCAGCACAGAGCCCGATGTGGGGCTCAAACTCACGAACTGTGAGATCATGACCTGAGCTGAAGCCAGATGCTTAACTGACTGAGCCATCCAGGCGCCCCCATCCCCTCAATTTCAATCTGAAGGTGTCCTAAGGTTTAAAATGGGCCTCTTGTAGACAGCAAATGGATGGGTCTGCTTTTTTTTTTTTAAATCCATTCTGATACCCCATGTATTTGATTGGAGCATTTAGTCCATTTACATTCAGTGTTATTATTGAAAGATATGGGTGTAGAGTCATTATGTTTTCTGTAGGTTTCATGCTTGTAGTGATGTCTCTGGTACTTTGTGGTCCTTGCAACATTTCACTCACAGAATCCCCCTTAGGATCTTAGGATCCCCCTAAGGGATCAGTAGATAGATCTGTTACTACCCTTATGTGTGTCTACCTTTCTATGTTAAAGCCTGTTTATTCCCAGATGCTTTCAGAATTCTCTCTTTATCCTTGTATTTTGCCAGTTTCACTATGATATGTCATGCAGAAGATCAATTCAAGTTACATCTGAAGGGAGTTCTTTGTGCCTCTTGGATTTCAATGTCTGTTTTCTTCCCCAGATTGGGGAAGTTCTCAGCTATGATTTGTTCAAGTGCACCTTCAGCCCCTTTCTCTGTCTCTTCTTCTGGAACTCCTGTGATACTGATATTGTTCCGTTTGATTGAGTCACTTAGTTCTCTAATCCCTCTTCTTGATCCTGGATTTTTTAATCTCTCTTTTTCTCACCTTTTATTTTTCCATATTTTTATCTTCTAATTCACCTCTTCTCCCCTCTGCCTCTTCAATCCACATTGTGACTGCCTGCATTTTATTTTGCACCTCATTTATAGCATCTTTTAATTCATCATGACTATTTTTAAATTTCTTGATCTCGGCAGTGATAGATTCTCTGCTGTCTTCTATGCCTTTTTCAAGTCCAGCGTCAATTTTATGATTATTATTCTAAAGTCTTGTTCAGTTATATTGCTTATATATGTTTTGAGTAATTCTTTAGCTGTCACCTCTTCCTAGAATTTCTTTTGAGGGGAATTCTTCCGTTTCATCATTTTGGCTAGTTTTCTGACCCTTGTGAATTTTAAAATCTTGTTATGTGCCCTGCACCTGCAAGCATTACTATGTTAAAGAGGGGTCATACACTGTCCAGGGCCTGGCCCTTCAGGAGGTCTTTTTTGGAGAGTGTTACTTGCTCTCTGTTGTTGTGACTTTGGTTATTTTATTTCTCTACTCACAGTGATGTTTTGGACCTTCCACAAGTTGTGCTTTGATTTGTTCCTTGAAGTAGCCTTGAACGATCATTTCTCATGTTTTCCAGTTTTCTTCCTGGTAGATTCAGTTTCCTTTCCTCCCAGATTCTTGGGGTTCAAAGTCCTTTGGCGTCAGCACTTCTTTGTTTGAGAGACGACTTACATAGGGATCCCCCTACTTCTCCACCATGTTGGCCATGGTTTCATTTTTTTTAAGTGTAGCTGTCCAGTTTTTCTTGCAGCATTTATTGAAACGACTTTCTGTTCTCTGTTGTATATTCTTGCCTCTTTTATCATAGATTAATAGACCATATAATCATGGGTTTATTTCTGGGATCTCTAGTCAGTTCCATTGATTTATGTATCTGTTTTTGTGCCAATACCATTCTGTTTTGACCTACAGCTTTGGAATATATCTTGAAATCTGGGATTGTGATACTTCCAGCTTTGTTTTTCTTTCTCAGGATTTCTTTGGCTATTTGGGTTTTATTTGTGGTTCCATATAAATTTTAGGATTATTTGTTCTAGTGTTGTGAAAAGTGCTGCTAGTATTGTGATAGGGGTTGCAGTAAATCTGTAGATTGATTTGGGTAAGTAGTATGGACATTTTAACAATATTAATTTTTCCAATCCATTTGTGTGGAATAGCTTTCCATTTGTTTGTCATCTTCAATTTCTTTCATCAGTGTATTATATTTTTTCAGAGTACAAGCTGTTCACTTCTTTAGTTAAGTTATTCTTAGTTATTTTATTCTTTCTGGTGTAATTGTAAATGACATAGTTTCCTTAATTTCTCTCTCTGCTACTTCGTTATTAGTGTATAGAAATAGTACTGATTTTTGGGTATTAATTTTGTATCCTGTCAGTTTAGTGAATTCGTTTATTACTTCTAGTAACTTTTTGATGGAGGCTTTAGAAATTTCTGTGTATAGTATCATGTCTTCTGCAAGTAGTGACAGTTTAATTTCTTCTTTACCAATATGGATGCTGCTGCTGCTGCTGCTGTCTCCTCCTCCTCCTCCTCTTCTTCTTCTCCTTCTCCTTCTCCTCCTCCTCCTCCTCCTCCTCCTCCTCCTTCTTCTCTCTCTCTCTCTCTCTCTTTTTTGTCTGATTGCTGTGGCTAGGACTTCTACTACTATGTTGAATAAAAGTGGTGAGAAGGGACATCCTTGTCTTGTTCCTTCCTGACCTTAGATTTTCACCATTGAATATTATGTTAGTTGCGGGTTTTTCATAAATGGCCTTTATTATGCTGAGGTATGTTCCCTCTAACCCCAGTTTGTTGAGAGTTTTTATCACAAATGGATGTTGTACTTTGTTAAATGCTTTTTCTACATCAATTGAAGTGATCATATGATTTTTGTTTTTCATTTTGTTGATGTGGTATATGACATCAATTGATTCCAAAGTCACTTTTTTAATGCTCTCAGTGTGACGTTTTATTATAATTGATGTCAAATACATTTTTTACCACTCTTTTCCATATTGTCAGTGTCAGGTAACAAATTGCATCAAAAATGAGTCTAAGTTCACCACACAGAGCAGTGAACTTCTTCAAAAACAATTATAAAGGCACATATTATTGAGGTCTCAGAAAACGAGCACATCTGCAAGCCAATCTGCAAGTGTTTTATAAAGTTTAAATATTGACGTGTTTCTTTCTTGCCTGGAATTTTGAGCTGATGATGTGCTCAGAGGAGGGAGCTTCCTTGAAAAGTGTCTAGTCCATGCTGTCTACAGATGGAGGGGGTTCTGTCCAGGGAGAACAGAGAGCTTCATTCTCGTTCTGTTCATATCCCTTCATGAGCTGAGGTTATCTTCTCTGCAGGTAGGGACTGAGCGTTAGTTATCCTCATGTGTCCTATGACTTGTTTTTCCTATGATGTGTTCAGTGATTTGACTATAGATTTGTCTTGCCTCAAAACAACCCTAGGTATTTATGCTAAGGAGGTCTTCCTCTTATTGTAAAACTTGCAGCATTGGTATCTGAAACTAGACCTGTTAGTTTCTATTTGATCGTAATTGGACTGTCATACATGCTTTTTCTTATTTCTCCAGCACAGACCATCAGCACATGATGATACACAATATGTGATATCTCTGTATTCACCAGGATACTAAAGTTAAGCAATTATCTTTAATGTCTAATGCTAAATTTGCTTGCCAACAACTCATTTCCTCTTATTATTTCAGTTGATAGATAATATGGGCTATCAGAAGAAGTTTATTAGGTAGATACAGCTGAGCTAGAAGATCAGGAAAAAACCTAACATAATAAGACTTCTGCATAATTCTCTTTTTGTGTAAGATATGGAACTTATGTTGACCCCTTTCAAAATACAGCAGTCATATTCTGTTCTTCTTTCAACCATTAAAAATACACAAAAGGAAAAAAAATACCAATGATGTGTTTGTAGGCTCTTAGAGTATAAATTTAAAGCAGGTAATTCTTTTCTTTTATGCTTTAATTTAATTTTTTAATTATTTTTCAATGTAATTTATTGTCAAATTTGTTTCCATACAACACCCAGTGCTCATCCCAAGTGCCCTCCTCAATGCCCATCACCCACTTTCCCCTCTCCCCCAACCCCCATCAACCCTTAGTTTGTTCTCAGTCCTTAAGAGTCTCTTAGGGTTTGCATCCCTCCCTCTCTGTAACTTTTTCCCCCCACTCCCCCCCCCCCCCGCCATGGCCTTCTGTTAAGTTTCTCAAGATGCACATATAGTGAAAACATATGGTATCTGTCTTTCTCTGCCTAGCTTATTTCACTTAGCATAATACCCTCCATTTCCATCCACGTTGCTGCAAATTGCCAGATTTCATTCTTTCTCATTGCCAAATAGTATTCCGCTGTATATATAAACCACATCTTCTTTATCCATTCATCAGTTGATGGACATTTAGGTTCTTTCCATAATTTGGTTATTGTTGAAAGTGCCGCTATAAACATTGGGGTACAAGTGCCCCTATGCATCAGCACTCCTGTACCCCTTAGGTAAATTCCTAGCAGTGCTATTGCTGGGTCATAGGGTAGGTTTATTTTTAATTTTCTGAGGAACCTCCACACTGCTTTCCAGAGCGGCTGCACCACTTTGCATTCCCACCAACAGTGCAAGAGGGTTCCCGTTTCTCCACATCCTCTCCAGCATCCATAGTCTCCTGATTTATTCATTTTAGCCACTCTGACGAGTGTGAGGTGGTATCTCAGTGTGGTTTTGATTTGTATTTCTCTGATGATGAGTGATGTTGAGCATCTTTTCATGTGTCTGTTTGCCATCTGGATGTCTTCTTTGGAAAAGTGTCTATTCATGTCTTCTGCCCATTTCTTCACTGGATTATTTGTTTTTTGGGTGTGGAGTTTGGTGAGTTCTTTATAGATTTTGAGTACTAGCCCTTTATCTGATATGTCATTTGAAAATGTCTTATTCCATTCTGATGGTTGCATTTTAGTTTTGTTGATTGTTTCCTTTGCAGTGCAGAAGCTTTTTATCTTGATGAGGTCCCAATAGTTCATTTTTTGCTTTTAATTCCCTTGCCTTTGGACATGTGTTGGGTAAGAAATTGCTGCTGCTCTCTCAACAATCGCCAAATTATGGAAAGAGCCTAAATGTCCATCAACTGATGAATGGATAAAGAAATTGTGGTTTATATACACAATGGAATACTACGTGGCAATGAGAAAGAATGAAATATGGCCTTTTGTAGCAACGTGGATGGAACTGGAGAGTGTGATGCTAAGTGAAATAAGCCATACAGAGAAAGACAGATACCATATGGTTTCACTCTTATGTGGATCCTGAGAAACGTAACAGAAACCCATGGGGGAGGGGAAGGGAAAAAAAAAAAAAAGAGGTTAGAGTGGGAGAGAGCCAAAGCATAAGAGACTGTTAAAAACTGAGAACAAACTGAGGGTTGATGGGGGGTGGGAGGGAGGGCAGGGTGGGTGATGGGTATTGAGGAGGGCACCTTTTGGGATGAGCACTGGGTGTTGTAAGGAAACCAATTTGACAGTAAATTTCATATATTAAAAAAATAAATAAATAAATAAAAAAAAAAAAAAAAAAAAAGAAAGAAATTGCTGCTGCTGAGGTCAAAGAGGTTTTTTCCTAAAGCAGATAATTCTAAATGAAGGATGTTATGGGACATAAAACACCAAATTCACACTTAGCCCTTACCCATGTGTGACCTCGGATTTATCACTCAAATATTTGAGTACATTGTCATAGCCTATTATTATTAGTAAGGGACAGGGAGCATGTTTTCATCATGATTATTTCTTCTGCTGGATCTATTTGGCAGATGATAGATTGTAAGTGTTTGGTTGTATCTTGTCTTTGCAGCTCTCTTTCTAAACAAAAACACACACATTTCCACTAAGGATGTTTAATTAAGATAGTATGTTCTAAATAGACTAAATTTAAAGTACTGCTTCATGAGCCTTAGTCATTGTAAGTACATCCTCAGCCCCAGCAGGATGCAGACCATGTGGTCTATTTCTTTTATATGTTCATAGAGAATGTTGGTTAGAAGCTTTGCCCAGAATTGCTGGCTCACTCAGAAATGGGGGCTCCCTAGAATACAAATTAGGAGAGCAGAGTATGAGTCCAGTTTTAGCACTGCCACCCTCCATTCTGTAGGCCTATTCTAGAACCTTTTCATTCCTCAATCCCTTTGAAATCATGATGGTAAACCCTTGATTTGCTTCACATGCTGACTCGATGTGGAAGTGCTCTTTATATTGTATCATTCTGTCCCCAAAACAGGTTTTCTCCTTTTTATAGTGTCACTGCGTGCTGCCCAACAGAACTCCAGGGAAGGGATTCATGATTTTACTTCTTCCTCATGTGTGAGGATCACTGCATTTGGCCTTGTTTCCGTGTTTGTCCAGCCCCGTGAGTTTTGCTTAGCAAAGCAAGAGGAGTATTTGAGGGTGGTCTATGACTATAAAGCTGATACCACATGCTAAAGTGAATACTGTTTACTAATTATGGTGTTTAAGTGTATTTTAGAGGAGGGAGAGGGGATCAATTAAAAAATAATTGGAAAACATTAGTGATTAATAAGTTTCCTGTCATTGGATATTATTTAAAAAAAATTTTTTTTAACGTTTATTTTTATTTTTGAGACAGATCCAGAGCATGAATAGGGGAGGGTCAGAGAGGGGGAGACACAGAATCTGAAACAGGTTCCAGGCTCTGAGCTGTCAGCACAGAGCCTGACGCGGGACTCGAACTCACGGACCGCGAGATCATTACCTGAGCCGAAGTCGGCCGCTTAACCGACTGAGCCACCCAGGCGCCCCGGATGAATGTTATTTTTGACATAACAAATACAGTAAAACAAATAATGCAAGTTAGAAGAAAACAAAAGTTAGGAATTCTAGAAAGTAGAGTCTTAAATATTACCTAGTTGATGTCATTAAAATCCACTGAATGTAAAACAAAAAATAAAAACAAAAATGAAAACTTGATGGACAAAGATATTTTAATCTATGATCACCATATATCATAATTTTTCTAATGCTTTTAAATTTTTTTTTTCAACTTTTTAAATTTATTTTTGGGACAGAGAGAGAGAGACAGAGCATGAACGGGGGAGGGGCAGAGAGAGAGGGAGACACAGAACCGGAAACAGGCTCCAGGCTCCGAGCCATCAGCCCAGAGCCTGACGCGGGGCTCGAACTCACGGACCGCGAGATCGTGACCTGGCTGAAGTCGGCCGCTTAACCGACTGCGCCACCCAGGCGCCCCTTCTAATGCTTTTAGATTAGAGGTACATTCTTAGGATTCCATTGATTACTTATCATTTCCTTCCTGTAGGTTGAGCCAAATTTTTACTTATCCTAGTTAAGAGTACAGAACCTTTGAAATGAATCTTGATAAAAAAAAATAATAGGTCATATTTACTGGGCACTGTGTTAGGTCTGTTAAAAAATTATTACAACTTAATTCTTACACCAATCATATGAGGTAATGAAGATGATTATTTCTAGTTATAGATGATGAAACTGAGGCTTAAGAGAAATTGAGTAGCTTCTTTGAAGCTATAGTTTGAACAATGGTAGCATCAGGAAGGGCACCAAGACATTTGGCTTCCGTAGCTTAAAGTTATGTTGCTGTACCATGCTTTGTCCCCGGGTGTATTTTGTGAACTCTAGAGGTATATTGCATGTATTTTCAGTGGAAAAGAATGGGCAGAAAATGAAAGAATTGCTTATGGGTGTACTCTTCTAGATTTCTTCAGGCTATATGTTAGATATGTAATTTGTATGATCTGTGAGATGAGTCTGCCTTAGATGAAGATAGTGTGCACTTTGGTAAAACTCCTAACGTCCCTGGTCCTACCTTTTCTAATTGATGAAATGACAGTTAGAGACTGGGTTTGAAAGATAGAAAAGACTGTTCCTCTCACTGGGTCTTTCCTTTGGGTCCAGGGCAGGAGGGAGGTAAAAGGGAGAGCCTGAGAAAATTGACCCTTCTCCTGCCCATGCACCTAGAGTCATAAATCCACCGGAGACTACTTCTTATGTACCTTCTAATGTATGTGTGCTAGAGAGAATGATTTTATTGGCCTTTGGGAATTTTCTCAAGTTTTAATGTTGCTGCAGCTACGAGGGGAGTGTTGCTTAGGCAGTGGGGGAACCTGGGTCTTCATTTACCTGTGCTTCCCATTTGCATTTCCTTGATAAGTAGTCCTGGGCTGCATGCACTCCTGAAGGGTCATCCATGGCTGACTATGTGGCCTTGGCCCTGGAGGGTACTGCCTGCGAGGAGGCGGCACCCCCACCAGCCCCTGTCATGCTCACCTGCAGTTTTTCATAACTTGTTCATTAAGCAAATAGCTTTTAGGCAAACTGACTTAGAGATGCTTTGCACCTAGTAAGAGCTCAGTAAATATTGTGGATTAAATAATGATTGAAACTATGAAGTAAAATGAAGCTTTGAATAGCTGAACACTTGAGAAAGTTATACTTATTCATATTCTAGGACCAATTACTTTCATTTTTTTGGTGTGACCAACGTGTCTTGGTCTAGTATAGATGTATTGACCAAGGAGGAATGTGAGGGGATCCGGAGTCACAGGGCACCCTGAATTGTGTGTGGTAGTGGGTGCAGAAGGGAGTGCCAGAGGGAACCTGGGACTCTGTGTCCACATCCTAGCCAGCCAGTTTGCACAAGTAAGAAGTAAGCTTAAGTTCAGAAGGCTTTATGTCAGTTCAGTCTCCCCAATTTAGATTCAGGGCATCTCATGCAGTAGGCTAGTGTGTCCCAATTAAATCCCCAGTCATCAACTGTGAGAAGATAAACAGAAGTCCATGTCTCTGTCTGCTGCCTGTGCCGCGGTCAAATCACATTCCCTGGTTAGGAAGAGGGTTCAGTACAGTGTGGCTAGAGTGCAGGTTCTAGAAAAAGTAAAAGCTTTTCGTGTTCCTACAACAATCATTTGACTCTTTAATAAACTGAACTCACATCTCCTGTTTTTGTAGAATAACGAAGACACCTTGTTTAGCTTTGCAATCTTAGAGTCGCATGTTGTACTGACTGAGCCAGCCAGGTGCCGTTTATTTATTTGTTTTTTTTTTGCTTTGTAATCTTGACTATTTCACATATTTGTGACACATATTTCCATGTCATTAATCTTTGTAATGGCGTAATTTAAGATATTTGTTGTGAAGATTTAATCATGTATACTGGCAGAGGTATGATGAGCCCACGTACCCATCACCCAACTTCAATAGTTACCAATGCCATGATGGTTTTATCTGCCTCCCTCAGATTCACTTTCTCATGGGAAAATTTGAAACCAATACCAGGCATCATGTTAGTTTAATTTCAAATACTTCAGGATGTGTCTCAAAAGGGGACTTTTTAATATGCTATAATGCCATTATTATACTGAATGCAAATAGAATTTGTTGCCTAATTTTTCTGGTAGTCAGTCCATTTTCAGAACTCTCTGATACCTTAGATTAAAAGTTATGTCCAATATGACACATGATTCAATCCTCTTCTCTTTTTGTCCCAGGGGTTGGGAATAGCATGTGTGCTTGATGGGCAATACTGTATACTTTCTAAACCCATGTCAGGAGATTCACTGTGTCTGCCTGCTTTAATTTCATTGAGGCTGTGAATGATTCATGGGTTTGGGGGTGGCAGCTTGATTCCTTCTTTGCAAATTTTTCACTTTGACTTTTTCTCTAATGGGTTTCCCATCCATTTGCTATTCATTAAGTGACCATAGGGGAATGCAAAAGGACTTAATTAGAGATCGCATCATGGTGATTTTTTAATTTTGTCATTTTTTGTCCCTTTTGGCTAGAACTTTTCTATATTGAAAACTTTTCTTTGTTCACTAGATGTTATATTACCTTGAAATACAGTTCATACTGGAAATGTTTCTTTTATTTCCCATTAGTTCTCTGTTATCAGTGATGATTGGTGCTCTAGAATTCTCCAGAGATACCTATTTTTATTTTCTTATTCCTTTTCTTATACTCAATATGTTTAAATTCATTGAGTTATTATTTTTTCTATAATAGCATGATTTTAATGGCTACGTATTTAGCCATGTATATAAAGCCATCTTTGTTTTAATGCTGTGGGTTTTTTTGTCGCACATTTTAATTTCTTTCATTATTTTTTACCATTAATAATCCATTTATTATTGTAGCAGGAGCTGTGCTAAGCACTTTGCATGTATTTTGTCATGTAATCTTCACAGTAATCCTGTGATGTAACACTCTTTGGTTATATCTGAGTATTTAGCTAGGATTGATTCTCCGCAGTTGAATTTTAGGGTCAAGGAGTGAACTTATTTTAAGATCATGGACACACATTGCGAAATTGCTCTGCAAAACCTCTCCTGTTAATGATGTTGCTGCTTTCTGGGTTTCAGCTTACCTTGAGTCCAGGTTGAGGAACAACAAAATTGACAAACTCCTTGCCCATGCCCATGCATACCTGCCTCATGAATTTTTTCCAAGTATGATGTCACTCTGCCATACTCAGTTGACGCAGTGACAAAAAATCTGCCCTGGTTTCAAGGAGAGGAGCGTGTATTGGCTGGGTGAGATTACGCAAAGCAATAAGAATAAGCATGGAATGAGCCAGGACATGTTGAGTAGAGAAAGCCGTAAATGGGACTCGAGAGACAGTGGCCGGTGAGATCCAGAAAATAAAGTATGGTGTCATAGAGATGATAGCAAAGAATTCTAAGAAGTAAGAGTGAGTCAACGATGAAAATTTCCTGAGAGATTAAGAAACTGAGTAAGATGAAGATAAATATTATTGATATGGTGTTGGCTACCAGTTTTCTATTGTATGGTAGGGATAGAAGTCAAACTGATGTCTCAAATTAGGGTGGGCTGAGCCAGGAGTGAGGGGCTAGAGGTAGTAAGTGTAGGTAATTTTGGTCAGTAGTTTTGATGTGAAGGGAAATCAAGAAATGGGACAGTAGTGGGGGGTAAGGAGTGATGTGGGCTAAGGGAGATTTTCGTTTTAAATTAAGTATGTTTGTGTGATCTAGAAATGTCCACTAAAGATGGAAATGTTCCTTATTCAGGAGAGAGAAGGAATAGTGAAAGAAGTGAATTCCAGACCATGCCATAAGGAATTCGATCTAGAACACTGAGGGGAAGAACTTGCTTTTGTTTGGAGCAGGGCCTTCTTCCTCTATGAGGAAGGCAGAGAAGGGTATCAGTGTAGGTGTTTTTGCATATTCACAGTTTCTCTTGGTTTCTTCCATTTTCTCAGTGAATTATTTGAGAGGATCATTATCTCATCATTGAAAGGGCTGGGTTGGGGCACTTGGGTGACTTAGTTGGTCACTTAGTTGGTTGAACGTCCAACTTCAGCTCAGGTCATGATCTCTCAGTTTGTGGGTTCAGTCCCCACATCAGGCTCTGTGCTGAGGGCTCAGAGCCTGGAGCCTGCTCAGATTCTGTGTCTCCCTCTCTCTCTGCCCTTCCCCAATCATGCTCTGTCTCTCTGTCACTCAAAAATAAATAAACTTTAAGAAAATTAAAAAAAGAAAAGACTGGGTTAAGGGGGGAGAAAATGTACATGATTGTATTGGAGACTATATGCTTAGATGTGAATGCAGAGCAGTGTTGGGCCTAATTGAGGTTTATAGTCATGATAATAAAGTGAAAGCGGACAATGGGTGCATGTCTTTCCTTCACAGTGACCAGTTGCTCTGGTTCAGGCAAAGAAAAGGTGGATGTCTAGAATGGAACAAATTGGGGTTTGGGAATTTTACTGGCTCCCATGGGGGAGAGGGGCAGGGGAGCTGCAGTGTTTGAATGATACGATTACAGTGGTGGGACATGGAATTTAAGCAGGTGAGGAAGGGAGTGATGGATTGTGTGACAGTGGCAGGGATGATAGACTCAAGATCCCCGTGGAGGATGGGCCCTCAGAAGGGGTTCTAGAATATGAGTTGAAAGGATAGAAGGCAGTGGCCAAGGATTAGATGTTCCTTCCAGACATTTGTACATATATTGATTAATTTATGATCAAAACATTAATTGAGCAACTACATGTCAGGTCTTTCTTGAGATACTGGGTAAAAGGTGGTAACCAAACAATGGAGTCTGCTAAAATGGAGTTTACTTTCCAGGAGGAAGAGACAGATCACAGGCTCACAAAAATTCAAGAGCTGAGATCTCTGAAGAATAAAGAGGGATAATGTGAAAAAGAGTGACTGACAATGCTATTTGAGAAATGGAGGGTCAGGAAGTTATCTCAGTGGAAAAGACAACTGAGCAGAGGCCTGACTAAGATGAAACAGTGAGTCATTCAAGTATGTTGGAAAGAGTGTTCTAGCATAAAAGTCTCTGAGGTAAGCGTGAGCTCTGTGTGCTAAAGAGGAGGAGGCCTGTAGGTCAGAGTGACCTCAGGGAGAGCAGGAAAAGGTGACAGGAGGGGAAGGGCCTCTTGAGTCATGGTGACAGTTGGGTTTTTGTCTGAGGTTGATAGGAAGCCATGGAGGGCTGGAGTAAAGTTTGAAATTGGTCTTCTGAATGGGTTGCCTGTGTGGGGGAAGAGGAGGCACTGACTGGAGGCAAGGATTCAAGATCTCAGATGAGTTTTCTCCCTGGGTGTTGGTTTGATCTCCATGTGGATGCCAGAATCACTGGTGAGAGTAGAGGTGGAAAACAGAGCAGTTGAGTCAGGAGGTAAAGTATTCAGTGAATGGCAGGGAGGGGATCAGGAATGACAAGAAGTCAGTGGATGGAAGAAAGGAGAAGGAGGACAGCTGGTCTAGCCAGTGACAGGTCTAACCATGCTGATGGTTTTGGAGAATAAGTCACTTGAAATTGCTAAGGGGGATCAAGGAAGTCACTCACTCACTTCCTACCCCTAATATATGTGCGATTTGATACAAAATGTGTCCTTGTGAGAGGGCTGCTGGAGAGGGACTCACGTGGCAGCCAGGTTACTTTCCATGCAATCAGGTGAGGTTCCCTTCAGAGAGGTTGAGGCAGGGATTCTCAAGCTTGGGTGATTTTGCTAGCTGGGGGACATGTGGCAATGTCTGAAGACACTTGGCGTCTTACAATGGGAGGTGCAGTGGTTATGCTGCTGGCATCTATTGAGTAATAGTGAGTGACGCTGCCTACATCCTACGATGCACAGGACAGCACAGGACAGAGAATTATCCATCCCAAGGTGTCCGTGGAGTTGTGGTTGAGAAGCCCTGGATGAAGCCTTGAGGGTTGTGTTTGTTCATCATGGAGCTGAAGTTCCAGGGAGGAACTTCCACAGTATTCCATACCCTTTTGATAATTTTTGGCTTGATACACATACACATTTACTCACTCACACTTAAATACTCTCATGTATGGAAGGTCCTATCTCCCTTACTTTCTGTCATACAAAGTTTCTGAGTTACAGGAAAGAACTACTTCATTTTCTGGCTGTTTTCAGTCATAAGATATATAAAATGAGTATACCATAACAATTAATCACTTCAGAATTGAGGAATATGGTTTCCTCCATGTTTGGTTCCAGCTAGATGCAGGGAAACTTATGTTCTGTAGAAAAAAAAATCCTTTATTTCTTCTCAGAAAATATCCTGGGAGACCAAAGGATGTTCTCTAAGTGATCTAAAGGAGTGAAGAAAATAAAAAGGCCTCTTTTGCCCTTCTTTGTTATTCCACTTATCAGAGGTAGATTTTGAAATGAGTTTTGTTGTACAAACAAAAATAGGAAGAGACATCAAAATTGTATGATTAGTCTCCTGACAGACATTTATACATTTGAAATTTAGTTGTTCTAACAAGTACAGACCTGTGCCTGGTTTTGCCTAGCCCTAAGCTAAGAATGCTTTTTACATTTTAAAGCTGTTCAAAATGAAAATGAAGAAGAATATGCAGCAGAGACCTTATGTGGCCCTCAAAGCCTAAAATATTTATTGTTTGATCCTTTATAGAAAGAGTTTGCTTATCTCTGGTATAGAGGTATTTCCTTCCCAGTTCTGACTATGATAGGAACAAGTCTTTGTCACAGAATCACAGCATTGCATTTATTCAGAAATCCTAAAAATATTTATTAATGCTTCTTATGTGTGAGAGGCCATATTTGCAGGATATATGCTGGCTGTCAGGGAGTTTATTTTAGTGAGAGGTATAGATATTAAGTAAGTACACACATGATTAAAATAATTAATTACACAAAGAACTAAGAAAGGCGCCAAAAGAGTATGGAAGGGGGTCACTGAAGGCTTTTTTGAATAAGCAATTTTTTTTTTTTTAAATTTTTTTTTTCAACGTTTTTTATTTATTTTTGGGACAGAGAGAGACAGAGCATGAACGGGGGAGGGGCAGAGAGAGAGGGAGACACAGAATCGGAAACAGGCTCCAGGCTCCGAGCCATCAGCTCAGAGCCCGACGCGGGGCTCGAACTCACGGACCGCGAGATCGTGACCTGGCTGAAGTTGGACGCTTAACCGACTGCGCCACCCAGGCGCCCCTGAATAAGCAATTTTAATCTAAATTCGCAGAATGAATCCACTAATTACAGGGAGGGGCAGGAGCAGGGCAGGAACTGAGGGAGCAGTTGTAGCCCTGGGAGGGATGCCAGAAATCTGCTGTGTCTATCATAGTTGACTAATGCAGAAATCAGCTGAATGAATTTCTAAAGGGTAATAAAGTAGAGAGTGAGTGGTATGAGAAAGGATTAGGGACCTCCAGCCATTGTGTTCTCCCAGATGAGTCTGAGGTATAGCTGGGATTGAGAACCATGGCACTAGGTGGAACCCAGCCCTCTTGGTCCTCGGCCAGTGTCCTGTTCTCGTGCCTGTCTTCTCTGGTGTCTTCTAGGGAAATAAAAGCTGAAGTTTGCACCTACCATTGAGCTATGGTTCTGAGGATCGTATGAAAAAAATTTGTCTGCCATATTTGCTGGCTCTTTTCTTGGGGGTTGGGACCTTTCCCTGTCTCCTGTGTCCTCATTCTCTGCCCTTCTCTATTGCCATGCCAGAGACCATGAATGTCAGTCACTGACATTTCTTAGTCCACTTGGTGGTTGCTAACTGCTCCCTCAGGGAGCCATTAGCAGGGTAAGTGAAGAGAGGAAGGAGGGTTACCAATGAAATCCCAAAGGCTGGGCCCTTCTTTAGGTGGAAATATACTTCTTCAGGAGGGCCACCATGTGGCGTATCCTCTTTTGGGGCAGGAGATATTTTGGGGGGTGGGAGAGCAAACCCGAGCCACCTTCTCCCATGTGGTATCCCAGTCCTCAGACTATGGAGTTTTCTCTGTGTTTGAGAAGCTGCTGTCTGTGCACTTCGGTAGCCTTGGCAACAGCGATGCTCACTGGTTGTGTTTTTCCAGGCTTCACTCCTCTGGGAGGGTTCTGAGCCAGGTGACATGCCAGCGCTCCTGACTGTATTTCATCTGCAGGGCGAACTCTGTTGGAGAAGCTGTTCAGCCAACAAGAGAACGGGCCTCCAGAAGAAGCAGAGAAGTTTTGCTCCCGGATCATTGCCATGGGTCTTCTCCTTCCTTTCAGTGACTGCTTCAGGGAACCATGTGATCAGAACGCCCAATCAAGTTCAGCTCCATTTGATGTAAGTAGGAACATTTACTTCTGTCTGCGAGACAGATTGGAGTTAAAGTAGCAACTGTGATGTGTGTCTGCCCAGTCAGCCCACACTTTAAATACCAACATGTGATGCAAGTCATCCTTCCCTCAGCCACTCAGCAGCTCAGCATGTCTATTTAATTTCTACACTTTCCTTCCTCACTTAAGAAATCCTAAGTATATTTGTCAAACCTCCTTTTCTTTACAGATGGTCACTCTTGACAGTTTTCTAACCTGCTTTAATCGGTAATGATTTTCAAGTGGCTCTGAGTCAGGACTGCCTCCTTGGCTGGTCATGGACATTACTTCACAAGCAGTACCAAAGGGCCAGAGCTTTGTTCCCAGGGGGCTGCGGGTTTCCATGGGTGCCTAGAACACTATTTCAGTGTGTTCATAGCTCATCTATTTACTAACCATTGATATGAAGCAGCATTGTCTGCTTTCTCCCCAGCTCCCATCCACCAAGAGCATTCATACTGTGAAACAGTAATCGAAAAGGCATATTCATAATTCCTAATGAATATCAATCAGCAAAGCTGGATTATCGTTTTCAAGCCAGGTATTGCTAATGTTTCTCAGGTATGTGGTACATGTGTGACATTGGTAGTTGTATTGAGCTGCGTCTAAAACCCAGATATATAAGAATGCTCCTGTATGATTTTCTCATAAGAAAGTTCTGGTTGGCTCACTTGTGCAGAGCCCAGTATTTGTGAGGCAGAGTAATGGGTTCTCGTCCATATGGGTTCGTTACAGTTGTTTCCTTGCTTCCAACTACACCCTTCTTCTGTGCCTTTAGTATACATGCTATTGACCAGTGAATGAAATAATGGCGACTTTTGAAAGGCAATGAAAATGAGCCCTGATCAAGATGTGACAGTAAATAATAAAACGTCTATATGTCTTGCATTTCTTCTTTCTCTTCTTCATACATTATAAACTATGTTCTTCCTTGATCTCCCTTCAGTATTAGGGAAATAAATCACGTAAAGTATTGTGAGATCTTCTTGACACTTTCCATGTGAAAGAAGGCTTCTCAGGATGTGCTGTGACTTGTGAATCTTGCTTCTTGAGATCTTTTTATTTAGTTATTTTTAAAAATGGCACTAGCTAATTTCTAGGTAGATCTTTTTATTCAATGGGAAGAATTGGATAATTTAAAATTTTTCTTCCTTCCTTTTTTTTTTTTTTTTATGAGAGAATTGTGTTATGATAGAAACTGAACACCTGGGGACTGTGTAGCTAAAAGTGTGCAGAGAGCTGTGTTCTAGAAAATATATAAATTTTGCACGTTGGAATTAAAATAAATGTGGCACAAAGGCAAACCCTGGCCATGTCTAAAGCTTGCCTTTTGATTGGAACTATCCCCAAAATGACTGCATTATCCTCTTAAAGTTTAGAGGTAAACAGTCTTCTCATTCAATAAATGTGGAATTGGAATAAACTGAAAAGAATAGGATTATTCTATACCTCCTTTTTTTCTTTTTAAATCACTGAACTGGCTGCTGCTTTTTTGTAATGTTTATTTATTTTGAGACAGAGGGAGTGTGCAAGCTCTGTGGAGCCCAATGTGGGACTTGACTCAGGGCTTGATTGCACAAACTGTGAGATAATGACCTGAGCTGAAATCAAGAGTCGGTCCCTTAACTGACTGAAACACCCAGGTGCCCCTGAACTGGCTGCTTCTCATCTTCCACCTCCCTCCATTCCTGTGTTAGAGTAGTAACCCCTCCCATGATTGTCTGTTTGGAGGACAGCTGGGTATGGCAAAGAGAGGGAAAAGCAAACAAATAAAATCCCTTAATATGGTAGAAAGTAATTTCCTCAGAATAAGAATTTCTTTCCCTCAACTTTATGTGATTGTATTTTCTCCTTTATTTGTTGGCTCTGTAGAACATCTCTACTCCCCCTGCCAAACTAAACACAAAACAAATAAGAATTTAAAGTCATTTTAGTAAGAAATGTTATTCCATATACTTAAACAGAGGTTCAGTCACACAACTGTGCATTTCCTGTATGCACAGTCAAGGATTTTCTTCAAAACTCAAAAGAGGTAACAATATAGGGAGTTATGTAGACTGAGGTATTAGTGGGGAAATGGAGAGGAAGGCACTTACCTGTGTGCGGAGAGATTTCTGATAATTAGTTTCTTTGCTGATTTCCAGAAAATTGTTGTTGGGAGGATTTCTAGCCAACAATTCTCTTGGGGAAAGTAGCCCTTTGAGACTGATCGCCATGTGGGAATAAATTCATAACTGGCACTATTCCTAACCCAACTTTGATCCCTTCCCTAAGAACATCTGATTCCCTCCTTTTCCTCCTCTTGCCATTTATACACATAATTAGAGCAATAAAGAGTTTTGACTTAGGGATCTCACTGATATGGTTTGTGGATTAGCTTTCTTCATATAACCTTTTTGATTTTAGCCCCATGTTACATTATACATTTTTTAGGGCCTAACATTTTGCTTTAGAAATGCTATAAATAATATGAAAAGACTTCACATAAGTTTCAAGAACACTAAAAGGTAAAGAGCTTTGAGTGATAATGTTAATTCATTCACAGATGCTTACCAAATACGTTCTATATGCCAGGCAGTGCTTTAGTCTCCATAGATACGTCACGGAGGAAGAGAAATAGGATTTCTGTTCTCCTGAAATTTATATCCTCTTCATGGTGGGGAGAGACACATAAAAGACAAAACGAAACAACAAGTAAAAGCATAGGTCGTGAATTTACATCAGATTCTAGTAAATGCTATAAAGGAAATAAACCCTAGTAACACGATAGGGTGAATGAGGGTGGGGTAGGGTAAGTGTAGGGGAAGCCTCACTACGGATTCCTGATGGGCGGTGTGAGGGAAGATCATTCCAGGAAGCTCACCTGATAAGTACAGAGGGTCTAGGGAGAGTATAAGCATGACCTAAGCACACAGCCTGAGCACCTGCATAGGTGAAGTTTAATGAGTTGAGGACAGAAAGACTCAGGGTCAGAATGTGCAGGGTCCTGAAAGCCATGGAAGGAAAATAGATTTTTATTTAAGTAGGAGCTTTGGGAAGGTTTTGTGCAGGGCAAGAACATATTTTACATGAATCGTTTATCCTAGTCTTTGGATAATGGAATATTGGAGGCAGAAGTAGAAGTAGGAAATCCAGGTGGGCTTATTGGAATAGTTGAGTGAGGGATGGCGGTGGTAACTTGGGGTAGGATGGTGGTGAGGGAGTTAGAGAAGAGTCCTTGGGTGTGAGATGGATTCTGTAGGTGGAGCTGACGGGACTTCTGGCGAGTTAGACTTGGGGGCAATGGAAAATGAAAGTCAACTATAACTTCTTAGTTTTTTATTTTAAGTAGCTGGGTGGATGGTTGTGCCATTTAGTAAGATGTAGAAGCCAGGTCTGTTTTAGGAGGAAAATGTTGTAAGGACAGAACTGGTGCTCGTTATATACCTTTCTTGAATAAAATTCTGTTTATTCAGAAAACTAATACTTAACATGTAAGCTGACAAACATTAGCTTTTGCTTTTCACTGGTGGAATGATGTTGACTTTATTAGCTAATCAAAATTAGGGCCATGATATAAAGATATTTCAACCATCAGGTTTGTAGCCCTTTGCATAGCCATGTGTTCATAGAACAGAAAGATGGAGATCCTTTATAGGCCTGATAGCATTGTCCATTATCTTTTTCCATTTCCATTACTAACCCGGGGACCCAGAAACTATCAACTTACTTCTTATTCTCTGACATATCCTCACATTTTCCTTTTGCTTTTGTTTTTGTTGTTACTGTTGTTGGTTTTGTATATCAGATAGAATTCTAAGCTAGATCATTTCTGAAGCTAACAAGAGAAAATGCATATTTTCTACTTACTATGCATATTACTACTGCTTGGTAGATTGTATTGTTTAATTGTAGATCATGGTATTTTTTTTGTGGTGAGGAAAGACTTTTTTCCTTCTGGAGCCTGTTCTAGTCATTTCTCAAGTGTTAGAAAAAATATCTCTCCTGAAATGTTTACCATAAATCCTTAGAAACAGCAAAAACTTCATTATGTCACATCATATATAGTTGACCCTTGAACAATGTGGGGGTTAGGGGCACACCCCCCACACACAGTCAAAACTTCACATACAACTTTTGACTTCCCCCAAATTTAACTACTCAGGGCCTACTGTTGATTGGAAGCCTTACTGATAACAAAACTAGTTGATTAACACATGTTTTGTATGTTATATGTATTACATACTGTATTGTTACAATAAAGTAAGCTAGGGAGAAGAAAATGTTATTAAGAAAATCATAAGGAAGGAAAATACATTTACTGTACTATAAAAAAGTATATAAGTGAACCCACATAGTTCAAACCCGAGTTGTTCAAGAATCAGCTGTAACTTGCAGCTTTGGGCCACTGCCCTGCTCCCTGTGGACAAAGAATGCTAGTCCTCAGCCTATGGCTGACCACGGGCTCTGGCTCATTGCCTGTTAGTTGTAGATGGAGGTCATTTTGCAAGAATAGGTTCAGTATGTGGTCCCTTAAGATCCCTTTTCCTTTGAATGCTTTTATTTATATTAGATTTTTCTGAGTCATATTCATTAGCGACTGTTTTCCAGCAAACCACAGTTATCTCACATAGGTCTTCTAGGATTTCTTTAATCATCACTGTGTCAGATATCATGTTGCCTCTACATCACAAAAAATAAAGCAAGTTTACTTGGCCCAAAGATTTTGGCAGGAGGAAATGATTATACTTACTCCTTTAGAACTGATTTTAAATGTCTTCCTAGTAGAATATTTTTGGATCCCTGGCTTTTTTGGGTTTGGCAGGTTTTACTAATTTTGCTAGCTATGTAGTAATCCCATGCTTACCAGATGGGCAAGAGCTCCTTGCTATGTGCGTAAATGGATATAAGTTTGAATGAGTTATTAGTGAGGCTAGAATTAAAGAGAAGGAAGACATGAAAATTCAGGCTAAAAAGGAATGAAGAAAACATGATCCTGAGTGTGTCAGAAAAATAATTCATCAGTCAAAACCAATAATGGGCTCTGCTGAAAAACTAATGAAATACACTCTGCTCACCATCACCAGTAGCTGGAGTGAAGACTTAAGTGAACAAATAGAAATGATCGTTTCTATTTGAATCCAATTTTTTTCAGAGTAGGAAGAATACTTGGATACTTTTTAGTCAAAGCCACACAAATCTTTTTCTGAGAAGAAATAAAAGCCATGACACATCTTTCAGTTCTAAGAAAATGCACACACACACACACACACACACACACGCACACACACACACTGCTGTACTTTTGTTTTTGAAACACTGTGTATAGTATTAGGTCTCAGGAAGTTTTTAAGTGTGATGTTAAAATTATATTTAATTTTCAGACCATCTTTTAAAATTATTTTAGCTGAACATTTCTTTTCCTTGCAGACTTCCCTCTAATCTCAACATAGGAGTCAGTAGTAAAACAGAAGATTTCATTTAACAAAATTCATTTTGTAGCCATAGTTTTACCTCCGTTCCATTACTCAGGTAATCATTGCCTGAACTCATGAGAAGCAGGGTGACAAGCGTAGGTTGAAACTACAATCCTTTCCCTCAGTGGTACTTATTTTAGTTTTTGTTTGTTTAATTTTACGGACTTAAAAGAGGTCTCAGGTACTGCATTCACCCGGTAAGAGCTCTGCTCCTGGCCCTGGCCTCTCCCACTGTAGTTCTACCCTTGCCTGGCTCTCCTTGTTCTTGTTTGGATGGTTTTAACTTTGATATCTTAAGTTTGCTGATTTGCCTTTGGGCTGTCACAGGTTAGGATTTAGGTATTTCCCAACCTTTCCCCTCCCCATTCCTTCCAGTATAGTTAATACTGGTCTTCTGGTTTCCCTTTGATAATTCTGCCTTGAACCTTAAATAATATGGTTCAGATTATTTTGTCGTTTCATTGACTTCGGATGATGCCTCCTGCTGCCCCACCCACCTCACATAATTAGGCTCTCTAGCGTCTCTACTCTCTCCTCCACCTGGTCCCAACCTGAGCTTTCTAGCTTCTACCAAGAACACTTTTATCCTTCAGGTATATTTTTAAGGTTAATTGTTTTAAAAAATGTTTATTCATTTATTTTGAAAGGGAGAGAGAGACAGAGAGAGACAGAGAGAGACAGAGAGAGAGAGAGAGAGAATCTCAAGCAGTCTCCACGCTGTGAGTGCAGAGCTGGATGTGGGGCTTGACGTGAGATCATGACCTGAGCTAAGTCAAGAGTCCGATGCTTAACAGACTGAGCCACCTAAGCACCCCTAAGGTTAATTTTTTTTTTTTTTTAATTTTTTTAACGTTTATTTATTTTTGAGACAGAGAGAGACAGAGCATGAACGGGGGAGGGGCAGAGAGAGAGGGAGACACAGAATCGGAAGCAGGCTCCAGGCTCCGAGCCGTCAGCCCAGAGCCCGACGCGGGGCTCGAACTCACGGAGCGCGAGATCGTGACCTGAGCTGAAGTCGGACGCTCAACCGACTGAGCCACCCAGGCGCCCCCCTAAGGTTAATTTTTAATTTTATCTTAAAAGTTAAGAAAATGTTTGGACACCCTGTAACTGTTGCCTTGCAGAGGCGATAGTGTGCTCTGATTTCATTTCCTTTTTAATATCCCAATATCGCAGCCCCCAGGCCGCTCAGATGAGGATGTTTCTGGGGTTAAGTTCCAATGGATTCTGTTATTTTAATAAACAGTCACTTGCTCCAAAGTATCCCGTATTTCGTTCAGTTACATTTGATTTACGCCTTTCTGATATAGGGAGCCCTCATCTAGCACAACAAAGTTTTGATTGCCTTTTATTTTGTTTTCTTTTGGGAGAAGAAACCTCTATCTATCTATCTATCTATCTATCTATCTATCTATCTATCATCTATCTATCTATCATCTTTCTTTTTCTCTTTCTTTTTCTATCTATATTCTCAATATCTTTGAGTTTGTACCCTATTCTTACCATTTAATGGAGTTCTTTCAATTTTTCTTGAAGACTACTGCTGTGGTCTGAATATTTGTATACAAAATTCATACTTTGGAATCCTTATGCCTGGTGTGATGGTGTTTGAAGGTGGGGCCTTTGGGAGGTGACCAAATCAGGAGGATGGAGCCCTCATCAATGGGGTTAGTGCTCTTATAAAAGAGTTCCTGCCCAGTGCTCTTATAAAAGAGATCCTGCCCAGAGATCTCTCCTTCCACCATGTCAGGATGCAGTGAGAAGGCACCAACTATGAACCAGAAAGAGGGATCTTACTAGATAAGGAGAGCTGTTGTTTCCTTGATCTTGGACTTCCAACCTCCATTGTGAGAAATAAATTCTGTTGTTTACAAGCCATCCAAACTATGATATTTGTTATAGCAGCCTGAATGGATTAAGACATCTAATAGCTTCCTCTTTTAATTTAGATCAGGTTCCTGATATATAATTATGACTTCTATTTTTTTTTTCCAGCTCCTTTTCTCTTGCCCTGCCCCTGGTTATTAGGCGCACAGAAATTAAAGACTCTATTCTCAACTGATTTACAGCCACTTTAAAGAGAAAAGATATGTAAAGAAATTATTGGACTTTAGTGGTTGCGGTGGGCTCTGTAGTCTGACTGTCCTGGAGTTGAATCCTGGATTTCCCGCTTACTCTTTAAACATAGGTGAATGGCTTAGTTTCTCAGTTTGTTTCTTGTGAAATGAGCAGTGATGTACTGGTTTCTGGGTAAGAGGAAAGCATGAATACAAATAAAGCATTGTGTAGAGTATAGGGCATACAGTAAGTGTTCAATGTATGTTAACTGTCGCCACAGATCATAGTTGCATTTAGAGTTCCAGTGGAGATATGTACAGTGGAGGGAGCAAAGGAGAGGATTAACTGAGTCTCCTTGGTAGCTCAGGAGATAATCCTTAGGGTGAAGCTTGAGGCTGACTTGGAGTTTGCTGTAGGGACCAGCCAGATCAGGATAAGTCTATGTATGAGGCATGCAGATGATTTTGAGTGTAAATTGAGAGAATGATAGGTAAAAGGAGGCCAGACATGGAAATATTTATGTCACCTTAGAGATGTTTTTAGTATATGTGCTGCTGAAGTGAGCACTCCTTGAGGATGTTTGTAAATAATTTTTGAGTAGTTAAGCTATAACAGATTGCCATTTATAAGAAATCATTCTGGTGTCAGAGTAGAGAATGAAGAAGTTTAAAATTGGTGCTGGGATGATCAGTAAAAATGTCTAAACTGAAACAGGCAGTGTGGAAGGAAAGAGACAGCTATGGGGAATGTTTAGGATTTAGAATTGACAGGACTTGTCATTTTCATTAGATATGGGGAAGTGAAGGCGTAGATGGCTTTTTTGCTTTCGGATTTGCAACTCTAGGTGGATGGTGATACTCTATCTACAAAGAGGCAGAATACTAAGGAGGGAACACGTTTCACGGAAGATGATAAAACTCTCATGGGCATCTAGAATAGAATGTGTGATTGTTTGGGACATAATGGTGGCAATTCCTAGAGGGAGAAGGAGCTGCTGTTACTAGCATTACCATAGTTGCATTAAAAATAAGCAGATCTAATAAATTATGATAGAGAGTAATCAAGATTAAAGTTCTTTTTTAAATAATTTTATTTAATTTATTTTTAAAATTTGCATCTAAGTTAGTTAGCATACAGTGCAACAATGATTTCAGGAGTAGGTTCCTTAATGCCCCTTACACATTTAGCACATCCCCCCTCCCACAACCCCTCCAGTAACCCTCTGTTCTCCATATTTAAGAGTCTCTTATATTTTGTTCCCCTCCCTGTTTTTATATTATTTTTGCTTCCCTTCCCTTATGTTCATCTGTTTTTTTTATCTTAAAGTCCTCATATGAGTGAAGTGAATGAGATACCACCTCACACCAGTCAGAATGGCTAACATTAACAACTCAGGCAACAACAGATGTTGGTGAGGGTGCGGAGAAAGAGGATCTCCTTTACACTGCTGGTGGGAATGCAAACTGATGCAAACACTCTGGAAAATAGTGTAGAAGTTCCTCAAAAAATTAAAAATAGAGCTGCCCTATGACCCAGCAATTGCACTACTAGGTATTTATTTGAGGGATACAGGTGTGCTGTTTTGAAGGGGCACGTACACCCCAATGTTTATAGCAGCACTATCAACAGCGGCCAAAGTATGGAAAGAGCCCAAAAGTCCATCAACAGATGAATGGATAAAGAAGATGTGGTATATATATACAATGCAGTATTACTCGGCAATCAAAAAGAATGAAATCTTGCCATTTGCAACTACGTGGATGGAACTGGAGGGTATTCTGCTAAGTGAAATTAGCCAGAGAAAGACAAATATCATAAGATTAAAATTCTTAAGGACAGTGAGAAATAAGTGTAGTGAAAATGGATTAATGGGGGGCTTTGGCCAGAAGATACTGGTATTCAAGATTTCAGAGACGAAGCTGTTCTACTGATTCCAAAGTCCAGTCTGTGGAGTGGAATGCCCATTGTCTTTGGAATTGAGGCACTGAGGTTGTTGGCTGGGATTTAGTGTCCCACAGGATTGTGGAGGAGTAGGTGTTGAGATGCGGACATGAGACCATGGCAACAGTCCTGGAGGAGTGTAAGGCTGTGTGGAGGTCAGTTAGTTTCTGCAATAAGGAAATTAGATAATGACATTACTGCTTGATATGGGCTTCAAAGGTGCAGAGGATTCTACACAGGGTGGGCATGGAATATTCTTTAGATGATTATGGAGGGCTAGATTATGAGGCCATGGTATACAAGAGGAATCAGGAACATCTCCTTTTAGTTCAGTCCTTACTTGCTTGATTTATCACATCAGCCTTTTAATTACCTTCTTGGGTATGCCTGTTACTAGTCACCAGTCCAATCCCCTTGTGCTTTCCTAGGGCTTCTTGGTTTGGGGCCAAGTTCTCTTCCAGATATATGTGATGATGTATGCGGACATTTTTGGTTGCTACAATTGGGGAGGGCTGCAGCTGGCATCTTCCCTCCCTAACAAAGGACTTTCCAGTACCAAATGCCAATAGTTGAGATACCCTTTGCTGTACATCCTGCATAAAGCTTTTAGTGGTTTCTCTGTCAATGAAGTACCAGTTCTTTTGATCTCCATGATCTGTCTCCTGCTTGCAACCCTTTCATACATCTCTAGCTCATGACCCACTTCCTTTCTGTTCCTCCAAACTCTGTCCTTCACTATGTTGAAGTGCTATCAGTTTGACAACGATCTATACTTTTTCTCACCTCTGGGGCTCTGTGAGTCCTACTGCTTCTGTTCATAAATTATTATTTCCCAATGAAATTCTACTTTTTTTTTTTAATAGAATGGCGTTCAGAATTCCCTATGAGTTATCTTCTTCAACCATCTAACTCTGAATTTTCTCTCTTAGTAGACCTGACACATGTATTATAATTGTCTATTTACCCTATAATGCTCCAGTGCAAATTACATTTTACGTGGAGGTGTCTCTGTGACTCATGCAATGCTTTGTCTCTATGTTTATCATAGAGACACAGAACTCTGGTAAATATGGGCATCAGGTCTCCCCAGAGTGGTTAAGAGCAGACTCTGGTCCTGAACTGGATCACAATCTCATCTACTCCATTTAAGATGTTAGGACATTTACCCAAGGTCACAGGTTAAAATTTTTCGTGTGTAATGCTAGTGCCTACCTC